>NW_008794079.1:190342-190935 GCF_000699145.1 Aptenodytes forsteri
TTCTTGTGCCCCCCCAGCCTGCTCGCTGGTGGGGTGGGGTGAGAGGCAGAAAAGGCCTCGACTCTGTGTCAGCACTGCTCAGCAATAACGGAAACATCCCTGTGTTATCAACACTGTTTCCAGCACAAATCCAAAACACAGCCCCACACCAGCTACTGGGAAGAAAATTAACTCTATCCCAGCCAAAACCAGCGCAGCAGTGAACCTGCTCAGATGGATGTACCATGGGAAGGGAGGCCTCACGTGGAGGCTGAGCTAGAGGAATAGCGCTGGAGATGCTGCACTTAGGAGAAACAGGAGGCTAAAACGCGGTACCTGGAGACGTGCTGAGCTGAGAGGCAGTGACCATGCCTGTGCTGCGGTCCAGCTGTCTGCCTGCCACATAAAACCCGAGACGCTGCAGCCTGAGACCCGTGGCATTGGTCGCCGCGGTGCTGAAGTGCACACCTGCAGTTTCAGTTGTTCAGGGCAAATTCCACGTGGAGCAGGTACCATACAATAAATCCAAGGCTTTTTCCACAGATATAGAATCATAGAATCATAGAGCTTGGAAAAGACCTCTAGGATCATCGAGTCCAACCGTCGACCCAACA
>NW_008794079.1:192419-197760 GCF_000699145.1 Aptenodytes forsteri
TTGACTGCTTCCTCTTGGATTACGGGGGGTTAATCCTGCTCGCCGTCCCTGTCTTCCAGCTCAGGGGGCGATGATTTTCTTCTCCAGTGAAAACCTGCTTGCAAGAAGCGTTCTCTTCCTTATTTACCCTGCTCCTGCCCAGAGCTGCTGGGGAGCAAGAAGGAAGTCGATTAGGAAGATCCAGTCCGTGGTAACAGGACAGAGGCAGCTGGCAGAGAGGCAGCCCGTGTCTCGTCCTGCCCAAAACTTATGAAACTCTAGGAAGTTTCATGAAACTAGCATGGCGGGCAGTCAGCTTTCTGCACCTCTGGGTGGTTTAGTCATCGCGCAAAGCCTTCCTTCTGCCACTCTGAGCAGGTTGGATGCTTTCTCTGCTTTTTGTGGGGAAAAAAAAGGGATACTCGGCTGTCAGCAAACAAATGTGACTGTGCCTTTGCTGTCTGCAGCCGGGGTGGCCAAACCTCTTTATCAAAAGAGTCTTCTGGAGGCAGTAGTGATCTATATTCTCTTGTGCACCAGGTCTGCCTGCTGGAATCGGAACGAGATGAAGGAGCATCTTGTCCTCAGGGGCCTCATCCCTGTGCAGCTGAGCAGCCATGGATGTCTGTCTGCATAGAAAGAGCCTTTTTTCTTTGTGCACGGTATAGGGTCAGGCAGCTGGACAGCATCTGCGTATTCCTGTTCAAGGGCCTGCATCCTCCTCGGTGGTGTTCTGCCCGTTATTAACTGGCTGTTTCCTACTGAAAGAAGCGGTATTAGGATTAATTACAGCGCTGTTGCTGAGAACCTGTATCGAGCGGTTTTGTGGGGGCTCTACTTCTCACTTCACTGGTACCTGTCTGGAAATAACAAATTACGATTTTGCTTTGTTGCTGAATTTCCTTTTCAAAATATGCGAGAATGCAGCGAGCAGAGTTAAGTAATGAGGTACTCCCGGTTCGGATTTGGGAATGAGACATCACTGTCAAGGCAGTGGTTTCTTGTAGAGCTGCAGTAAATCTTGAAGCACAGCACCGTCTTGGTTGGGGGCTTTATGCAGCAGAGGCTCCCCAGGCTCAAGGGTGGGATTGCAGGAGCTCAGGAGCGAGCATTTGAGAACGCTTGTGCTTGAAGTGGACTTCTCTAGCAGCTGCACTCTGTTAATAGGGTTTCCATCGTCCTGCCTCCTCGTGCGCTGCAGTAATCTAGGGAAACAGTTACCTCTGACTTCAGCCTCACCCAAGCCCCTGTTCCTGGGCTGTGCGTGGAGGAAGGACCATCTGTGACCACGAACGGTCCCCGGCCTTGCTTAGAGCAAGGAGATGGAGGTGATGGTGATAGGCCGCCCAATTTGCTGCTCTTTTTGCTAGTAACAACGTTAAGGCTTGCCTTTATGCAGGTGTGCTACCAACATCGTCAGCTGGAGCATCTGCCACTTCAAAAAGGAGGTGGCAGGAGCTTTTGCAGTGGAAGGGAAATGAGGCTCCTGGAACTCGGTTACCATTAAGCCTGGTTTTCTGGAAAGAAGACTGCATGTGCGTAGTTAAATTTGTCCCAGGAGCCAGAAAGGAACAGGATACCTGCACGTCTGGACCTGGCCACTTGCAGGCAAGGCTGCGGCGCTACTGGAGGAAGGGCCGGGTTTCTGCGGTCTGCAGCGGCTTTCGTGTATCCCTAATTGCAAGTGCGCTATTCTTTGTTTTTGTGCTCACCGCTTGAGTTTTGTTGGCTGAACTCTGGCTCTTCCAGCCTTGCGCTGAGACTGTGGTCCGTGCTTTTATGACCTCTAAATTGGACAATTGTGATGTGTTGTTTTATGGCCTTCCTGCGCAAAGGTTGCACAGGCTCCAGCTGTTCAGAGATTGGGGCCAAAACACTAACTCTCCTACCGTGGCCTCCACATGTCAGTCTGGTCCTGGGGGACCTGGGCTGGCTCAGAGTCAAACATCAGCTTGATCTTAAAATTGCTTTGATGGCTTATAATGCCGAGTATAATGTGGGATCTGTGTGTTTTATCTACGCTGCTGCTTTTTATGAGCTTAGTCACTGCTTGAGATCATCTGAAGTCAGTTTTATTGGTCATTCCAAACCATAGGTTAAAGACCTGTGGAGTACTCATTTTTCAGTGCAGTGATCTAGATCTGAAATTAATTACCGCCATAGTCTGACATACTGATGTTAAAATAACTCAACCCAACTGGCATCTCTTAGCCCCGGTTGGTAGTGTAAGCTGCTTTCTGGCAGGTTTGTGTACACCGTCTGTAACGGGATTTTATCCTTTTCACTGCGGGCCCTTTTCTCTGGTGCCTGTAGCTGGGCAGCACTCGCGGGCATCTTGCCGGTTACGGAGGCGCTGGCTTCTGGCAGCAGGTTCACACCATCTCTCCGGTTGCCTCTTGCACAGCGCTGTCCTGTTCTCCGTGCCTCATCCTCACTGATTTGCTTTTTCAGAGTGTTCTGGAGGAAGAGCTGTTCGGAGCCTTCTAGTGACTTCTGGTGGGATGGTGGTTTGAGACTGTGCCCCACGCTGTACCCTGAGGCTGGCCGGAGCTGGAGGGAGTAGGTTGCTTTGCTGTTCAGCATCCTTCCAGTCACGTAATCACTTAAGGAGCAGTAAACTGGTCTGGTTTTCTCTTGATCCTCTACCTTTTCAGACGAAAAGCAGAAGAAACAGTTAAAAACTGCATTCGTTTTCCTCTGTCCATACTCGTCTGAAATGGTTCAGAACAACATACTGGATGAAGCAGGATTTTGCTGGTTCACTAGGAAGAGGAGAAGTAGTGCAGTGTTACACAAAATTGGTTTTGATGTCTGATTTACATCTATATTTTGCTAGTAATGTGCTAGTGGGTGTTACTGCTGCCGTGGCTGAAGTTCAATGCTTGTCTTACGCTGGGTCACCACAGGGACCCTAAATGCTTTGGTCACAAGCCTAGCTTAACCCTGCGCTCGGGATTGAAGAGGATCTCCCTGGTACTTACAGGTTGGGTCATCGTGAACTGATTTTTCTGGATCAGCTCTTTAAAAAAGCTTCGTGTGGTGTAAGAGCCACTCTGCTCGTAGCTAGCTTAGTCCGAGAGCTGTTGGCTGTTTAAAGGTAATGTGACAGGATCCCAAGATACGAGCTTTTTAACTGAACTGTGAGTCTATTTGGACAGACAGTTCATCTTTATTGACACAGAAGGATGGGCTCTTCCCCTGGTTGTATGAACTGGTGTTACCTGAATATTCTGTCGTAGTTAAAATTCTTTTTAAAGGTGAGTTAATACCAAATCAGTCCATCCACCTCTGTGAGACCCCAGGCCTAATGAGCGAGTGACTGTTATTTGGAGTAACCTTTCACGCTCAAGACCATCTGTCTGTCACCTTTCTGAAGAAATCCACTGATTTCTGCAGCTCTGGAGAACTGTGGCGTTGCCTCCGTCGCACTTTGTGGCCCAGACCAACACTTCTTCGCTGGAGAGTGCTCTGCTCCGGTTTGTGACTAGTTCTGAAGATGTCCCGTGTGAGACCTATTCTTCTCCCCAGCTCTCCCTAGGACAGAGGTTCTCCTCAACGGTTTGCAGGGTGTCACACAGTTCTTTCAAGACATTTTGCTTGAAAATTGAGATTAAATCCTCGCTGGGCAGCGATCGAAACTATTGCTCTGCAGCAAGAGTCTTCATGGCTTTCTCTTAGACTCCTCCAGCGAGACCTCACAGGTTTTGTGCATCTGTTTGCCTGTGTTGGTTGTATGACCGACGGATTTGACATCAGCATTTCTCTGAATGTTCTGTTGCTTTCTGCAGAATTAGGGAATTCAAAACATGAGGTAGTTAAGGGTATAACAGATTTACTTGTCAGATATTTAGCTGCTGAAACTCTTCGGCAGCAACAGATGTGTAGGGAAAGAGTATTGGCATCAGGGCGAGGAGGAGGGTTCTTGCCTTGTACGGCGGGCTCCAGCACTTCAAAGTGCCGCGCCAAGGACTGCACCCGTGTTTCATCGTTTCTGGTGTTCCTGCAATACGTTAGTTTACCTATTTGTGGATGCAGATTTTTGAAGGCTGTGAGTTCTGCAATTAAATTGCCTTGTGCAGTAAAAATACTCTTCCGTTAAAGCTTATGGTTGGGTGACTCTTAGTTCTTATTTTGAAAGGGTGAACAAATAATTTTTTTTCATGTTATTCATTACTTTAAAGGGCTCTGACATGTCCCCTTTGATCTCTTCTCCAAGCCTGAAGAACCCTCATTCCTGTGGTCATTCCTCTTGCAGAGATTGTCCACACCACCCTGGTTGCTGACCTTTCAGTCCGTACGATGTCAGCGGCAGCGATGACAGCAGGGGATGGTACTGGGGACACTGGTGTGCTGTGGGTTTATTCAGTGCTATCGTTTGTTCTTTCCCTGGCCTTGTTTACCTTTGACTTCTACATGTGATTGATCAAGGAGGAAGGTGGAAGAGGGTTTTTGCCTCTGTAATCAACGGATGTTATCATTATCTAAACTCTCCACAGAATTATGTAGACACTTAAAAAGCTTATTTATAGATTTTTTATTTGTCAAGCTAGCAACCTAATAACGTGACCTGTTGCTGCGTGGTACTAGTTTTTTACATAATACTCAGATTGTGATTAAGACGGTGACTTTTGAGCCTTGATGAAACAAAGAGTCTTTTTTTCTTGTAAATAGGATATAAAAATGCCTGTCTCCTTGCTCTAAGAAAAGTAAACGCCATTTTCTGTTGTAGAGCAGAGGCAGTTAAAACTCTTGAAATTGTCACCTTTATGCATGTTGAAAAAGTGGAAACTGGTAAACTGGGAACAGGCACTTTTTGGGGAACGCTGAATGTCTCAGTATTTAGAAAAATCTACAAAACGAGTGAGCCTTTGTGGCTGCAAAGAGCGGCTGAAGTTTCTGGACCACCCTTAAAGCACAGTCAGCTGTGTCCTTCTCCATGAAGGGAACACAAGATTTGTCTCGCTGAGAGAAAAGGAGCAGAGTAAGTTTTTTCCGTCCTCCCAGAGAAAAGCTTTCAGACCTCCTTCACCCAGCGGGCGCGGAGGCCATGCCGTCACCTTCAGCCTACAGCTGCAGGTTCCTCACCGCGCGCTCTTCGTTACTGCAAGATGGGCTAAGAGTTCTCCTACGAACTCTGCTACGGTCGCTGTCCTCCAGCACAGGCCGGCACTAAGGAGGCGCAGTCGGGCTCTAGCAGGGCTCGGGGTCCCCTCTTGCTGGGGACTGTACAGATCCAGATCTGAACTTATAGAAGTCATAGAATCATTGAGGTTGGAAAAGACTTCTAAGATCAGGGAGTCCAACCGTCAACCCAACACCACCATGCCCACTAAACCATGTCCCTAAGTGCCTCATCTACTCG
>NW_008794079.1:197935-203556 GCF_000699145.1 Aptenodytes forsteri
GGCTAAACAACCCCAGTTCCCTCAGCCGCTCCTCATCAGACTTGTTCTCCATGTACCCTTGCTCACGGTCCTTGAAATTCAACTTCCTATCATATTTTATTCTGTTAGGTCTGAGTGCAGGACATGTTCCTGGGGATGGAAGCGGGCAGTTTGATGTCAGGCACCAGAGAGATGAAAGCCTTAAACAGCCCCAGGCTAACCCTGACCGTGATCCTCCTGTCCTCGCTGTTTGCGGACATGGAGAGCAAAACGCCCTGCACCGTTCCCTGACCTGCTTCTTGGCTTCAGCGCGTGCCCTAGCGTAAGGGAGAAGAGCGTGCCCCGGGAAGACGACGGGGTGGCTTTTCAGTGGCAATGCCAGCTCGTGTGTGGTGAAAACTGAAACTAAATACTTTGAGAAAGCGAAGAGATCAGAGGCTTTCTGAGCCTGTGGTCCAGAAATCTTGGTCCCCTGCAGTAATGGATGCGGTGGGTACCAACCCAATGCGAAACCAGGTAAGGGAATTGGTATAAAAGACAGGGAAATCACTTTTGTTAGGAAGGTCAGACTTCGCTTTAAGCTGAGGTCTTCTTGCTCTCTCCTTGTGTTGCTGAAAAGCAACAAAAAGTTGTGTCTTTGTGCCTGGCTCGTTAGGCAGCAGGTATTAGGGCGCTGACTTCAAACACGAAGCCAGGATCTCTTGCTGCTCCGGGGTGGGTTTGCTATTGGAAGCGACTCAGTCTCAAAACCAAACCTTTTCTCTGTGTGTTACGTTACACGTTTTGAAAACCACTTTTCTTTCTCGTTACTGATACCGCTCCCTGCTGAAGCAGTGTTCGAGGTAGTTTGGGGTTTGGAAAACCAGTGGTGTCTGCGGGCGCTATTGCCACTGCTGCTTGCGACACCTGCTTCTTCTGTGGTCTGTCGCTACTTGCAGCCAGGTTGTCTGCAGAAATGAAATGCTGCGTTCTCTTATAAGCTCACTGGGACAATAAAAAGAAAGCAAAAGCGGTGCTGATACCCTTTTGATGGCTGTGTTTGCTTTGCATCCCTGTTTAGTCAGCAGAATGCGGCCAATCTCTCTTGGTGGGGGCAGTCATTAATATTCCATATTCCTGAGCTATTTCCAGACTCTAAAGCAAGAGCCATTTACAGCTATTTCACTCTTTCCCAAGAGTGAATCCCCCCAAAGGTCGTACCTGCTGGAGATTAAAGATTGATAGCACTCGAGCCAGGCTTCAAAACAGCTTTTTAGTCTAGTAGCTGATTTAGTGCGAACTGAGATACAGCTGCTTCCTTCCACCGGACAACTGGTATTACAGGGAATGAACGTCTCTGCTCGGCGCCTCGTCCTGCACATCACGATCTCTGCCTTGATAGTCTGGCTTGCCCTAAGCTCTGCCTCTGACCCTTTCCCTTATGTGCCGTGTTCCCTGGGGAGGTACCATACCTCAAGGCATCTGAACTCTGCCCTCTTAAGCTCGCCTGCGTAGTCCGACACGTCTTCCTCTGGGTATCGCGGATGGCAGCGCAGTCCCTAAAGCCCAGGAGCTGACAGCTCAAGTATTGATCTTAAAACAACAGCTTAAAAATTAGTTTGAGCGAAGACGAGTGATAGTTTGCGAGACACCGTGGGAAAGGTCTGAGTCAGGATTTCACTGCAGACAGGAGTTACACAGGCGTGCAGTAAGGACTTAAAGAGTACAAGGTGTCGAATCAAAGGTCCTGATCTTCCAGCTCCGTTTCTGACGAGACCGTTCGCAAAGGGCAGCAGGAAAGGAGCAAGGCAAGCACGTAGCACTGCTCTCCTGGAGCAATCTCCTGGCACCGGCGTCGTGGGTTAGGGGCTTCCTGAGATACAGGTGATGCCCCGGTACTTAATGGTCCTCAGTAGATTTGTTTTCCTTTGTGTGGTTTTGTCCGATGACTCCTGGGATCCGGCAGCAGAGGTCTGCATCTTAATTACGTGGTGTCTGGAGAACCGTGTCCCTTTGTTTGTACTGAATCTGCCAGCTGCTGACTTCAGCTGATATCCCTAGCCTCAAATCAGAAGGGAGAGGGAACAGTTGCTGCCTGTTCGCCTTCGCTTTGTCTTTTGACTTCACCGCTGTGGGGCACCGGCTCGATGCTTTACAGAACCACTGAGAACCACTCATTCGTCGTGTCAGAGAGCTCTCTCTGAGCAGCACCGCTCAGCTCAGGACTGTGGTTTTCTGTACGCGTGCTGCTTCATATTTTTCTGGGTAATTTTCATCTGCCACAATGTATTGCTCTCACTCATTTTCACTGCCATAATCAACATAGATTACCCGGCTTTCTGCCCTTCTTAAGATCATCCGTGGGCGTGCATTGGGAGCCCCAGTGGCAGGGTTGAGTGTTGCTCTCAAAGGCTAAAGCCACCCTCACTTCGTTCTGATAAGCCTTTAAACCGTATGAATACGTCACTGGCAGGGCAGAGTGTGGTACAGGATGCATTGCTCTGCGTGAAAATGCGGAGTGTTGCATGAAGAGGGCTGGAAAACCGCGCCTCGCCTGAAATTTGGGTGAGGTCATAGCATCTGTGACCCGAAACTTTGCTCTGGACCCATACTATGCCTAAATGAAGATCTTTGCCCGTTCATTTTTTTTCAAGCAAATACGGATGTAGCAGGACCCTTCAGATCTTGATTGGTTTGCTCGATTAAAATCCAGTTTCACTTTCTATACACTGTTGTCTGAAGTACTAGAACATCTGTGTACTGCATGATGAAGGAATCCACTGCTTGCTGCAATGCCCCTTCTAAATAAATTTTGAAGAACCTTGTGGCAGGAGATAAAAATATTGTAGGACAGAAAAAAAGCTCAAACACAAACTCTGTGGGCATCAAGTGTGTTCATATACGGTCACAATCGCACGCTGCAGTTGAAAATCATGTATTTTCTAGCGTGAGTCTCCAGGGTTCAAACCCCCAAAGCAGGAGATTTAAAAAAACTTGAATTGAGGGTTTTTTTCTACGCACGCTCTTGGTGAGTGTATATGGTGCAAGCTTCTTTCTGCAGCTGAGTACTGGAGTTTACCTTCCAACGGAATAAGATGACTCTCTCCTGTAGTTACCCGATTGTAAAAGCCTGGTTTTAAGAAAAATGCCAAGCAGCAGCACAGCCCCAATGAGCGTGTGACAGCTTGCAAGACTGCGTTTTCTTTAAATTGCGAAATACTGGATAAAAAAATAGTCATTTATTTCAAAAATTGCTAGCTGTGAAGTCAAGCGCGGCTTTTACCCAGAGTAATTTTATCTGAAAGGAGAGTAACAACCATTTTCCTGAGTGTATACTGGTAATTAAAGCTCTTTGGAAGGGCTGTTTTTCAAACAGGATGGACGTTTCTCCTGAGGACCCTTGTACAGCCGCAGTGATTCATGAGCGTCTCTCCTGGCTTCGGGAGATAACAAATGTCATTCTCTTGTCTGGCAGAAGCGCGCGGGCGTCCTGAGCCCCTGGGCTTCGGAAGGAAGGCGCCCGCTCCCTCTGAACAGCCCCGCGTCAGCTCCGGTCTCAAACTGGGGGAGGCTGGTTTTCTGTGGGGGGGGAAAATACACATCGAGCTGGGGATTCTGCCTGCAGACCCCGTGCTTCCCCCGGCATGCAGCCGCCCAGGCAGCTTTCCAGCCGGGGTGGGCGCGTGCTGTGTTATCTGGATGGAGGAGCATCGGGTACCGGGGGGGGGAGAGCAGGGACAGGCAGCCCTTCGCTCCTCAGCCGGTCCCACGCGCTCTCCGCTGCGAAAGAGAGGAGTCCCTTGTCTTTGCTCTCGAGAGGCATGCCCCTTTCCGTGGACCTGAGCCACAGACCTTTTTCTAAGGCTGCTGGACCTCGTCCCCGGCTTCAGAAATGTCCCGGCTGCGCATGGCGAGGGAGGGCACGCCGGGTGTCCCCGAGGAGCAGCAGTTTAAGAGAGGCAGGTGCGGAGCGGGGTCCGGTTTATGCAGTCCTGTAAAATATTGTATCAACAAAACGCTTCAAAGATCTTTTAATAACTCCCGAAATTAAATGTTTGAAACTGGCCCTTGTAAACTCTTCACCGGCATTTAATTGCCTCATAAAACAGTATGCTAAAGAAAGTATTAAAGGGGTTTTTTGCTGCTCTCAGATCAGTTTAACCCTTTGGGGACCTTGTGTCCAGCTGTTTCTCGCCCGCTGCCTAATGAGCAGTTACCACCTTCTTTCTTTGCCTTTCATGATACATCACTGGCTCTGATCCACCAGACCTCGACCTCTTTGCATGGCTCAGGTGTGGCACAGGCAGCGGCCGGTGCGGCGAGGACAGCTTCATCTCTGCCTCTGACCCTTGGGATTTCGGCAGCGGGTGCAGGGCTGCGGCTCTTCCCGTTCTAACACTGGGGCCCAGCAATTTCTCGATGCGCCTTTCTGTCCCGAGGCGAATCTAGGAGCCGCGTTCAGATGGTCTGTGCCGAGGAAAGCTTGGCTAATTTACAGACCTCCCCAAATCCCTGCTGGGGCCCGGAGCAGCAATCCTCCGTGCGCGTAATTGGCAGCTGGTGCGTGGGGAGCGACGGTGCAGCTGAGATAACCGCAGCTGTACCCGTCGATACGAGGGCAGCCCCATCTCCCCAGCCACGCACCGGCTCCCACCCCTGAGGCCCTTCGCATCCCCTGGCTGCTGCGCTGCCTTTAGGGACACCCTGGCTTTGCTGCCGAAAGCACCGACCGCTCCTCGCCGTAGCCGAAACGCGGCCCCTTGGTTGTAAGCTCACCCCTTACTGCGGGCAAGCAGGCAGCTCGGGATGACCGTCCCCTCCAAGGGGGAACGCTGTCTTTACTCAGGCATTTTGGATGCATCTGCAAGCGACAGCCTGTTTTGAGAAAGTTGGAGTGATTTCGTGTGAGTTTTCCCTCTCTTGAGTTTTTTGTCACCCGCCCTTTTGCTCTGCCGAGGGCTCATCTTGCCCTTGTAATCGAGTACAACCGGGGGCCTCTGGCTGCCCCGTTCTGGGTAGGCTCTGCCAGGCGCCGTCATCCTGCTCCTCTTCCCTGAAGTCCAAGAGAAGCCGTCCAGCCTCTCCTGGATTGTCACCGCTAGTTCAAAACCCTCCGGAGGGGAAAGTCTCTGAATTAAAATCTGAAAGGGAGATTGTAGCTTGAGCAGTCAAGATCCCATAAAGGTGGTGGGGGGGGATGTTCCCCCAAAAAAGCTTGAAATGGCTGGTTTGCTTGCGGAGTAACTCTCTGGCATTGAGATCATATCAGTGCTGTGGTCACATAAACATATAGCTTAAACCATATCACCTGTGAGCTCCTTGGAGCTCTAGTAGCTTTAAGAACAAGAGAAGACGTTGCAGGTTCATTGCTAATTTCTCCATTGTCTTTTATGTTCACAGAACACACAAACCCGATCATTGCTGTTTTCATTTATATGCGTAGAAAAGCCAAATATGGAGTTCTAAAAAGTGTGTAGAGTTTGGGAATTGCTGCTGCAGGAGAAAATCCGAGGGGTAGGTGCTGTGCAGCTCCTCGGTGCAACGGTTGTGCAGCCCACGCTCCATCCCGATGCAGCCTAGGTCTCCGCCTGGGTGCGGAGCTCGCTCCTCCTCGGCTCCCCCCCCCCCCCCCCCCCCCCCCTATGCACCGCCAGTTATCCTCA
>NW_008794079.1:203952-226842 GCF_000699145.1 Aptenodytes forsteri
TCCCTAGAGAAGCCGATTTATAGCCGGCCCTGCGTGCACCTGGGCTAGATCAAGGAGATTGAGCTCGGTCACCAGGGGCCTTTCCACAAGGGCACAGTAATGGCTTGTAGCAGATGTGAACTGCTCGCTCGCTCTGGGTAGGGCTCTGTGTTACTGCCCACGTGTGAATAGCTGCTGTTTCTGGAGCTGTGCAAACTAAAATGATGGCAAAGCAAAGTTAATGAACGCAATTTCACCCGCAGCCCCAGGAGGTTGTAAATGAGCCAGTATCTGGAGATGTCGGCAAATCCCCTGCTGCAGTTTTCCAGCTTGCCCCGTGCTTTATTTGCTCTGCCTGAGAGGCTGCGGTTTTTTCTCAGATGGCTTTTTCTTCTCTTGCAGTGAGAATGAGGCGTTGTGGAGGGAAGTAGCCAGCTTGAGGCAGAAGCATGCTCAGCAGCAGAAAGTTGTCAATAAGGTAAATCCTGGCCTTCCAGACGCAGGGATTAGGACGCGCTTGTGGTCGTGTATGCGGTGATGTAGTGACCAGGCTGGGCACTTGCAGGATCGGTGGGATGCAGTGGCATTCATTCTGTTTAAGAATAATTTTGATCACTGTGTTTTCTTCCTGTTACCGTGAGATTCTGGAAATCCAGCGGGGAGAGGCTAAATTCGGGCTGGCAGCGTTGCAATGCAGAATTCAGTTGGCCGCCACGTAATGGTTTTACGCCGAGCCTTCACCTTTGTGCTTAGAGTTGCAGTCAGCGCTCTGCCGTGTCCCCCTGTGCCCAGCTCTGGCTCTGCTCCGAGCACAGGGACCGAGTGGTCCCAGAGCTATTTCTGTCTGTGCTTATCCAAGTACTGTGCACACCATAACAGGTTTTCCTTCTCTCTCCTCACAGCTTATCCAGTTTTTGATTTCATTGGTGCAATCCAACCGTATTCTTGGGGTGAAGAGGAAGATGTAAGTCTGCATTTCTACATCCAGATAAAGATTCCCTGTCTGAGAGAATAAAGAGAGGATCAGCAGAGTGGGTCCCCCAGATCTCTGTCTTCTGTAGCAGCCTTGCCAGTGGGGTAGGACTGGACAGCGGTCATTGGGATCATGTGAGCCTTCAAGTACTTGCTCCAGCCAAAACCAGCTAACACTGCTATGCAACTGATACCAAGAAGGGTTTGCGATCCAGGCCACATAAGCCCGTGCAGAACCTACTTCATAGCTAACCACTGCACTATGTGAAACCGCCGCTGCGCTATGGCAGCATACATAGTGAGGGCTGGGGTCTTGCACTGCTAAAACAGTCTCTTGGCACTGCCGTGATGTTTCTGTCGTTATACGGAAAGGGAAACATTGGACCATCCAGACCAGCCTCCTGCTGTCACAGGCTGCTGTGACGCCTTCACAGACTAATCAAGCCTGTCCTCGAATGTGCTGTGGATTATTTTGCCCCTTGCTAGTTGTGCTGGATGACCGTTCAGTACTTAAGTACCATAAGCGATTAAGAACGATTCCAGGCTAATTTGTTTTGGCCAGTTAATAGTTGCTTGGTTTTGTCCCAGGACTGTGCTGTAGCACAGTTGCTTTTCCCTCCTTGGCTTTTACATGGTTCTCGTGTTATGTCTCATCTGACACTCCACCAGGCTGAACGGGCCCCGCTCTTCCAGTCTCATCCTGTGAGATGGGCTCCTCCTCCACCTGATTTTTTGCACTTGTTCACATATGAACTGGCAGATACTCTGTTGTGTGTCTGTTCGGGCCCCCACCTTGTCCCGTGTTGCCTGTCGAATTGCAGGGCTGTCCTTTTGTGTTTGAACAGTGCCCAGCAGCACCATATGGCAGACAACACCACAGCAGGCTTGATTATTATTAATGAAGATAGTGGTTTATATGGTGATAATGTCCAAGACATGCTGAAATGATTTATCTTGTAAGGAGAAAGAGTTTCTCCACAGTACTCAAGTACATGAAAAGGGCCACAGAAGTGGTTGTGTCACAGCTGACCACAAGTAATCCATCTTTGGAGCAGTTGGCCGTGGAGAAGTGAAGCGAAGCAGAGCACTGACAATACAGGCCTGCAGAAGGAGGTGACCAGGGACTATAAAGAAGTCCTCTGAGGCCTGAGGTTTTACATTTCTGCTCAATAGACTTGCAAAATGTAGCCCAGGGGCTGGTCACGGGGGCTCATTGTGTTCCTCTGTGTCGTGGGGCTGCCTGCTCTGCTGTACTGACACAACCACCCCCCGTGGCCACTTGCCCCTCCAGGGCATCCAGACCTGGGGACGGTTGTGCGTTGGCCCCTCGGGTGGGTGCAAGTACCCAGTTCTGGGGTTGGGGCGGTGGGCTCTGCCGGGAAGAGGTGGTGCCCAAGACCCGGTGCCGGCAGGGCGGTAACTCCTGTGGTGTTTGGGAATCTTTTGCAGCCCCCTGATGTTGAACGACAGCAGTTCAGCACATTCCATGCCGAAATATAGTCGCCAGTACTCCTTGGAGCATGTCCACGGCTCATCCCCATACGCAGTAAGTACGCCGTGCACGCCTGGCCTTGGAGAGGGGGACGAGGACACAGTTTCGTGGGGAGGGACCCGTTTTAGGCTCTTCTCCAGCTGGTCTTGCCTTTGTACAACCGTTTGCTCACAACCTCTTTGTTTTGTTTGGCAAAGTATTTTAAGGTGGCAGCTGCATTCTAGCTTAGCCAACGGGGAGAGAGCTGTTAGCTGGTAATTCTCAATGATAGTTGTGACGGGGCCGAGGATTTGGCTTGCAGACCAAGCAAGGAGTGATTTGAGTTCCACGGAAAGCAGAGATGGGTTGAAGTGGTGCCTTCTTGCTTAGCTTCCCTCTGCCGACTTGGTCCTTGTTTTGGTTTTGTCACAAACAAAATGCATCTGATGTCAGTCAATCCCTGCTAAACATTTGCTCATGCTGCCTAATTAATGTGTGACCATGTATAATCAGCATTATTCCCTCCAGAGAAGCCTCCTTTCGGTCAGGGAAGGTGCCGTGGGTCAGAGCCTGGCTGAGACACAGGCCTGAAGTAGCAAAGACCCAAGTGATCAGAGCTGAATTGTGTCCGTGGAGGTAGGGAGCAAGGTGGGAAGAGCGGAGCAAAGCCAGCTGGTGCTTGTGCACAGAATGATCCCCAATGTAAGGAAGGTTGTGTGGTATTAAAGCCTTGAGATGAGAGAGCAGGCAGTAGCTTTCGAGGTGAAGGGATCTCCTGCGAGACGTCGTCAATGTATAGTCCAGAAGAAACGGGTTCATAGTTCGATGTGGACGTTGTTCAGACCTTGGCCTCATCACGGTGGGTGAATGCCGTGGAACTGCCTAGCTCCAGGGTGCACCTCGCCCGGGTGCCTGCAGGAGGTGGCCTCACAGTGACACGGCGTTACAGGAGGAGTCTCTGTAAATGTACGCTCTGGACTGTCCTTCAGATTGCTGCTGGATCCCAAAGAATCCTGAGGTTTTGTCTATATTCTCCCATCCTTCTGTGCACCTTTTGATGTGCTGCTTCCCCTGACTGTTGAATGGCCAGCGAACAGAAGGAGTCTGCTCCAAACCCCTTAATGCTGGCCCTGAATCCTCTTTCAGATGAGCTACAGGCTTTGCTCCCAGGCCTGTGCGTGTTGAGTCTGCTCGGCCTCACGAGCCAGGGGAGGGGAGTGGGGTCGCTCGTACTGCGGTTTCCCTTTCGACCTGGTAGCTGCAGTGTGCCTGCACGTAAACCCTGTTGTCATGACACTGCACGATGCTTTGAATGCCGAGAACTGCCCGTCTTCGTGCCGTGCAGGTCTCGAACTGTGGGCTCTGACTTACCGCAAGGGTTGGAAGACTCATCCCGTGCCCTAAGAGCTGGAAAGCCGCGTTGGTGGCACTCCCTGAGGGCGAGCTGGCTGGCTCAGCACTTACTGCTGATAAGAGAGGTGTGACACATTTGGTAACTGTTTGCTTTTAATCACCTCAGGCCTATGCTAATCCACTACATCTCATGTCTTGACACGGTTGTTTTCATTTTAGATGCTCTGTTTGATCTGGTTCCTATCAGTGTGTGCCCTGGGCAACTGCACCACTTAAATTCGGGGTGTCCCTCTTGGTCTGCGGCGCCCCTGCTTGCCTGGCATGGGAAAGCCAGCTGGCGTTTCTTGGCCAAAGCTGTTGCGTGAATCAGTGTGCTTCTTTATGCTGATCCTCTGGCAATGCTGTAGTCCAGGAGCAAGCCTTTACAGCTGGGAACATAGCTAAGCTTTCATACCGGCTGTTTGTAGCAAAATAAAAGCTGTCCCCAATTCCAAGGTACAGTCCCGCCCATGCTGCTGCGGGAACGTCCTGTTCGGGACAGCGGATTCAAGCCGCTGGCTCCTGACATGGAGCTGCCCTGGTGATCCTGATGAATTTTTTAGCAGAGAACCAAAATAGCTAAGCCCCATTAAAGAGCTCTCCTGCAGTTAGACCACCCTCTGTGGAAGCTCTCTGTTCCCGTTCCAGCGCCCGTCTAATCCTGTGATCTCTTTTTTAAAAGTGCCTTTATTCTTGCATGCAGCAAATACTTACACAGAACCACCGGGAGCTCTTCCAGGTATTACCGGATTGTCCCAATTATGGGAAACACAGGTGGTCATCTTTTCTCATACTTCAGCGTTATGATTTTCGGCTCCAAACAGAACTGAGAAATGATAGTTGGGCAATTTTTCAGAGCGAGCTGCCGACAAGTACGCTGGATCCTGACGCTGCCGTAGTCCCTGCTTTGACAGTGAAAAAAAATAATTGTGTTTTCACAAGAAGACAGTTAACGTGGAGTAAGACCTCGGTGCGGGTGAGGCCTGGGCAGTCCTGACCGTGACATGGCTGAGATCAATCCTGCGCCCCTCATTGGGGCTTGATCCCACGTCACTGCTGCAAAGCAGCAGCTCTCTCCGTGCCCCCAGTGCTTCTGCATCTGTGTAACTCCTGCCACATCATCGTGCCCTTTTTTGCTCGAGAATGCAACCTCAGACTTGCAGAAACAAGCGGCAGCCCAAAAGTCATGTGCCCAGAACAGGGCACAATGGTGTGTTACAAGGGCCGCGTGCTGTCTGCAGGCTCCTCGGTGCACGTGCTGTGCACAGCTGGCACTTCAGGTTTTATACAAGTTTCAAATCGGTGGCTGCTGGTTTTATTGATGTGTCGGTGAGCACAGCGCCGGGCAGAAACGCTCATGCTCACAGGAGAGGTTCCTCACCGGGTAGGAGGCTCGTGCATACGGAGGTGGGGATCCAACCTCTCAAGGCAAGCCTGCGGGCAGAGAGCCTGCAGAGCATCTCCGCGTGCCCCTGTGCACCAGCTGGCATGCAGTGAGATGGAATTACATTTGGTTATTCTTTAGTATTCTTTTTAATGATGAGGGAGCTGAGGGGGCGTATGTGCACCGTGGTCTTGACTGCGCTAAGCGGTGATCAAGAAGGTTAACGCAGTGCTGGTGTAAGCCAAATGACAGTGTGGGCAGGACGGGCAAGCATGAAAGGAGAGACAGTCAAATGCTCATCTGAAGGTAAGTAAGGACCAGGGTTTTCTCTAGCTACCACTCAGTGTTACCATCACGGACTGCCTGAAGTGTCAGGAGACAGCTCCGAAGGAGGAGAGTGAGTGAGATCGTGGATCGGCTCAAAGCTAAGGGCAGCTGTGAGAATTTGAGCAGAATCTCTTACCCTGTATTCTCCTCGTCCCCCGTGGTTTCCTGACTCCTGGGTGCACCTTCTAATCTGCAGTTTGCTTTGTGTCCTGGAGTGACAAATGCTGATACGCAAAGAGGAAAGGGGATTCGGGTTCACTCAGATGTCTCAATTAATTTGCTCCTCAGAAAGATTGATGCCAGAATGCAACCACTCCATGTTGCTGTTACCAGCATGGAAATCTTGTGTATCTTACATCTGCAGGTCTCAGTCGTATGAATTTCAGCTTTCATTTAAGAGAAAAAGAATAGAGTTTTAGTGGAAGGGGAAAGCTGAAAATCTGGGTTTCTAAAAACCCAAGTGTTGAATGATCCAGAAAAAGAATCCAGTATTTTTACTTTTTTAGATTCCATTCTTTCCAAGAAAATGAAGTTTACAGAACAGAAGTCCAATTTTGTTTTTTTTAGTAGTGCTTTGGGTTGGCAACAGTGTGTTTCTAGGCATCGTGTTGAGTCCCACATTGCCCTCTTCCTTGGGTGGGTCAGGGCTTGGGGCTGTTCTGATGTGCCTCCTCCCGCTCCATCTCCCATACATGGGACAGCGTACGATACGTGCCTAGTGCTTCACACCGCGAATGCTGTGATTGTCATTTCAGGCTTCTTCCCCAGCATATAGTGGCTCCAACCTGTATTCCCCGGATTCTTCAGCCAACTCTGGTCCCATTATCTCCGACGTGACCGAGCTAGCCCAGTCCAGCCCTTCGGCATCTCCCAGCGGCAGTCTCGATGAAAGGTATGCTGTTGCTCTCGTAAAATCTGAAGCTATCTGCATAGGGAGGATGCGTTTCCCAATGAGCTGAGTAGTCAAACACCATTAAAACGTGCCTCTTCTGTCAAGAATCCCCCGTGAGCGACAGCTGGAAAACAGCACAGCCCTTGGCACAGGGGACGTTCAGGGTGTTTGAACTCAGTCCTGCTTCCCTTTACCAGGACTTTACAGAAAGTTGGACCTGTCCCTCCCGGATAGTCTCATTCAGGACGCTGCCATCTCAGCAGATTTTTGTTTGGTTGGTTGGGTTTGTTCAGCTTTAATTCTCTTTTCCAAACATCACTCACTCCTCTGCCTGCCCCGTCTAGTGTGAACCTGTCTGGGGTGGGTCACAGTTTGGTTTCCACAAGGAAGCCGTCTTCGTTGGCCTGTGTGCTCCGTCCTGTGAAACTACCAACATCCTGGGAGCGGGGTTAGCTTCGCCCTGCCCTTATAAACTTGCTGCACAGAGGAGGAGGTGCAGAAAGCAGCTTCGTTCCCAAGTAACTGAGAATAACAATGACAGCTCTATCCCAAACAGCACGGGTGAAGAGGCTGAGAATCTGTAGCAAATACAGGTCAGCCAGCGCCCAGCAGCAGTGTTTTCAACTCCGTCAGATTTACCGGCCCTAGCAGAGGTGAGAACTGTCCTCAGATGCCGTAGGTAATACTCAGCCTCGTGTGCCTCTGCCGACGCCATTCTGCATCAGTGAAAGCCTCCCGCTGCGTCCCTCGATGTGGCTGTTCAGCCCTTACGCCCTGCAGCCCCGCTCCCACCAAGCATCAGCGGCTCTCGAACTTTCTGAGCCTCCCCGGGTTAAGAAGGGCCCGTCTTTCCCTTAGCACCTTGTGGTCTCCCGACTCCTTTTCTTCTTCCTCTTTAATAGGTTATTCCTGGCATTGGCACTTCCCCTGAGGTGCTGAATCACCCACAAATGCCATTTACTGCCTTCAGTACCCTCTGCCAGGAACACTCGCTTTTAAATATAGACCATATGTTTGCTTAACGGCCCTTTTCTCTGTCCTTTTGTAGTTGCTGTCCTTTCCAGTAGGACTAATTGCGCCTCTTACACCCCCATATCAGTGAGTTTGAGTGGTAAAATTAGAGCTGACCGAAGAAGCCATCTTCCCTTCCCATAAAAATAGTACATCTGAAAATGCCTGGGTGCTTATGTAAAAGGTCGATCCCAGGCTTTGTCTGCACAAAGGAGTCACTCCGCTGACCTTGTGGGAGCAGTTAAAACACTACAGCCTCTGGTATGGTGATGATTATGTCATGCACGTCTCAGTGGTGACTTTAAAAAAGGGTATATACGCTGTGCTACTTCTGTACTGTTTAGACTATGTCCACATCAAAAGCTGTATTGTTTTAACTGTACTGTTAAAGAAAAATCACACCCTCCTTCCAGTAACTTTACCTGTACAGAGCTGACTGCATGGCAGCTCCTGGACTGAGCAGCCTCACAAGCCTTTAGCCACAAGAAATAGGCTGAGATTGCAGTAACAGCGCAAGACATCGATGTGTCAGGGGAGCTGATTAGGATCAGAATCGGAGAAGAAATATTTAGGTACTCGTTCAACCTCATCTTTGTAGCTGGCTCTGGAGGCTTTGTATGTGAAAAGGCAACAGCAGTCACGAGGATTTTTTGCCCTATTGTGTGGAAGCAGATCTTAGAAATCGAGAATGTGTTACCGTGAGATTTTTACCAGTTTTCTTTCTGTTTCTCTCAGGAGTAGTCCTGTGGTCCGTATCAAAGAAGAACCCCCTAGTCCCGCCCGCAGCCCCCAGATAGAGGAGGTCAGCCCAGGGAACCCTCCTGCTGTTGAAACTCCTCTGTCCCCCTCCACGTTCATTGACTCCATCCTGCAGGAGAATGAACCCAGCACTACGACCGCTGCAGCCGGCGACAGCACCACACAGCCTCAGCCCCAGGAAAAGTGCCTCAGCGTTGCCTGCCTCGACAAGTAAGTGCTGCGCTGAGGCCGGCCCAGCTCAGGTCTTGCCAGCCATCCCACCGCTCTGTACTGTTAAGCTTTAAAGATGCTAGCGACCTGGGCTTCCAGCCAGTTTTGGAAGCAAATGTGGTCATTTGTCCAAGGAGCTCGCCTGTGGCTCTGACCGCAGCCCTCCCCGCAAGTGCCAGGGTAGATACCTTGTTCTCCCATTCCTGTTCTGCTTGGAGCAATGAGTGTATCCCACCACCCAACCCCACGCGCAGAATTGAACCCCCTGCGTGGGGAACCCAACACTCTGCTGCAAGGAGCCGCATGGGATGCCAAAATAAGAATGGGTAAAAATTACTGTGCTAAATAAGGGCTTGTTCAAACTGCCTGCTCCTCCAGCGTAGGAATGAGTCAGCGTAAGATCAGCTGTTTCATCTCAGGCCCAGCACATCCTCACGGTATAAAAGCTTCTGCGTTGTATTTGCAGTCCAAAGGCAGCTGACGGGCACACGGTGCAGGCGGCTTCCAGTGTTGCTTGCTAGAAGCTTTAATCCCAGTGGGTTTACCCGTAGGTGAGACTTGGAACCGCTGTGGGCAGCATTTCTCCGTGAGCCTGCTCCGACAGCGTGCACTGTAGCACTGCCCCTGTGCTGTCCTCTGCTTTTGCCTGTCCCAGCTGCCCTCCAAATTAATAAGGGAAGAAGCTTTGCATTCAGCTGTCGTTTGCCCACCTAATTCTAGACGTGGTGAATAGATTCTCCCACTCAGCCTCTTTACTCACTAGGACACAGCTTGCATCAGACTTAGGCTGGACTCAGTGGGTGGCAGGCTGAACGTTGATGGGTAGCTTTTTATTAGGGATCGGATGTGTAGTCTTACGTCTTTTATCACCACACAGTGCTCACAGATGCAACTGCAAGTGTTGGGATGAAAAACTAGAAGGTTGTTTGTCCTTAGCAAACTGCCAAGAACTTCTCCCTTGACCGTACTGAGAGCTCAGCCACTTCCCAGATCTCGGCCACTTCCCGTCCTCCCTGTCTTCTGGGGAAAACGGAGTATCGGAATTAAGGTCTTCCCTCTGAATGCCAGGACAGACTTTCTGTCCTTAAAGCGTAAAAGCAATTTGGAGAAGACACAATTAGTTTCAGGGTCCTGGAAAGCAGCCTTCGTTTAGCCAGAAGGCTGCTGTGGACTCACACACCCAAGGTGACAATAGTGTGACGTGCACTTCCCTTCTAATTAATTCTATGTTAGCTATCACTTTTCAGAGCTGTAGTGTCATAGCTCTAGATGGAGAAGGGACAAAACCTGTGGAAGAAGCCCTCTTCCTTTGGCACTACACAGTGAGTACAGAGACAGCTGAAGGCTGTCCCACCACAGCAGGGTCTATAGCCTGTTGGCAGCGCAGCGGAGCAGGGTTTGCTGTCTTTACACCTCAGAGTCACGCAGAGTCAGGAGACGCCTGCTCGCTCCCTCCTCTTCACCTTGGAGGAGATGTTTGTCTGTAGCTTCACCTATTTATAGACCTGTCCAGGGCACTGCAATCCATCTCACCGATACCAGCTGTCCTTAAAAAGTGACAGGTTTTATTGTACAGCTCATCAGAAGCTGAAACTGGCCATTTAAAAGGTAATAAAAATGAAAAAAAAGTGCTGCCGAGAGTGTCTCTGAATTATTAGGGACTCTCACGGGCTGTGCAGAAGCAGGCAAAGGACACAGAAAACATTTGCCCCCTGCCCCTGCGGAGACTGAGCTCCACGCTTCGTCTTGGAAAGCTTCTTAGAACCATTTAAAAGAAAGGGCTTGTGCTTCCTCTTCTTTTGGTGCTCTTACTCCCGCATTTCGCAAGCGACACTGTGCTTCTCTCTTCTATTTGCAGTTCCTTTAGAGGGCATTCCAGAAGGAAGGAATCTGGCCAGTAAGGATTCCCAGCCATGCAGTAGTCCTGTATCCATCTCTCAGCTCCTAGCCCGTTTGCCACATGAATTTGTAAAAGAAGAGTTGTAGCATACTGTGGTCGACCCCGTGGGTGCACAGCGCTAGACAGAGTGTGACCATCTAACAGAAAATCTGTCCCTGCCCCGGGGAATTTGAAGGCAAAGTGTAAATAATAAAAGGAATCCCCAGCCTCCGCTCTCCTCTGGGTTTGGATGGCATTAGCTTTGTGCCTCAGCATCTCCGCGTGCAGTTTTGTTCGTTGGGGTTACTGAACTCCGTGTATCCTGTTATGTCAGAGGAATATAAACTCAGAGAAGGAGGTCCGTATGCCCAGCGTGCCGAGGCCTCGGCTCCTTTCCCAATGTCACTGCAGCTACTCCGCATCCACTTGAGTGGAGTGGAAGCCGGCCAGCAGTCGCAGGTACCCAGTGGGAAGTGGAATGACCAGAGCGTGAATTGCACTGAGATACTGAAAGGCAGAAGGGATGACCTGCGAATGGAAATGCTGGCAATGAGCTGTTTTAGATGGGCAGCACACTGCTTGTCACGTCCCCGGGAGTGTATCAGACCCTGCTTCAGAGTCTTCTCAGCGCCCCGTGCCAAGGCACGCGGCCTCGCCGTGTGCCCCGTCCCGCCGTCAGAGCTCACCACTCGGTGCTCGCTCCTCAGGCTTTGGGGCCAAACAAGCTGCGTGTCCTGGTGCGCTGTGTGCGCTGCACCAAGGACATGACACTGTGCAGCGCCCTTTCTCCGAGGCTTCTGTTAAATTCCCAGGAGTTTGCTCGTTGTGTTGAGATGCAGCTAATAAGGGAAGTGTTTACTGATGGTAGGTGACTTTACAGTGCAGCAGGGGTGCCCAAATGCCGCTCACTTGACCCAGGCACTGACAGCCTGCCAAGGAGTCTCAGCGATACCTGTTTTTCATCATATGAAGCGTGTTTCAGTTGTTCTCAAATTTACTGGAGAAGAGCAGCCCGTAAGACTGCAGGTCGTGGCATGCAGTGCCTCTTTGTGAGCCATGCGGGCTGTTATTTAATCTACAAGACATCCTTTGTCCAAGGGATTTTCATTTGAACTGAGAATTACCTCAGTGCGACCAACAGCATTTTAGCAGCAGGTGACAGTACCAAGATTCAGGCAATAAAAGGGAATGTTTGCATGGAAACGCTTGACGGTGTTGCCCAAACATTATCCACCATCCAGCCGGGGGACCTACGTGAGCCGCTTTACAAGAGCCAAAGCCCCCTACGTGCTGAAAAACATTGACACCTCCATTACTAACGTAACGTATGTATTCCGTCGAGCAGCAGGTCACTCCCTGTCTGGACGGGGCGTTGTGTGCCAGCGCCTGTGTTCTCCCAGAGCTTTGGCGCCCTGTTAGAGGTGACAGTGACCGTGGTCCCCGTGTCAGTGCCACCCTGCAGGAGTTAACATAAGCAGAGCCACATCAGAAGTAGTTTGTCTTGCTGAGAAACTTCTAACTGAGCTTGGCTGTGCTGCAACGAACCTGTGCTGTCTTCACTTGCTTTCGCAGGACTGTGTGTTTTCGTGTTTGTTTTTTGTTGTTAATAACAACTCTGCCAGCCTGAAACTGCTTGCCCGCTTCAAAAGCGCTGCAGTGCCGTGACTGCAGTGCGGTGCCTACCACGCCGCTTGAAGTGCAGGAGCATGGTCGATTAACTGTTCTTGCCTTTGAACGTAACAAACGTTTCATTCCTGAAAGTGCCTGATTGTGAGTCTTTTGAATCTAGTATCCTCTTCTGTTTGTATTTTTCAGTTTGACTCGCACTTCGCAGATGTCAGAGGTCACTCGTCTTTGCCCCAGTTCTTCCTCTTCCTCACTTCATTGCAGATCACAGCAAGGGTTAGCATTTCAATAGCCGCTGTCCCCAAGCGTTGCAGTTCTGGGCGAGAGAGCAGGGGGACACTGCAGTAAGCAGGGAGCTGTCAGTGCGCTGAAGTCAGCTTTCCTAACGTTATAGGTAGTACATCAACAAGGAAAAAGCTCACTCTAAAAATTGGCACTGAGTGGCAGACTTCTTGGCCAACTCAACACAGCAACTAAAAATATTGAGTGGCCAGCGGAGGCTAAGCTGCTTCTCATCCTTTTAGGTGGTCTTGGCAGGGAAGGGCGGGAAGTCTGCTCTGCTGTTGTCCATGCTGTACCTGGTTTTGATGAATGGAAACTTCAGCCCTGAGAGCTGCTGGTTTGGTGTCTCTTGCCAGCACAAAATTCACACACCTCAGTAACAAAGTGTTGCATTGGAAAGCGATGGGAGCTCAGGGCTGAAATGACTTTTCTGATGCATTTTCCGTTTCTATGATAATGACAGAACAATGAAACTTCCCACTGCAAACCTGACTGCGCACCAAGATGCTTTTCTAATAAAGCTTTTCCCTAATAAAAAACATCCCAGATCAGGACAAAATCCAGCTAGGCCAGTATCCTGTCTCCCACAGAACCTAGGAAAAACTGTCTGAAGTATTGCCCTTAAATACTTTTAGCTAATACACAGAATAATGCAAAAGACAAATGTAATATGTCTTGAGCTAAAATGCATTTCTGAATTGGTGTCTCGCCTCCCCCTCAAGGGTTATGTCAGAGGTGGTCGTTGCAGGAATCGTTGCTTATGGCTCTGGTTGTTGTTTGCAGGCTGGTGGGACCCGGGCCCTGCTGTCCTACACCCCGAGCCCATTTCCCAGGTACAAACAGAGAGCAGCATGATGGCCTGGAGAGAGTGCAGGGTCCAGGGGACTGCTTTTTCCCTACGTAAATGTGATAATCGTTGCAAAGCTGCTCTGTCTTCTTGCTTTTAGGAAATGGAACATTTGAAAAGGAAAGCAATACAGGGAAGAAAAACAGCTCTGTACGTCTTCAGTGCTTCAAATTCAGAGGACTGGGGGTTGCTTGTCACCTAGAAGTGTCTGGTGCCCAGTCAGCTGTTTCTGGGAAACAGCCAGCAGCCCGTACTTCGTAGGGTTGAGGATCAGAAGGGACGGGCAGCTCTGCTAGGGAGGGGAGCCAGGCTGGTGACGCTGGGAGCTGCTCCCTGCTAAAGCACTGACTGCGCCTGACGGAGATCGGAGAACCGTGCGCTGGAGCTCAGGAGCTCCACGGGAGCTCCAGGTCCTTCCTGGGAAGGACGTTCTTGTCGTGGCCGTGGATCACACTGGCGCGAGCAGTGGTGCTGGGCACTGGCTGGGCTTGCAGGCAGCTGCATTGCCATAACGCGCATGCAGGGGCAGCAGCAGGCAGCGCTGGAGGCATCGCGGGCGACTGGCAGATGGAGTTCTCTCATCAGCGTCCATATCAAAATGTGCCTTTTCCCCGATAAAAAGCTGCTGCTCCCGACTGCCGGCTCAACTGGTTCCCGGCGGAGGGAGAGGTGGGTCGCCTGCTTTCTGCTGCCTCCATCAGTCATAACAAGGATCGCATGGTCGGGGCTTCCCTGGCAGCGGGTTTGGCACAGCGCGCCCTGGCTCGTTCACCCAGTGTCCAGGGCCACCATGGCATCGGTATTAAACACATCTTTCTGCTGGGGAAGAGAGGCAGACCCACGGAGAGCAGATCTGTTGAGTAAGAAGGTGCTATTTTTACATAGCTACTTCTCAGACTGTAAACCAGCCCACACAGAGCGAGACCACACCACGCAGGCTGACTTTCATCACTTCATCAGATGGAAACTCAGACGGCGAGGGTCTCACGAGAGCCCGTGCTCTGCGGGGCCGCCCCGGGAGCCGAGGAAGCGGCGCTGGAGCGAGGCGCGCTGCGTAGCCGGGGTTTGTTATTCTTGCGAGGTGGTTGGCAGCCAGAAAGCGGAGCGAGAGCCGGGGAGCTTGCCGCAAAGATGCACTGAGTGTGGGGATGGTCGGCGTGACAGGGAAAGCAGAGCCGGGGCGTGCACTTAGGACAGGGTTATTCTTTACCTCCAAAATCTCTCCAGTCCCCCTTTCCCTGCACATCCGCATACCTGGGGACAGGCAAAGCTCTTCTGTGTCAGCGTCGCCAATCCTGTATCACCAGTCCGGTGTCCGTCACATTTTCCAGGGATTCTGCCGTTAGTTTGCGGGGCCTGGTGCGGGTTACGTGGGACACAGCGATTCGGTGGGACCCTCGCATCGGAGCTCCCTGTCTCTTCCCCCGGTTGATGCAGCCTGGTGCTGCGGGGGTGGCAGACGCTGCAGCACGTGCTGCTGCTGGCTCTTCCATTCCCAGAAAGCGTGCCCTGCTCTTCCCGTGGGCTGCAGGCATCGGGAAGGCCTTTTACTGGAGTATCAGCTTTGAAGAGAAGGTGTTGATCTCTCAGCACTGGAGATGGTCTCCTCACCTTCAGAGCCTGGCCTGTCTCAGGGGAACGGAGAGCTCCTGGCCTCCTTCCTCAGCACACTTGGCTCAGGCTGCTCCTTTGGGGCTGCCGGGCTTTAGGGACACAGGCACAGACCTTACCTTCAGCCCCCTGCATCTCGGTGCCTTGTGCAGCAACCTCTTACCTCTCCTGGAGACACCGGTTCCTCTTGCTTCAACCCACAACGCACTTGGAAAGCTAAGGGAAACTGTATTGCTCCAGAGAACCGCACTCCCTCTTTCTTCCCTGCTCTGTGAGCATTTTTTGATGGCGAACCTAGCCTGGTGTTGGATGTAGCTTAGCACAGCAGAGCAGGACCTGCGGGGAGAGTTACCTGCCGGCAGCGCTGGGAACCAGACGGCAACTACCAATTTCCAGTTCAACATCGAAAGCAGTGGTTCGGGGGCCCCTTCTCTCCTTCTGCAAAGAAACAGGGAGACTTGCTTCGAAGGTCTGGAGTTTGTTAGTAGTCTAATGCCAGTGTCACTTTTTGCGTGATCTGGATCGTACCCCTGCTTGGACCCCATCCCCTTCGGGGTGGAAGGACCGGCTTGTCACGGGTGGGGTTTCTCATGACACCTTGGCTGGGGCTGGCCCGTTCCACGCTGCTGGATGTTCCTAATCGTGGGATTGCCGAAAGTATCTTAAATCTGTCAGAGCATTTCAGGCGCTGTGCAGTGAGGACCTCGGAAGTCATTTAAAAGCACAAACTTGGATAAGTAATTTATGTGCAGTATGTTCGTGGATCTTAGCTCTAAAAAAGAGTTACAGATCTCTGCAGCTCCCGCTTGCACGCACGGGAGAGGTAAGGCAGGAATGTGTTCATGGGCTGCGTCTGCAGCCAGCTTTCCTGTGGCCCCAAGCACAGTATTCCCAGAATGAGGATATTTGTTGTTCTGGCAGGATGCTCGTTTCTGCTGCTAGGCTTTCTGAGCTGCAGTGTGACCTTGCGGCCTCTTTTCGTTCTCTGCAGCAGTGACAAAATAGACTTGATTTTGTAATCTTCGTGGTGCTGCTGTAGGACGAGAGAATGTAAAAGCGCTGGAGTGGCAAGCCGGGGAGGTTCGTGCGAGGTGCACCGGCCCGTGGGCAGCTGAGCCGTCCAGGGACCTGGAACTGCCCGTGCTGTGGCTGAGTCCGTACCCCCGCAGTCGGGTGTTTGCGGGCTCGGGGATGGTCAGTCTCCCAAAGAGATCATCGCAGAAATGCTCCTCTGCGGAATGCTGGTGGCAGTGGTATTTGGGGGGGGACAGACTCCACAGCAGGTACAGACCCTCCAAGAAGAGAAGTAGCTTCCTGGCGTTTTTCTAATTCACGTGAGACTGAAAACTGCAGCTTCACTGTGTGCCTTGTGCTTGTGCACGTCTGCCTGTGCCTCTCTGACATCTTCCTCTTCACCTGCCAGTTCTGGGTCTCCCTGTGTGGGACCTACACCGCTGGTCCCCCGTGAGCACCTTCAGTAGCCAAAAAGAGCCTTTCTAGGACGGAGAACATGGTGGATCGAACCCGAGGCCACGCCAGAACTGACGACTGTGCAATAAACTGAACCTGCTACTGCTAATGTTGCCAAATTCAGGGGCTTTTCAGGGGACAGACCCCGGGCTACTAACAAACGTGACTTTTTCCCACGAGTGCTCTTCAGAGAGCCTTGTAGGCTTTTTGGTAGCACCATGAGGTTTATGTCATCCACTTTTCTTCTATTACTCTGAAGCATCATGAACATAAACACCACGAGCACCGTGGAACTAGCGATTAAGAGGGTGTGGGGTCAGTTCCCAACCTCACCATCACCTCTGCAGCCCTTGCTGTCCTTCTGTGATCCAGATGACCGTTCTCTGGAGCTCAGTCTCGCAGCCCGAGGTCTAAGTCAGTTAAAAGCAATCTTTGCAGGATTGCTCATGCTCTGCCATCCACCTTGGTCCGCAAAGTTATCCCAGAACTGTGTGGGAGGGAACGAGCCGTGTCCTCGGAGCTGGCCTGGTTTGTCTTACGGCCTGGCTTGTGGGGTTGGCACCTCAGTGCCGTCCATCCCAGCGCAGCGTCCAGTTTTCGGGTGGCTACGGAGGGAGCCTGGCCTTGGCAAGATACCAGCTTTCAGTGGCAGAGTTAGCTGAGATGAATTACACTGTTAGTCCTCATCCTGGACTTGCTGTTTGCCAGCAAGTGAGCTGTGATGTACGTGGGAGCTTGGTGCTTCTCCCCCCCCGTGCCCCACCACGTAGACTGGTGCTGCCAGGAGCCGTGCAGGGATGTGCGCAGGTCGGGATGCAGTGGGAAGGTTTGTTTCCCCAGGTACACGGAGGCAGCTTTAGTTCTCTCCATTGTTACTAGAAACTGCATCTCCCGATGAACAAATAATGTTTTCCCCGTTGCCAGTTCAGATGTGAAGGTTTTTTCTGGCCAGCAGTGGCCCCTCCGAAACTTCTCCCCCAAAGCAAGTTGTTACCCTTTCTTTGTCACATATCTGCAACCGGGATGTGACGAGCGGAGGCGGTCCTTGTGTTTGGACTGAAAAAGGGTCCAAAGCTACTTACTGTAAAGGCGCAGCTGCACCGAGATCCCTGCCAGCCCACGGTGGTTGGTGGTTACCGAGCCCCTAACCACAGAGCCTAAATGGCTTGCAGAAATCCTGGGGTTCGTAAGAAATTCACCGTGTCTCATTCGTCTGGGTTGCTCACCCTCGGGCCTCTCGGGAAGAAGAGTCCTAGCGGTGTCTCCAGGCTCAGGCCAGAGGACGAGGTGGAGAGAGGGAGAGAGCATCGCTGCAGTGCTACAGCAGCACACCTGAGCTCGCTGGCAGCGGGAGCTGGCATCCGTGCAGAGCCAGGAATCCCAGCCCCGCTCTCCTGCTCGGGTTGTAGGAGGGTTGCAGCCCTGGGGTGGATAAAGTCCCCTTAGTAGCCCAGAACCCGGGAGAGGCTTCTCGGCATTGATCGCCTGCGCTCCTCTGTCTTTTGCACAGGAATGAACTCAACGACCATCTGGACACCATCGATTCCAACCTGGATAACCTTCAGACGATGCTGACCACACACGGCTTCAGCGTAGACACAAGCGCACTATTAGACGTGAGTATCTCCTCCCTCCTGCCTGTCCTTCCAGGAGCCGGGCCCCAGCTGCGTCTCGCAGTACCATGTGCGTGTGGCTTGCAGTGGCAGATGGACCACGGTAGCTTCAACCATGAATTTCCACAGCACGCCTGGGTTTGCTTTCTTTCCCTACACTAATCATTCTTTCCTTTGGCAGCTGTTTAGCCCTTCAATGACGGTTACAGACATGAACCTTCCCGACCTGGACAGCAGCCTTGCCAGTGTGAGTAGCTGTTAAAAATCCCTCCATGCACACACAGCTGCCAGAATGAAGTGTGTCCTGCTGTTCTGCAGCAGCCTCTCCGTGTGATTAAAGGAGGGCTCTGACAGCCTCTGAAGAGTGTCCAGGCCAGCCCCAGCCCGAAGGGAGGGGATGTGGGAGAGAGGAGGAACGCGGAGCCCTGTGCAGGCTTGGGGAGCCACCGGGGGGAAATAATTCAATTAGCACTGCGGCTTTCTCTGAGCAGCTCATACGGAGAGCAGGGCTACTTCATCATTCATACTCGGTTAATTAGGTGCTGAGACTTCCATCCCTCATGTGAGCTCTGCCCCCTGAACGTGGAAGTGCACTGAAGCCTAGAGAGCCGCATGTGGTTTCCATAAACCTTCCTTTTGACTTTCTTAAATCGTCAGGAGGTTTTCTCAAGGCAAACTCCATCATGTGCTGTGTTATTTATTTTATTTACTTGCGTATCGTCAGCGCTGAACGCCATGCAAGGCACTAACACAGACTCCCCTTGCAAGAGCCAGTGTTGCCTGATAAAATGATTTTTTTCACTAGAGAATGATGATTAGTCAAACACAGCATTTCGTGGCCGCGCTGAGAAGGCGCTTGGAGCAGCAGGGTGGAAGTTACGGTCAAAACCGGAGAGTCCCAGGCCCTCAGAGTAGCCTGATGACTGGAGTGCTCCCGGGCTGGGGCAGAGCCAAGACCTTCTCCCTGCCCTGGTTCAGAGGCTCCGGTGTTGTGCCAGCTCCGTGCACGCTCCAGCTCCAGGGCTGCAGCGCTGGAGGGACGCGTATCGGTATTTGCACAAAACGGAACAACTCCGTGAGAACAACTGAGAGGGAGACCGAGATAAAAAACAGCTTGGACGCTGCCGTGAGTGCAGGAGAGTGAGTCTGGTCCAGATCGGACCAAGCAGGGGACTCCTGGTCCAGTTGATAGAGTGAGCAAGAGACCCTCGGCTAGTCTCTAACCCCTTCTCCCCCCCCACTACTTTTTTTTTTTTTCAATCTGAAAAAGCACAAAGGGATCTTGTGTTTTTTCCCCCAGTGCAGAACAGGAAACATCTTGAAAGTTTCTGCAAAACAGGAAAGCCCAAATTTAGTCTCCTTGCTGGGGACCTTGTGGGCCCACAGGTGATGCAACGCATGCTCCTGGGACGGCTGTGAAGCCCTCGGCTATCTAACCCCTTCTCCCCCCCCACTACTTTTTTTTTTTTTCCAATCTGAAAAAGCACAAAGGGATCTTGTGTTTTTTCCCCCAGTGCAGAACAGGAAACATCTTGAAAGTTTCTGCAAAACAGGAAAGCCCAAATTTAGTCTCCTTGCTGGGGACCTTGTGGGCCCACAGGTGATGCAACGCATGCTCCTGGGACGGCTGTGAAGGAGGTGTTAATGCCGGTGTTACGGAGCAGGGAGAGCACGGACGGCACCGTGCCCCTCTCCAAAGTACACCTTCAGGGGCCTTGTGGCTTCTCCCTAAGCAAAACAATTCCCACAAGCTCTGTCGGGGTGCACCTTACCCTGCACTGGAGCGTGCCTGGGATGTGGGGTAAAATACAGAACGGGAGTTCACAGTTAGTAATTCCGCAGCATCTCGGGTGTCCCACAAGGTCTGTCGGGGTGGAGCGTGCCTGGGATGTGGGGTAAAATACAGAACGGGAGTTCACAGTTAGTAATTCCGCAGCATCTCGGGTGCGTGTCTCTCGCTGGACGCTTCTCTGCCTTTCTGCTTCTTCCTCCTGCCCAGTGGTGTGACGCAGACACCCGATGGCTAGCCAAGTTCCTGGGATATTTGCAGGGAAAAAGGGCTGAAGGGGGAAGTGCAAAGGTGCAGAGCACTGTTTTACACATGCGCAGACAAACACCTGCCCCGTAAGTTGTTTAACCACGTTTCCTACTGACCCGAGGCTCTGCTGCAGCAGCTGGGGCTGGGGCTGGCTGGGCAGGGAGAGCAGGGCAAGGGATTAGTGGGATTTGGGAGAACATGAACAGTGAAAATTCAGTAGTTCAGAAATTAATTACTTCGTGTCGTTGGGCTGAGAGTTACACCGTAGAAAATCTGGAAGCAGGATTTACTAAAGGAGCCTTAACTGGTGTCCTTTGAAATCCACAGCTTAGCTCTTCAGCTCAGGTAGCGTTTGGATCAAGGTCACTTGTCCGTTATTTTTCTCTTCTCCTCTGATGTTGGGAGGAGTGTTTTCTTGGGCTTTGTCTTCACCCAGCCTTCACACTACAAAAATCCCCGTGCTGGCTGTGGGTTGAGCTGCAGGGCTCCTAAATTGTGGCCAGACGGTCTGTGAAGACAGACCTGTGTGCTCACAACCCGTCTGCTTTTACTTAATGCCAGTTGCTTAAGTGGTAGCAAAAAATGCTGGGTACACATTTAAATACTTGCTAAGGTGACTTTTCCATGGCAGCAGTTGCTGTAATGAGTAGCCACGGGATTATTAGCTGACTGTAAATCCAGAGAGGGAAAGCGATCCCACAGGAGAGCCTCTGCTCAAGCGTTGTCCTCCCAGCAGCACGCGTGGAGAATCCTGCTCAGCGGTCTGGGATTAGCAGGCTCAGCGCTGTGTTCCCCAGACGACGTTAGCTCTGAGGGCTGGCAGGGCTTCCCTCCTGACTTTGCAGCGAGCGGAGCTTCTCGGGTGGGCAGAGCGGTTTCTCCCGCTTCCAAAGTTTTTCTCCCTTTAACACTCACTTCTCAGCCTTTCCAGCCCGGTCGTGCCTGTGGGACGGGGGGTGTGAAACGGGATCGTGTCCTCAGCCGCAGCCCGGGTCACTCCGGCAGCTTGCCGGTACCTGCAGCTCTCAGGTGCTTTCGTTGCAATAAGACTGTCAATAAATAAAAATAAATTTAAAAAAATAAAATAAAATGGCTCACTACAAACGTGTGCTGAAGGCTAAAAATAAATTTAAAAAAATGAAATGGCTCACTACAAACGTGTGCTGAAGGCTTTCCCTGGGATTTTAGATCCCGAGATGCAGAAAAGCTTCGTGCTGTGATCGAAGGGAGCACTGCAGAGCAGGACCTTTGCGTATAGAAGAGAGGATCTGTGAAACCAGGTTTGGTCTGGGGAGTCGTGCACTGTCTGAACCGGCCACGTTTGCGACCTGGGAGCTGGAGCGCTCCGCACAGGCTGCATCTGGGTCCGTGCGGGCTCACTGACAACCTTGTAAACCTCTGAGGAGGTCTCTCTCTGCCTCAGTGCGGCTTCGAGACTGTAAATCGCGGCTTTCTTTGCGCAGTGTGTGTGTTGGGTCAGTCCCAAGGCGGGCACAGAGAGGACCCACGCACGTCTGACCCATGCAGCGCACTTACCGACCCAACCTTTCTCCCTGCAGATTCAGGATCTCCTTTCATCCCAGGAACAGCAGAAACCTACTGAGACAGAGGCCAGCACAGCAGACACAGGTACGAGGCAGCCGTCTCGGCGTTGAGTGACTCAGTAGCACGAGAATTGAGGCTGTGGCAAAATCATTTCTCCTCCCAAAAAGCATATTTGGCTGAGAGAGATGAGACCGTTTAGCCTAGAAAAGGGAAAGTACGGAGGGGATCTTAGCTGTATCTCTAAACCCCTGATGGGAGGGAACGAAGCAGAGGGAGCCAGGCTCTCCTCAGCAGCGCCCAGGGACAGGGCAAGAGGCCATGGCACAAATTGAAACACATGAAATTCCATCAGAACACGAGAAAACGCTTTTTTACTGTGAGGGTGGTCAAACGCTGGCGCGGGCTGCCCAGAGAGGCTGAGGAGCCTCCACCCTTGGAGGTGTTCAGACACGGTCCTGGGCGGCCTCGGCTGACCCTGCCCGAGCAGGGGGTCGGACCAGACACGCTCGAGGTCCCTGCCGGCCCCAGCCCTCGTGGGGTTTCTGTCTGCGTGGAATCGCGTGGGCTGTCGCGATGCTGCTCTTCCTTCATGGCAGCCACCCCAGCACCCAGCTGTGGGCTCTGCATCTCACAGCCTGGTCAGGCTGCGTCCACGTAGGCACAGAAAAGTCCCTGGTCCCTCACTGCATGTCCCAGAGCGTGGGCTGGAACCCTGCTAAGGTCAAATTCCTGTTCCTTGCTGATGTGCCAAAAGGCCTTGCCCAAGCCCTGGCGTCTCATCGCTTGAGTGGCGAGGAGCACTTCTTCTTGCAAGTAGCGAGGAAGCAGTCCATGCTGGCGGTTTCAAGAGCGAAGCCTTGTCGCTCTTGTTCCTCTGCCCGGCGTTCGGTTAGCTGGCCCTCCTGCCCAGCCCGGCTGCCCTCCTCCCGAAAGGTGCTACCCTCGTGCAAACTCTCTCTTTGCAGGAAAGCAGCTGGTGCACTACACGGCCCAGCCCCTCTTCCTGGTGGACTCGAGCGCCGTCGACATGGGGAGCGGAGACCTGCCGATATTCTTTGAGCTGGGGGAAGGGCCGTATTTCACGGACGGAGACGAGTACTCGGAAGATCCCACCATCTCCCTCTTGTCAGGGACTGAGCAGTCCAAACCCAAGGACCCTGCGATATCCTAAGGCCCAGGGCAGGGTGAAAGAGAGGAAGAGAAAGAATACGCACTAAAGGGAAATCCAGCCGTCAGCCTCCTCGCTTTGCACAGACATTGAAAGCTCTAAACACCCTCTGGTTCATGTTTGCTTCCCCCGGCACTGTGAGGATTTCATTTGTGTGTGTGCTTAATGAGGTGTTTTGAAATCTGCTTTAGATTCTAGCCACCCAGCGCTCCTCCAGTTTGGCGGCCGTCAGGGGGCCGAGCCGTGCAAGAGCCCCCCCCGTCGCGTGGTCGTCGCCCGACCTGCCGCGGAGGCTTGGACGGGCACCGCCGCGGCTCCGGGGGGCGGGCAGGAGAGCCCGGCCAGCCGCAAAAAACGGCCGCTACGTGACGCTTGCGTTCCGTTTCGCGGCCGAGGGCGGCAGCCGTCCCGTCC
>NW_008794079.1:226861-231543 GCF_000699145.1 Aptenodytes forsteri
GCACGGCCGTGGGGCGCTCCTCCCGTCCGGGAAGCGGGGCGCTCGCCGGGTGTGCAGACGGGGTGGCTTTTCTGAGGAAGGGAGTTCCCCCTCCACCCCTGTCCCCTTCCCTCCTTGCCCCCGGAGAGGCGGGTGCGCTGGGTTTTAAAAGAGAAATAAAAGTTTGCCGATCTGGCGCCGGTGGGTTGGATCCCGTTGTGGTCTCTGCCTTGCGGTCTGATCCCCAAGGGTCTCCGTGTGTGCGTGTGCCCCGGGGCGCCCCGAAGCCCAGCTTTATCTTCTCTTTTTTATTTCCTCTTGCTCTGTGTGTTTCTCTTTATTTGTTCCTTTGGTTTTGTTTTCCTTTTGCTTAGCAGTAAAAATTTGTACATTTACACTTCAGATTGTTAATAGTAAAAACTGTATTTTGAATTTTTACATGAGAGAAGAAGAACCCAATTCTATCTATATATATATAAATATCTCTCTATATATATACATACAAATATATATAAAACAAATGGTCTGTCACCTGGTGGCTTTTCTATGGTTGAAAGCTTTATTTTTGTCATCTGTTCGGGAAGCGGATGGGATGAAGGCTCAGGAACTGCCTTTCATGCCCCTGGCCACCCTGCGCTGTGGGGCGAGGATCCCAGTGCCTGCTCCGGCGTCGGCCGTGCGGGAGCGGGAGGTGTTACCGTGCTTCTCCCATGGCAGCCAACACCGTGTGTGTGTGTGTGTGTGTTTGAATTGAATCCCGTGCTGTGGCTCCCTTGCCTAAATCCCGGGCTGGGCTCCGGGGCTGAGTTTTCCAGGATGTTTCAGAGGAGGAGATTGCAGCGGGGCCCACGCTGACACACCGGGGGTGTGGTGGACGCTGTGCACACCTTTAGGGGTGCATTTTTTTTTTTTTTAAGAACAATAAAAAAATCCTCGTTGTAGCGTTCAGAGCATTCGAACCTCCCTCCGTCCCGCTCTCCTCCACTCTGGGGTGGTCGCATGTGCTGCTGCTTGGTCACCTCGAAGGCACGGAGGCCTCTTGGCGTTGGGGTTCGACCGTAGCCGTGCTCCAGCTGAGGACTGATGCAGGTCGGACGTCAGGAGAAGCCGGTGCCCACCGCAGTGCCGCCTCTGCTGCGTGGGCTCAGTCTTCGAGGGCAGCGGCGGCAGCGTCCGGGAGCCGGTCTAGCCGAGATCCGTCGCGGGTTGCTGCCCTCCCCAACGAGATAAGAAGTCAACGCTGGGTCAGCCGGTCACCATGACCTTGTCTGAAATGCAGCGCCTCACGTCTGGAACGCCCCGCCTGCCCGGGGGGACAGGCGGGCTGGAGTCCCACAAGTGTCACGCACACCCTGAAATGCACCGTCGGGGACCTGGCGTGGGCGGTGCAGAGCCCCAAGCACGGCTCGTAGGTGAAGTCCCCGCTGTCCCTCATTCGTCAGTGAGGCACCAAAACAGATTGGGGGCCGAGTTGTCGCTCTGACCCCTCTACTTCTCGGGGTCTCATCCAGGGAAGGGGACACGATGATGTGTCATGGGGCCAGCGTATCTTGGTGCACTATCATGTCCGATTTAGTCAGGTTACTTGTTCGTGCCGTTGAGCATCTCCTGTCCCCATGAACGGGCTGCCTGCTCCAGGGCTGTCACGGTGACCCGCTCTGCCGTTACTCTTTGAGCTGCGGGGCAGGGATGTCCCTTCACAGCAGTGTCGATCCCATGGGGTGGGGGACATTTAGCACTGGACCCCCTCTCCAGCTCAGCCTGGCCTGGCTTGGCTTGCTCAGAGGTGGTGTTCCCTCCGAATGGTGGTGGCCTGTCCTGCGTTCAGGTCCACTGCCACTTCTCCATGGGGAGAGGGGTCACCTCCCACTCCCGCAGCCGCTGGGCCAGCCCCCCTTTCCGCGGGACACCCACCTCCCTCATTCCCTCCCTGCCATTTATGCCAGATGTTTGCCCTTGCTCCTCCTCTCCGTCAGCGCTTGAAGTCGCTCCGCTTCCGACTTTCTCCAAGTTCTGCCTTTGGGTTTGGTTTGTCAGTTGTTTCCCCAAGGTTGTCCACCCCACACGACCGAACTTGTCACCCCTGTGGACATCTGCTCTGCCAACGCTGGGTTCATCTTCCGGACCAAGAGCTGTGCCAGGAGATGGGAATTACTACGTTGAGAGGAGGATGTGGCGTTCGAGACGAGACCCGTGTGTGCCTTTCCCCAAACTCACATGATTTGCAGGTCTGTGGTGCCGTGAGCTCAGCCCACGTTGTGGCTGAGGGTCCCGGCCCACTCCCGACCCTGACCCCGTGGCTCTGCCGCCCTTCACCGCTGTGGTGGCAGAGGGGCGACGTGCGAGGACCCCCTCAGCTCTGCGTGGCAGGATCAACGCCCACTTCTGCAGCGCGCAGCAGTGCTCGATCAGGAGTCGTGTGTCTGGCAACGAGCGGAACGCAACTTCCTTCAGCAGCCCAGGCGTAACTAAGCAATTAAAAATGGGCTGGGTGACAGCGTCCGCGTGGAGCTGTGCCCTGCGGGGACCGTGGCTCAGCCCGCGCTACGCAGCATTTCCACATGTGGTCACACCGATGGACGGACCAGGGGTGCAGGGACGCTGAGGGAGCCACGGTGATGGCAGCCGTGCGGTCAGTGGGGTGCCAGGGATGGGGAGCTGGACAGTCCCACGGGGTGGAGGACGTCTGGGCGTGGGACGGAGCACACGGCAGGGCCAGCCGCACAAGCCGCTCTGCACGGGCACGTGGTGAGAAGGACGAGGGAGCATCGTTGCCCTGCCTTCAGGATCGATGCAGTGGCTGGAAACGATCCTGTTACTTGAGAAGGTCGTTACAAACACGGAGAAAGTGTAGGAGCCAACAAAATTACTGCACGCTGGGGGTAACACTTCCCAGTGAGGGACTGCCCAGTCTGCGCGGGGTATCGCAAGGGAGGCAGTGCTCACGCCTGCGCTGGGAGGTCAGAGCAGGAACCGGTAGCTGGAAGCTAAAGACAGACAAGTTTAACCTGGGAAATCAGGTTTCCAACGCCGCCGTGTTTGACTCCTGGAGTGACGGATCCGACCTCCCCTGACACCATCGGCCCAGACCGGCTGCCTTTCTGGCAGGAGTTTTGGCCTGACGTGGATTACTGCCCTCCCTTCAGACACCGTCAGCAGCCCTCGCTGCCTGAGGATTCCCCGGGGTGATGGCTCCATGCTTCCCGCTCTCTCCAGACAGGGCATTTCCCGGGTGTCCTGAGTGTTGCTTCAGTGGGACCGGCTCAAGGTGGCCCTTTTGCAGCTCCCGGACCCGCTGCAATGAGGGGGGACATGGTGGGGAGCGGGGAGCAGGGGTGGTCTGTGGTCATGACTTGGCAGGACGCGTGGATGGCTGCAGCACGCGATGCCGTGCACAACGCTTGGCGGTTTTGGGGTTTTCCCCATCTACCTCGGTCAGGGTCCTTCCATGCCGCCTGGTGCGTCGGTGGATGCCCGCAGCTGGGGGGGTTTCATTCCTCCTGGAGCCGGCAGTCGGCTGGAATAGGAGATGGTGGAGATGCTGGCACCGGCACCCGCCTGGGCAGGCTCTGCTCCAGGCTGGGTGCTGCCGCGGCAGAGGGCTGTGCAAAGGGGCAGGAAGCCTTTGGGCAGGTCCCAGCGGTGCCACCGCATTTGGGGGGCAACATCGAGGGGTAAAGCTCTTCCCTCCTGTGGCCCTGCTCTCCTCGGGATGGGGGGTCATGACGATGCTGCCACGGCTGCATGGGGCAGTGGGTGGCTGGGGGCAGTGACCCCTCCGCAGCCCTGGGGCTGGGGGTCCCCCGAGTGCTGCGGGAGCCCCTCGCTCCAGGCGGGCCATAACGATCCAACTAATCGTGTGTGACACGGGCGGCCAGCTTGCATGATCTCATCCCGGCTAATGAGGTAAATGTCTAGTGGGGCTGAGCACCACCACTGGAAACTTCCCCCCGTAATTCATCACCCGCCGCCGAAGACGCCTGCGTCCCCCTCACGCCCGCTCCAGCCCGCGGTAACCGGAGCCGCCGAGCACCACACCGGCAGCGCCACAGGGGACAGGGCCGCTGATGAGATGCAGGGGGGACGGGGCCCCTCGCACTGCTGCTGCGGGGCCACCCCAATGAACCACCCGGGGCGACCGGCCAGGAGAGGGTCCCATAGAGGGGCTGCAATATGGAAATGGGCTGGAGGGTACTGGCAGTGGAGGGACCCCGCTGGGCTGCTCAGTAAACCCCCCAGGGACCCCTACATGGACTTACAGCCCTGTGGGGCGTGGGGTCCCCAGGGTCCCCCAGGTGATTCCCATCGCCATGGGGAGGATGGTGGCACTTTCCCGGTGCTGGGAGCGGACCCCAATGGGCAACCCCCAGTTTAGCTCAGAGGCAGCCCAGGAGCTTCCGAGGAGTCCCCTTACACGGGGTGGCCCCTCGCTGACCTCCATCCCACCATCCCTGATGCTGGGGAACATCCCCCCCCCCCCCCCAGGGTCCCCCAGGTGATTCCCATCGCCATGGGGAGGATGGTGGCACTTTCCCGGTGCTGGGAGCGGACCCCAATGGGCAACCCCCAGTTTAGCTCAGAGGCAGCCCAGGAGCTTCCGAGGAGTCCCCTTACACGGGGTGGCCCCTCGCTGACCTCCATCCCACCATCCCTGATGCTGGGGAACATCCCCCCCCCCCCGGTCCCTGTGAATGCTGGGCTGG
>NW_008794079.1:231858-232791 GCF_000699145.1 Aptenodytes forsteri
CGGGGGTTATCCCCCCCCCCCCACCCAGGTCCCTGTGAATGCTGGAAAATGGTTGTAGAAAATCCCGGCGGATGGAGTCAAGGCTGGACTGAGCCCGGCGTGAGCATGGGGCAGGGAAGCACCGGTGGGAGCTGCATCAGCCAGGGTAGGGAATGAGGTGATGTCATTAGAATCATTAAAAAGCTTTTTTGGCCTTTATGTCGCAGGTAATGGAGACACACCCCTTCCAGGGAAGGGCTCCAGGACGGACGGGAAGGGGCTGGGAAGGGACCCGGGCAGCAGGGACACAACACCGGGGAGAAACCTGTGGCGAGCCGGGCTGAGCTCAGCCTCGGAGAGAACAAACAGCAAAAGGCTCCTGGGGCCCATAAATAACTGGGGGACACGGCAGAGCCACGTCCCTGGCGTGGGGTGAAGGGTCGGGCACCGTCAGGGGCACGGGCAATGCACCATGGGGCAGCCCTGGCCGCGGTCGTGCCGGTAGCCACCGCTGAGGGTGAGGTGTGCGGGAAATGGAAACGCGCAGCGCTAATTCCCCGGTACACTTCATCACCTCCCAGCAAACGGCAGCCCAGGGCCCCGCGCCGGAGGTGGGACCGAGGTGTTTAATAGCCCTTGATAGATTCCCTCCCCCCCCGCCCCCAGATTTCCTCCTAATCGTGTTTTTTGAACCCGTGTTAACTTTTGGCATCCGGAGCAGGCGCAGGGCAGGGCCAGGCGGCCTCCAGAGCTGCTGCCGGGGGGAAACGGGCATCTGCGCCGGAGGGGCCAGGGATTAGCGCCAGGGCAGTGCGGCCGGGCGGGGGCCTCGCGGGGATGGGGTTTCACGCCTTCATTAAAGGTGTTGGCAGAAGAGTCTGTTAACGAGCGCTGCTGTTGGCCGGGGCTCCCCGGTGGAGCAGGGCTGGGGACCATGATGGAGAAGGGAGAAGT
>NW_008794079.1:234799-235464 GCF_000699145.1 Aptenodytes forsteri
AGGGGCGTTCGCAGTGGAGGGGAGACATGCTGGAGAGGGGACGGTGCCCCCACTGGGAGCAGGGCTGGCTGCTGGGGACCATGATGGAGAAGTCACGGTGCCATCACCCGAGGGCTGGGGAAGGGGGACAGAACCAGCCCCAGTCTTCCATGGCCGCAGGATGGATTCACAGGGAGCCCTGCGATAGGAGCCGTGCCAGTGGCAGCTGGGGCCTCGACAGGGGTCTGCATCCAGCACCCCACCTCTCCGCTCCCTGAGGTCCCCGGCCGGCTGGTGCTGAGCCGCCAGGTCCCTCCAACCGCCATCCTCTGGCTGGCCAGACCCCCAGCTCCATGCCGGGGGGGCCAGTACATCCATCCTGTACCCACGTGCATCCCCCCCAAGATGCTGCCCAGGCGAGGGGCTGCGCTGGCCCTGGGCTGGGCGGTGGGTCCGGCGGCCGTGGGGTGCCAGCGCCCTGCTCCACCACACCACGCAGCTGCTGCAGGGACCTTTATTGGGGGAGGACAGAGGGGCGCGGGCGGCCGGGGGCTGCTCTGCTCACAGCCCCCACCCCAGGGGCACGTGGAGGGGTCCAGCCACCTCCACGGCCCCTGCCCCACAGCAGACCCCACTCCCCGGGCATCGCCCCACAGCACTCCCCGGGCATCCCACAGCCCACAGCC
>NW_008794079.1:235511-237215 GCF_000699145.1 Aptenodytes forsteri
GCCGCAGTGAGGACTGGCGGGGCACGGAGGGTCCCAGGGCAGGGAGGACATAGGGAGGCAGCAGGAAAGCTCGGGAGAGGACATCGTCCCAGGAGGCATCTCCGGCGAGGCTCGGCCATCTCAGATCCCTGGGGAGGGAGAGGCTGCGTCAGCCCCCACGCACCCGGCGCTTGCCATGTGCGCCCTGTCCCCGCAGCCGGCCCCGGCAGCATTCCCACCGTCCCACCCTGTGCCACCCCCAGCCCCGCAGTCACCTTGGGATGCCAGGGCCTCCTCCGAGTCCACGTCACGGTCCACTCCTGCAGGCAAGCAGAGATGCCGGGGCTGGGGACAGGCACCGGCACGGCCCCAACCCCCCTGGATAATGGGGCACCCCTGTTAACGGGGTACCACAGATAACGGGGTACCCCTGGCTAATGCTACACCCCCAACTGACGGGGCACCCCTGGGACTGCAACAACCCACAGGGGACCAGGACAATCTCTCCCCCGCCCAGGAGGCTCAGGATGACTCCACGTCCCTGGCTCGGGGCCCCCCGTAGCAGCCTTGGGCCAGGTGCCGGGCAGGGTGCAGGGAGCCCCAGGGGATGCTCAGCCAGTCGGGGGCAGCACCGGGGCAGGGGGGACGCAGCCCCAGGGCCTCACCCTCCTCCGACTCGTTGGACTGGGCCGGGACATCCACGACAGGACCTGCAGGAGGGCAGAGAGCACGGGGTCAGCACCCAACGGGACGGGAGCAGGGACCCCCGGGCCGCACACAGGGCAGAGTGTCGGCACCCACCACCCCGGGCCTCCCCGGTGAGGGCATCCATGCTGAAGGAGCCGCTGTTGAGGGCGTCGAGGCTGGAGGAGTCACTGCTGAGGGACTCCCGTGTCGAGTCGTCCGCGGGTGACCGCTCTGCGCCCTGGAAGCTGATGGAGGTCAGACCTGCAGGAGAGGTGAGCACGGCCGGGCTGCACGTGCCGGGCAGGGGCACGTGTGCAAGGGGTCCCGGTGTGCAGTGCACAGGGTGGCGCACCCCGGGCAGGGTTCATGCACACCGGGCAGGGGTCTGTGCATGCACTGCATGGTCCCTATGCACAGGGTGGGGGGGTCTGTGCACACCGGGCAGGGGTCCGTGCATGCATTGCATGGTCCCTGTGCACAGGGCAAGGGTCCGTGCAGGCAGGACAGGGGTCTGTGCCCATGTTGGAGGGTCCCTGTGCACAGGGCAGGGGGTCTGTGCCTGCTGGGCAGGGTCCGTGCCCGCATGGCACAGCCCCATGCCAGTGCCCGGCCGTGCCATCTCACCCCACCCCCAGCCCTACCTTTGCCCAGGCGCTGTGCCGAGGTGGTGAGATCACCTAGGGGAGGAGAGGGGCGTCAGGAGGAGCCGGGGGGCAGAGACCCCAGGGTGCCACCCCCCAGCCGTGCCCCAGCAGGGGGTCTGGCCATCCCTCGCCCTCTGCGGGCCCCGGACGCTCTCCGAGGGCTGCCTCCCCATCCAGCTCCCACGTCCCCGTGCCGACGCTCACTCTCTCCGGAGGCCTCCAGCTTGGCAGGGCTGACGGGCTCTGGAAGAGACGAGCAGGGGGACGGGCGCCCCAGGGCGCCCGCCCTCTCCCCCCTGCTGCCAGCCCCCTCCAGGCCTTGGCTGGGAGGGAAACTGAGGCACGGAGCAGGCAGGTCCCAGCTGCTGGCCAGGCGATGCTGGGGGGCTGCGTG
>NW_008794079.1:239057-239742 GCF_000699145.1 Aptenodytes forsteri
CACAGCACAGCTCTGGGGACCCCCAAAGCCAGAGCCCCAGCTGGGACCCTCCAGCACCAGTATGAGGACCCCCAGAGCCAGAGCCATGGCCAGGACCCTCAGCACCACTTTGGGGACCCCAGAGCAATGGCCTGGATCTCCAGCACCACTTTGGGGACCCCCAGATCCAGAGTCCCAGCCAGGACCCCCAGCATCATTTCGGGGACCCCCAGGCTCAGAGCCATGGCCAGGAACCTGAACACCGCTTCAGGGACCCCCCAGGCCCAGCACCACGGCTGGGACCCCCAGCACAGCTCTGGGGACCCCACCCCCAGAGCAACAGCTGAGGCCACCAGCAGCACTTTGGGGACCTCAGAGCCATGGTTGGGACCCCCCCCGCACCACTTCTGGGACCCCAGACCCAGAGCAACAGCTGGGACCCCCAGCACCACCTGGGGGACCCCCAGGCCCAGCACCACAGCTGGGTGCCACAGCACAGCTCTGGGGACCCCCAAAGCCAGAGCCCCAGCTGGGACCCTCCAGCACCAGTATGAGGACCCCCAGAGCCAGAGCCATGGCCAGGACCCTCAGCACCACTTTGGGGACCCCCAGGCCCAGCATCACAGCTGGGACCCCCAGCACCCATTGTGGGACCTCCAGGCCCAGAGTCACGGCTGGGACCCCCAGCACCCACCACAGGGGCCCC
>NW_008794079.1:239760-240034 GCF_000699145.1 Aptenodytes forsteri
CCCCATGCCCAGCAAAATGGGGACCACCAGCATCCCCACATGGGGCAGCAGGACCAGCACCTCTGCATGGACCGCCAGGGCCAGGGGCCGGTGCTGGGTGCTGGGCATGGTGGGGGTGCTGGGCACCCTGTGCTGGGGATGCTGCACATGGCTGTGGGGGTGCTGTGCACCTCGTGCTGGGGTGCTGGGCACCCTGTGCTGGGGTACTGGGCATGCTGGGGGTGCTGGGCACCCTGTGCTGGGGTACTGGGCATGCTGGGGGTGCGGGGTACCC
>NW_008794079.1:240347-241244 GCF_000699145.1 Aptenodytes forsteri
AGGGGCCCTTTATGGCCGGGGCAGCTCAATGCCCCTTTGTTCCCCAGATTAAGGGGCTGGGGGACGGGAGGGCGAGTGCCCGGCTCCGGTTGCAGGGGCTGCGTGCGGGGCCAGGGAGGGCGATGGGGTCCCACCGGGGCTGGGGGCTCCCGGCCCTTTCCCCATCCCACCGGGGTGCCGGTTGGCAGCACCGGGGCGGCCACGGGAGCTGGGGTGCTGCCAGCCACGGGGACACGCGGTCCCTCCGGCCCCAGCCCCTTTATTGGGGCACCCTGGTACGGCAGAGCCCCAGCTGCCACCGGCACAATGCGCCTTTATCCCGGCTTTGTGCCGCCGCCGAGCACCGGAACAATCTGGCCGTGTGGCCACGTCCTGCCCATCCGGCGTCGCTGTCCCTGGCACCGGCCCCACGTCCCCACGGGATGAGCTGCCCCGGACGGGGGTCTCTCCCACACCCCCAAAGCCGGCACCAGCGCCCTCACCCCGGCACGGGGCCCCACGGCACAGCCCTGGTGAGCCAGGACGATGACGGTGAGCTGGTACAGGCCTGGTGAGCCAGTATGGTCCCAGTGAGCTGGTGCGGTCCTGGTGAGCTGGTACAGCCCCCGCAAGCCGGCACAGTCCCTGTGAGCCAGTAAAACCCTGGTGAGCCAAAACGGTCCCAATGAGCCGGTCCAACCCCAGTGAGCCGGCACGGCGCCGGTGAGCCGGTACAGTCCCAGTGAGCCGGTACCATCCCAGTAAACCAGTATGACCCTGGTGAGCCGTTAAACCCGGTGGCTGGCACGGCTCCAGTGAGCCGGCACAGTCCTGGTGAGCTGGCACGGCCCTGGTGAGCCGGCAGAGCCCACCCGTCCGAATGCCCAGGACCAGTCCCCCCCAGCCCCCCCCCCGGGT
>NW_008794079.1:242339-245546 GCF_000699145.1 Aptenodytes forsteri
GTGCTGGGTGCAGGGGTGGGGACAGGGACAGGAACATGGGGACAGGGACGTGGGGACAGGGATGGGGATGGTGACGGTGACATAGGGACAGGGATGGGGGCAGGGGTGCAGGGACAGAGAGATGGGGGAAGGGGACGGAGAAGGGGAGGTGGGGTTGAGGATTGGGACCACTGGGAGCACTGGTCTTAGGCTGCACTGGGAGTACTGGCAGCAGGCGTCCCAGACAGTATGAGGAGCACTGGGAGCACCGGTCCTGGGACAGGCCATACCGGGGGCAGTGGGAGCACTGGGAGCACTGGGAGCACTGGTCCCAGAGCCAAGAGTACAGGGAGCACTGGTTGCACTTTTCCCAGACCTAGGAGCACTGGGAGCACTGGGAGCAGCAGGAGCACTGTTCCCAGACCCGGGAGCACTGAGAGAACTGGGAGCACTGGGAGCAGCGGGAGCACTTTTCCCAGACCTGGGAGCACTGGGAGCACTTTTCCCAGAGCTGGGAGCACTGGAAGCACTAGGAGCAGCGGGAGCACTGGTCCCAGACCCAGGAGCACTGGAGTACTGGGAGCAGCGGGAGCGCTGGTCCCAGGGCCAGGAGCACTGGGAGCATTGGTAGCACTGGTCCCAGGGCCAGGGGCACTGGAGCACTGGAGCATTGGGAGCACTGGTCCCAGAGCCGCGAGTGCCAGGAGCACTGGTCCCAGACCCGGGAGTGCCAGGAGCACTGGTCCCAGACCCAGGAGCACTGGAGTACTGGGAGCAGCGGGAGCACTTTTCCCAGACCTAGGAGCACTGGGAGCATTGGGAGCACTGGTCCCAGGGCCAGGGGCACTGGAGCACTGGGAGCACTGGGAGCAGCGGGAGCACTGGTCCTAGGGCCAGGAGCATTGGAGTACTGGGAGCAGCGGGAGCGCTGGTCCCAGGGCCAGGGGCACTGGAGCACTGGGAGCATTGGGAGCACTGGTCCCAGAGCCGCGAGTGCCAGGAGCACTGGTCCCAGAGCCGCGAGTGCCAGGAGCACTGGTCCCAGGGCCAGGGGCACTGGAGCACTGGGAGCACTGGGAGCACTTTTCCCAGAGCTGGGAGCACTGGAAGCACTAGGAGCAGCGGGAGCACTGGTCCCAGGGCCAGGAGCACTGGGAGCAGTGGGAGCACTGTTCCCAGACCCGGGAGCGCCGGGAGCACTGGTCCCAGAGCCGCGAGTGCCAGGAGCACTGGTCCCAGGGCCAGGGGCACTGGAGCACTGGAGCATTGGGAGCACTGTTCCCAGGGCCAGGAGGACCGGGCGCACTGTTCCCAGGGCCAGGGGCACTGGAGCACTGGGAGCACTGGGAGCATTGGGAGCACTGTTCCCAGGGCCAGGAGGACCGGGCGCACTGTTCCCAGGGCCAGGGGCACTGGAGCACTGGAGCATTGGGAGCACTGGTCCCAGGGCCAGGAGGACCGGGCGCACTGTTCCCAGGGCCAGGGGCACTGGAGCACTGGAGCATTGGGAGCACTGGTCCCAGGGCCAGGAGCACTGGAACACTGGAGCATTGGGAGCACTGTTCCCAGACCCGGGAGCGCCGGGAGCACTGGTCCTAGGGCCAGGAGCATTGGAGTACTGGGAGCAGCGGGAGCACTTTTCCCAGACCTAGGAGCACTGGGAGCAGCGGGAGCACTTTTCCCAGACCTAGGAGCACTGGGAGCACTTTTCCCAGAACTGGGAGCACTGGGAGCATTGGGAGCACTGTTCCCAGGGCCAGGAGGACCGGGCGCACTGTTCCCAGGGCCAGGGGCACTGGAGCACTGGAGCATTGGGAGCACTGGTCCCAGAGCCGCGAGTGCCAGGAGCACTGGTCCCAGGGCCAGGGGCACTGGAGCACTGGGAGCACTTTTCCCAGACCTGGGAGCACTGGGAGCAGCAGGAGCACTGTTCCCAGGGCCAGGGGCACTGGAGCACTGGAGCATTGGGAGCACTGTTCCCAGACCCGGGAGTGCCAGGAGCACTGGTCCCAGAGCCGCGAGTGCCAGGAGCACTGGTCCCAGGGCCAGGAGCACTGGGAGCAGCAGGAGCACTGTTCCCAGACCCGGGAGCGCCGGGAGCACTGGTCCTAGGGCCAGGAGCATTGGAGTACTGGGAGCAGCGGGAGCACTTTTCCCAGAACTGGGAGCACTGGGAGCAGTGGGAGCACTGTTCCCAGACCCGGGAGTGCCAGGAGCACTGGTCCCAGGGCCAGGGGCACTGGAGCACTGGAGCATTGGGAGCACTGTTCCCAGACCCGGGAGTGCCAGGAGCACTGGTCCCAGGGCCAGGAGCACTGGAACACTGGAGCATTGGGAGCACTGTTCCCAGGGCCAGGAGCACTGGGAGCACTGGGAGCAGCGGGAGCGCTGGTCCCAGGGCCAGGAGCACTGGAACACTGGAGCATTGGGAGCACTGGTCCCAGGGCCAGGAGGACCGGGCGCACTGTTCCCAGGGCCAGGAGGACCGGGCGCACTGTTCCCAGGGCCAGGAGCACTGGGAGCATTGGGAGCACTGTTCCCAGACCCGGGAGCGCCGGGAGCACTGGTCCCAGGGCCAGGAGCACTGGGAGCAGTGGGAGCACTGTTCCCAGACCCGGGAGTGCCAGGAGCACTGGTCCCAGGGCCAGGAGGACCGGGCGCACTGTTCCCAGGGCCAGGAGGACCGGGCGCACTGTTCCCAGGGCCAGGAGCACTGGAACACTGGAGCATTGGGAGCACTGTTCCCAGGGCCAGGAGGACCGGGCGCACTGTTCCCAGGGCCAGGGGCACTGGAGCACTGGGAGCACTGGGAGCACTGGGAGCATTGGTAGCACTGGTCCCAGGGCCAGGGGCACTGGAGCACTGGGAGCATTGGTAGCACTGGTCCCAGGGCCAGGGGCACTGGAGCACTGGGAGCATTGGGAGCACTGGTCCCAGACCCGGGAGCACTGAGAGAACTGGGAGCACTGGGAGCACTGGGAGCATTGGTAGCACTGGTCCCAGGGCCAGGAGGACCGGGCGCACTGTTCCCAGGGCCAGGGGCACTGGAGCACTGGGAGCATTGGGAGCACTGTTCCCAGGGCCAGGAGCACTGGGAGCATTGGTAGCACTGGTCCCAGGGCCAGGAGCTTCGGGAGCACTGGAGCAGCGGGAGCACTGGTCCTAGGGCCAGGAGCATTGGAGTACTGGGAGCAGCGGGAGCACTGGTCCCAGGGCCAGGAGCACTGG
>NW_008794079.1:265045-266967 GCF_000699145.1 Aptenodytes forsteri
TCTCGTGTGCTGGCACCTGATGGGTTTCGCTGCCAGGAAGGTCCCTGGATGCCTCTGGCCCCCCCATAGTGTGGGGGCACTGTGCTGGGTGCAGGGGTGGGGACAGGGACAGGAACATGGGGACAGGGACGTGGGGACAGGGATGGGGATGGTGACGGTGACATAGGGACAGGGATGGGGGCAGGGGTGCAGGGACAGAGAGATGGGGGAAGGGGACGGAGAAGGGGAGGTGGGGTTGAGGATTGGGACCACTGGGAGCACTGGTCTTAGGCTGCACTGGGAGTACTGGCAGCAGGCGTCCCAGACAGTATGAGGAGCACTGGGAGCACCGGTCCTGGGACAGGCCATACCGGGGGCAGTGGGAGCACTGGGAGCACTGGGAGCACTGGTCCCAGAGCCAAGAGTACAGGGAGCACTGGTTGCACTTTTCCCAGACCTAGGAGCACTGGGAGCACTGGGAGCAGCAGGAGCACTGTTCCCAGACCCGGGAGCACTGAGAGAACTGGGAGCACTGGGAGCAGCGGGAGCACTTTTCCCAGACCTGGGAGCACTGGGAGCACTTTTCCCAGAGCTGGGAGCACTGGAAGCACTAGGAGCAGCGGGAGCACTGGTCCCAGACCCAGGAGCACTGGAGCACTGGAGCATTGGGAGCACTGGTCCCAGACCCGGGAGTGCCAGGAGCACTGGTCCCAGGGCCAGGAGCACTGGGAGCATTGGAAGCACTGGTCCCAGGGTCAGGAGCACTGGAGTATTGGAAGCACTGGTCCCAGGGTCAGGAGCACTGGAGTACTGGGAGCACCGGGACCACTGTTCCCAGACCCGGGAGCACCGGAGCATTGGGAGCACTGGTCCCAGGGCCAGGAGCACTGGAGCACTGGGAGCATTGGGAGCACTGTTCCCAGACCCGGGAGCACCGGGAGCACTGGTCCCAGGGCCAGGAGCACTGGAGCACTGGGAGCAGTGAGAGCACTGGAGCACCAGGAGCACCGGTCCCAGGGCCAGGAGCACTGGAGCACTGGGAGCATTGGGAGCACTGTTCCCAGACCCGGGAGCGCCGGGAGCACTGGTCCTAGGGCCAGGAGCATTGGAGTACTGGGAGCAGCGGGAGCACTGGTCCCAGGGCTAGGAGTATTGGGAGCATTGGAAGCACTGTTCCCAGGGCCAGGAGCACTGGAGCACTGGGAGCACCGGGAGCACTGGTCCCAGACCCGGGAGCACCGGGAGCACTGGTCCCAGGGCCAGGAGCACTGGAGCACTGGGAGCACCGGGAGCACTGGTCCCAGACCCGGGAGCACCGGGAGCACTGGTCCCAGGGCCAGGAGCACTGGAGCACTGGGAGCAGTGAGAGCACTGGAGCACCAGGAGCACCGGTCCCAGGGCCAGGAGCACTAGTAGCACTGGGAGCAGCAGGTGCACTGGTCCTAGGGCCAGAAGCACTGGGAGGAGCGGGAGCACTGGTCCCAGACCCAGGAGCACCGGGAGCACTGGTCCCAGGGCCAAGAGCACTGGAGTACTGGGAGCAGCAGGTGCACTGGTCCCAGGGCCAGAAGCACTGGGAGGAGCGGGAGCACTGGTCCCAAGGCCAGGAGCACCGGGGGCACTGGAGCACTGGGAGCACTGGTCCCCGGGACAGGAGCGCTGGAGCACTAGGAGCAGCAGGAGCACTGGTCCCAGACCCTGGAACACCGGAAGCACTGGAGCATTGGGAGCACTGTTCCCAGACCCAGGAGCACTGGGAGCACTGGTCCCAGGGCCAGGAGCACTGGAGTACTGGGAGCAGCAGGAGTACTGGGAGCAGCAGGTGCACTGGTCCCAGGGCCAGAAGCACTGGGAGGAGTGGGAGCACTGGTCGCAGACCCAGGAGCACCAGGAGCACCGGGAGCACTGGTCCCAGGGCCAGGAGCACTGGAGCACTGGGAGCA
>NW_008794079.1:269209-269516 GCF_000699145.1 Aptenodytes forsteri
GGGTGCGTGTGAGGGTGAACGTGGGTGTGTGGGGGGTGTGTGAGGGTGGGTGTGGGTGCGTGTGGGGGGTGTGAGGGTGAACACAGGGGTGGGGGTGTGTGTGAGGGTGAACACAGGGGTGTGAGTGCGTGTGACGGTGACCGTGGGTGTGTGAGGGTGACCACAGGGGTGTGTGAGGGTGAGTGTGGGTGGGTGTGGGTGCATGTGGGGTGTGTGAGGGTGAACGCAGGGGTGTGTGGGTGGGTGTGAGGGTGAACACAGGGGTGTGGGTGTGTGTGAGGGTGAACACAGGGGGGGGGGGGGTGTG
>NW_008794079.1:270858-272234 GCF_000699145.1 Aptenodytes forsteri
CCCTCGAGCCGTATCAGGGTCCGGACCCCAGCCCGGGAGCCCCTTAGTGTCGAAGCCCCGTCCTTGCTATTGCGATGAATTCTCTGGCTGGCACCTGCCGTACCAGGATCCCAAAGCCTTTTGTAGGCCCCGGTGAGGAATTTTTAAAGCGTCCCCGTTAGGAAACGCCAGTCTTGGTTCGCGGTAAGCCGTGACACGGGGTGCCGTCCCGCAGGGAGGGATCCCTGTCCGCCGAGGATCGCAGAGGAAGAAGAGCAAAAGCTTTAAACCGCCGTCGCGGGAAACGCAGCGCGGCCGGCGCGAGGGAGACCACGGCACCCCAGCGCGGTGTTTTCGGCGGCTCTCAGGTCGCGCCGTGTGCCGGCAGGTGCCCTGATGGGTGCCGCGCTGTCGGTCTGTGGTCTCACCGGTGTTCCCGGCTGGCCGCGGGCGATGCTGATGGGGCAGAAGGTGCCGTTGTCACAGCTTTTAGCTGATTCCTCCTCTGAAATCTCCCTCCTTATTCCGGCCACCTTGAAACTCGCTGTGTGATGCAGAAATGTCTGCGTTTCGGTTATTGACCCCTTGCTGCTTCCCCTCCTCCCCCAAAGCCCCGGGGCTGACCAAGCTCGCTCTCCCTCCGAGCCTTTCTCCCGGCGGCACCCGGTGCCGGCGGCTCTTTGGAGAAGTCCTTCGGCAACGGGACGACGATGCCGAAACGCTGCGGCACGGCTCCCGCTCTTCGGGGACGGGGGGGTTTGTATTGTCACAGCGCCTCGCAGCCGTCACCGGGCCTCGCTCTGCAAGGGTGCCTGAAAGCGTGGTTCAAAACGTGGCAGGGAGAGATGCGAGAGGCCAGAGCGAGGAGCTGGAGGCGAGCGAGGTCGGGGAGGAGGGATTTGGAGTCGCAGGAGAGGAGGACGGGAGAGGGTTTGAGGGGAGAGGTCCAGGTCAGGACGTGGAAAGAGGGATGGAGGATGAGGAGGCAGAGGCGACCGGTCCCAGGCTGGCTCCTGCCTGCCGGGGTCTGGCATTTGAGCCTCTCTCCCCGCTCCTGCCGGGTGGAATGGGTTTGGGAGCCGGCATCGGCCACGCTGAGCTGGAGGTGGGCGGGCGCAGGGGTGTCGGGTTCGTGTCCAGAGAAGGGCAACGAGGCTGGTGAGGGGTCTGGAGAACAAGTCTGATGAGGAGCGGCTGAGGGAACTGGGGTTGTTCAGCCTGGAGAAGAGGAGGCTGAGGGGAGACCTCATCGCTCTCTACAACTCCCTGAAAGGAGGTTGTAGCGAGGTGGGGTCGGTCTCTTCTCCCAAGTACCCGTCCCTGGAGGTATCTAAAAGCCGTGTGGACGTGGCGCTGAGGGACGTGGTGTAGTGGTGGCCTTGGTGGTGTTGGGTTGA
>NW_008794079.1:272290-273356 GCF_000699145.1 Aptenodytes forsteri
GGAGTGGTGGCCTTGGCAGTGTTGGGTTAACGGTTGGACTCGGTGGTCTCAAGGGTCTTTTCCAACCTAAACGATTCTGTGATCCTGGGGGAGAGGGGACACGGTTCCTCGTGAGCGATGGGGTAGTGACAATATTTATGTACGGAGTCAGCTGAGCCCGCCCTGTCCAGGCAAATGAGCCATTTCACCCTAAACCGTTGCCTTTCCAGACTGTTCGCTGCTGTGGGTTTGGACGTAACGAAGCAATCGCAGTGATTTAAGCGAATAAGTACATTATTGAGTGCCTGGCTCGAGAGGCTTCTCCGTCCGGAGGATGACTAAGGGCACGTCTGCCTGGGCGTGCAGGAACACCGGGTCCGTCTCTCCGTGCGCCGGTGCCAGCGCTGGGATTTCAGGCTGGAAACCTGAGCCGGCTGCAGTCAACCAGCTCGGCTGCGGGATTTCAGCGCGGTGATGTGCTAACGGCCAAACTGCTCCCGGATCCGCATCCCGATCCAGGTGATGCTGCCCGGGGCCTCGGGTGAAGACGCAGGCGGTACCTGGGCAGGGCTCTCTGCCTGCACTGCTCTGCCTGCGCCTCCGGCGTAGATGCCTGGTTAGCAGCCAGAGCGAGGGAGGAGACGTGCCCTTCCTCGGAGCGATGGGGCCGGAGACGCGCTGGGAGGGACAAGGGCTCCGGCGGGATTAAGCTTTCTCTTGGCTTTCTCTGCCTGCGGCACGCCAAATTTTGTCACCCGGGGACGGAAAGCTGCAGCCTGGCAAAAGTCGTTTTACTTGGCGTAGGGTTCAAGGGGGACGTAATGCCCTGCGGGCAAGGAGGGGACGGACCCTGGGAGTCTGCTAGTCCTTTCTGGAGTTGAGCAGCTTTGAATTTTAGAATGAGCGGGGGCTGAAACAGGGCTCTGAAGCCACGGTCCCTGCTCAGGGCACGACGACGGGGTGAGCAGGCGGGTGGGAACCGGAGAAGACGCTGCCGTTTGTCCTCCTTTAGGGATGGGACCTGCTTGTCCCCGTGGGCCTGCCGACCGAGCTCTCGTCGAGCTTCGGGAGAGGAAGGGGGAAGGGT
>NW_008794079.1:275873-276728 GCF_000699145.1 Aptenodytes forsteri
CTGCCGACCGCCTCGGGGTGGGGTGGGGGGGATCGCCTAGCCCCGCATTTAGAGTGGGGTTTCCCAGCCCCGTTACCCGTCATCGGAGGGGGCCGGGTGCTTCTCTCAAGACCCCAGAAGGACTGTGAGGGCTGAGGCATTAAAAACGGGGAGCAGCTTGCGGGGAGGTCGGGTGAGCCCTTTGCAGAGGTGGTGAGCTCTCGTCGGCCGCCGAGCTTCGGGAGAGGAAGGGTTACGGTCTTCTCCCACGTTGGGCTTTGAAATTGGGGTTTGAAATCGCCCAGCGAGGGCTTACCCCTACCCGTGTACCCCTCACCCGCCGTTCCCGAGTAGCCGGTGCTGAGGAGAGGCTTCGGCAGGTTTTTAAAAAAAGCTGTGGCCATTTTAAGTGTCTTTAGTTGCTCAGAGGCCCGGTGATTCGGGTGCAAACCCTTCACGTGGGAGAAGCGGGGCGCTTCACGTGCCCTCACCGCAGCCGCTGTGGTGCGCCGGGCCAGCGCAGCGGCTGGGAACAGAAGGAAAACCGCTTTCTATCCCCGCAGGCTGGATCCGATCGGGATCCTTCACTCTTGTGTTGAGTATCAGCCCTGTGTCCCTTTGAAGAACAAACGCACTTCTTCATTCGCCGGTGACCCTCCCTTTCCCTAGCCGCGGGGCAGGGACCTCTTCCCTGCTCTTCCCTGCTCTTCCCTGCTCTTCCCTGCTCTTCCCTGCTCTTCCCTGCTCTTCCCTGCTCTTCCCTGCTCTTCCCTGCTCTTCCCTGCTCTTCCCTGCTCTTCCCTGCTCTTCCCTGCTCTTCCCTGCTCTTCCCTGCTCTTCCCTGCTCTTCCCTGCTCCTTACGCCTCCGGGGAGCC
>NW_008794079.1:277378-280175 GCF_000699145.1 Aptenodytes forsteri
GGAGCGAGAGAGTCGGGAGCAGGAGCGATCGGCCCCATCAGGGAGGCAGCATCTCTCCTGGAACCAGCGGTCCTTGCCTTCCCTGCTGCGTTTTGCCTCTGCGGCGTCCTCGGCTCAGATACAAACCGGTGAGGCTCCGTCGTTCCCGCTCCCTCCCGTAACCTTACCTTCCTGGGGGCAAGCGGCTGGTTTCCCGAGCAGCCGCCTGTATCGCTGCCTGATGCAGATCGTCAGCAGGGTTGTTGGCATCTGAAAGCATCCGCGGCCCAGGAATCTCCTTCGGGGTTTCCCCGAGCGTGACCCGGGCTCTCCGTGAGGCTCCCGGCTCCCCGGGGGGGTGCGGGGGTGGCCGTCCTCACGAACCCCGTGGGCGAGGGTGCCACCGCGCTGCTAAAAGCTGTCAAGGGGCTAGCTGAAAGCTCCCGGGGCTGGCAGGAGGCAAGACCGGAGCGGTGCTGACCTCCGGAGAGGGGAAGGTGGCCTTCGTCTTCCTCTTCTCGCTGTGGCGTCTGCCCTTTGGCTTTGACCAGAGCCGTTCTGCCCCCCCCGACGGGGTATTCGAGGAGCTGTGGCCAAGCTGGCGTTCCCTGCCGAGCGCCGTCGTGCCTCCGCTCTCTCTGCATCCTCCCTGGCTCATCCTCTTCCCAAATCAGCGTCCTCGTGGTTTCCCCCTTGCGTGGTGAGCGGGAGACGCTCCCGAGAACGTTCCTAACTTGTCGATGAGTTTAAGGGAGGACGTGAAGTTGGTTTCTTTGCCTCTGTGCTTATTAAAATCCCACCGGGGAGTGGCTGGGCAGCGGGAGGGGCAGTGCCTGCTGCGCCGCCCTCGGGCCGGGGGCAGCCGCTCGGCTTCGTCTGCTCCCACCGGGGTGGGAGTCTTGGCTGGTGGCACCTGCCAGACTCCTCCTGTACCTTCTCAAATCGGGTGAATCCACGTGTACAGATGCTTTTTTCATCTGCAACTCCTCAGGACCTTTTCAGCCTTCTCGCCCCCGTCGCCGTGGCCCGCGGGTTCACACCATGTCTCCGTCACTCTCTGAATGTGGCGGCGAAGGTGCTGCCGAGCTCCGGCGTGGATTTCTTCATTTTGGCTGCCAAAAATCCCCTGTATCCGGGGGGATCCAGGGGTGCCTGCGTTGAGCCAGCCGCGTGGATAACCCTCTGCCGGAGGGGGTGCCGGCAGTACCGCCGGGACGGAGCCTGCAGGGTCCCTTGGCGCGGATGGAAAGTAGGAGCATGCTTTGGTCGGCAGCCGGCTGAACGTGAGCCGGAAGTGTGCCCAGGCGGCCAAGAAGGCCAATGGCATCCTGGCCTGTATCAGAACTAGTGTGGCCAGCAGGAGTAGGGCAGTGATGGTGCCCCTGTACTCGGCCCTGGTGAGGCCGCACCTCGAATACTGTGTTCAGTTTTGGGCCCCTCACTACAAGAAAGACGTTGAGGTGCTGGAGCGTGTCCAGAGAAGGGCAACGAGGCTGGTGAGGGGTCTGGAGAACAAGTCTGATGAGGAGCGGCTGAGGGAGCTGGGGTTGTTCAGCCTGGAGAAGAGGAGGCTGAGGGGAGACCTCATCGCTCTCTACAACCACCTGCAAGGAGGTTGTAGCGAGGGGGGGGTCGGTCTCTTCTCCCAAGTAACAGGCGATAGGACGAGGGGAAACGGCCTCAAGTTGCGCCAGGGGAGGTTTAGGTGGGATATTGGGAAAAATGTCTTCACCGAAAGGGTTGTCGAGCACTGGAAGAGGCTGCCCAGGGAAGTGGTGGAGTCCCCATCCCTGGAGGTATCTAAAAGCCGTGTGGACGTGGCGCTGAGGGACATGGTGTAGTGGTGGCCTTGGCCGTGCTGGGTTAACGGTTGGACTCGGTGGTCTTAAGGGTCTTTTCCGACCTCAGTGATTCGATCATTCTATAGCCCCCGTGTACGTCTTCCCTTCAGACCAGCCCCAGGACTGCAAAAGTTACGGGCGCAGGAGTATTCCGGCGCTGCAGCCCGCCTCCTGCCGCGCGGTTCGACGTCGCCTGCCTTGGGCTGTGGCTTTGTGCAGGGTAGGGATAACGGTGAGCCTTGCCGGGTCTCGCCTAGCCCGCCCTCGCCGTGCCCGTGTGCCTTAGGTGGTGGTGAGATCCAGCTGCGGCTCTTTTTTGGAAGCGTCTCCGGCTGCAGCTGCTTCCCGAGGGAACGCTCCTGTCTGCGGGGAAGGTCTTCTCCTCCCCCAGCTTCCCTCTTCGTTTTGGGGAGAACCTGGGAGGGTGCCGGAGCCTCCGGCACTCAGGTGCTGCGGCCGGCCGGGCAGGGAGGCAGCGGCGGGCTTTCCCCGATCCTTCCCCTCTGCTAGCAGCCTGCCTTTGAGCCGGAGTGAAAGCAGGCTTTGAGGTTGGATGCGGAGCGGTTAATGAGCCGCCTCCAGCCTGGCTGTCGTTTCCAGGCTGCTTCTGTCCTCTTGGTTTCGACTGCAGCCGCTTCCCTTGTCATTTCAGTCCACCGAGTTGCTCCGGTTTGTTCTCCGGAGCTGGAAACGCGGATGTTAAGCTCTTGCTCTCCGTGTCTGCCTGCGCTCGGCTTGCCTTTCTCTGCTGCCTTCCCCAGAGTCCTGTTGGCTGCGAGTTTATACGGTGCCGTGAAGGCTTGTGGCTTTTTCCAGAGCCCAAAAGGCACGGTCCTGGCCGAGGAGAGCTTGCGGTCCGACCGGCGGGAAAAGCCCAGAAAAATAGGGATTCGGAGAGGCGCTGCCTCGCAAGGGGAGATGAGCTCGGGGAGGATGCCGGGGCGGCGCTCTCGGCGAGGGCTGTGCCGGTTCCCCCG
>NW_008794079.1:280199-282646 GCF_000699145.1 Aptenodytes forsteri
CGCCAGCTGGAGGGCGGTGGTGTGCCGTGGGATGGGGTAGGCGACGTTTCCCCGCCGGGAGAGAGGTCGGAGCGCGTTCCCCAGGCCTTGCCCAGCCGTCCCCCGGCTTCGTGCTGACAGCTCCTCGTCCGTGAAAGGTCAGCGGTGGGGTGCGGCGTCCCCCGCCGGGGCGCGAGGGAGAGCCGCCGCCTTCCGGGCTGCTCCGCTTCCCGTTCGCAGAGCGTGCGTGGAAGGGGTTTGGGGGTGCGACGGGTCGGTGCCTGGCCAACCGAGTGACCTCTGAGGAGCGCGGGGAGTTTGGAGCGGGCAGAGGGGGCCGGTGCCGTCCCGGCGCAGGGTAACCGGCGGCCCCAGGACCCCCAGCCAGCGCATCCCGGAGCCGCTTCTGGCTTCCTGGGGAGGATGACGGTGGCCTTGGCCTTGTCTGGGGATACAGGCTTCTCGCTGGGGGCTGCGAAGCCTCCCGTGGTGGGGCTCGCCTTGGAAGTGAGCACCGTGGGTGGGACGGCGCCGAGCGCTACCAAAAAGAAGCCGTCCGTGGTGGGGCTCGCCTTGGAAGTGAGCACCGTGGGTGGGACGGCGCCGAGCGCTACCAAAAAGGATGAAGGACGTCGCCCTCTTAAAGAGAGACCAAACGCTGCACCCCACTTATGTTTGTTATTTTAGCTTAAAAACCCTCGACAGATTGCGTCTTGCGGAGGGGAGCGAACTCCATGCTGGGGAAGCGCGGGGAGCCGGCGGGCTGCTGCCGGTGGTTTTGAGTTAAAAGCGGTAAGTACGGGAAGCCCAAGAAGCCCCCGACTGCGGTTGACTCCTCCGAGACCCGGGACGCACGGAGCTGAAAGCTGCCCGAGAGCGCACCGCTTCCATTAAAGCCTTTAGAGGGGAAAATCCTGGGAAAGTAGCACAGAACAGAGAGGTTGGCTTTTTTTTTTCCCCCCCGAGCTCTTCAGGTTAAAAATATTTGCAAAGTGGGACGGGATGAGAGGACGCCTGGCTTACTTCGCCAGCCTCGCGTGTGAAAGCCTGAGGCGCCGGAGAACGTGCCGCGGGGAGCGAGCCTGCTTTGGCCGGAGGGGGAGACGGACGGCGCCGGCACGTTGCGGTGGATCGGAGCAGGGAAGCGCTCCCCGTGGAGCCGCCTCCTGCCCGGGGACGGTGGGCTGACCGCAGCCCCCCGCGCCGAGGCTCGTTAGCTGCCTGTGTGATTGCTCGCCGCGCGTCCCGGGTGGGTTTCCCCTGCGCGGAGCAGAGGGTCGTGCTGAGCCTGCGGTGGCCTGAGCGTGTCCTCGGCCGCTGCCTCGTGCCCCGAGGAAGGTTCCTGCTATTTTTTCTCCCTCTCTTAATGTCTCTGCGGTCGTTCTCTTCTCCCCGTCAGCGCTTTTCACCCCGATCCACAACGCCAGCGATGCCGCAGCAGAAATGTCACCTCTCCGCCGGAGTCGGCCTTGCGGGCAGGCCTGATCCTGCTGATCCGCTGCCGGCCTTGAGAGTACCGCGTCCCCTCCCGCTGGCTTTTCGGTGCCGGCTGATCTCCCTCGCCGCGCTGCGGGAGGATAAATGGGAACGCCGCGTCCGCTGGCCGACGCTGTGTGTGCCCCCGGTGCGTTCTCTTTGAAGTCGGCGGCCTTGGCTCTTCCTTCTCCCTGGCCCCCTGCTCTCCTGGTCTGTTGGGAGCCTGCGCTGTTCCTGCCCTGCCTTTCCTGGGACGTCCGCTGGGCGCGGGGAGCGCCCCGCTGCCTGCAGAACGGCAGGATGTTCTTTCTACCTCCAGACAACTTTCTTCTTGCTCTTCGCTGAGCGGAACGTCTCCGCTCCGCTGCCGGGATCTGCGTGCACGCCGTTTCACTGAGTGGTTGCAGATGGGACCTGGCGGGATTTCCTCCCTTTTCGGTTTCTGAGCGGTTTTTGTACCACCCCACCCTCCCCAAACCCTGCTCCGGGCCGCAGGGTCCTGGCTGGGCTGGTGGAGCCCGTTAACCTGGCAGAAAACTCTTTTTTTTTTTCCCCCCGGGTTAATGAGCTCCGCTCGCTCCCCCTCGGGCCGGGCAGCGGAGGACAGCAGCCTCCGCAGCAGCGGAGGGGCCGGATCCTGTTCGTCCAAGCCCCAGCTCTGCCCGCAGCTTGCAGGCAGCTGCCTCCCCCTGGCTCTGTACCAGCTGGGCAGCATCTACCTTTCAAGATGCTTATTAACCCTTGCGTAGGATATTAAAAATGCAGAAGGGCTGTACAAACGGCTCGGTGCTCCTTGCCGGCCAGGGCTCGTATTGGTTTATAGACTCGCCGACCGTGCTGCGACGTGGCTTGCGGGCGATTTTGCCGCGACGGGAGCAGAGCCCCGGGCTGCTGTGGCAGAATACTCTCTATTTTGGGTAAAAGACCGACTGCAAGGCTAGTTCCCGCTGTTGTGGGAGGGCCGGGGACAGCGAGAGCAGCCCTCCCAAGCC
>NW_008794079.1:282829-283909 GCF_000699145.1 Aptenodytes forsteri
CATCCCTCACAAGCCCACGGTCCCGACTCTGCCGGCCGTGCCAGCTCAGCACCGCATCTTGCCCTCTCTTGGAGGGGAGCCGGGGTTTCGGCACCTGCCCGCGTTTCCCGGCCTGTGTTGTTCAGCCGAAACGTTTCTTCCATGGCTGCGTATCCCCTTTCCCTGGGTTGCTCTCCGGAGGAGGGGGAGTAGCTGGGCTGGCCCGCAGCGGGACTCGTGGCCCTCTCCTCTGCGGCCCAGCCGGCTGAGCACCGCATCTTGCCCTCTCTTGGAGGGGAGCCGGGGTTTCGGCACCTGCCCGCGTTTCCCGGCCTGTGTTGTTCAGCCGAAACGTTTCTTCCATGGCTGCGTATCCCCTTTCCCTGGGTTGCTCTCCGGAGGAGGGGGAGTAGCTGGGCTGGCCCGCAGCGGGACTCGTGGCCCTCTCCTCTGCGGCCCAGCCGGCTGACGCGGCACATTTCGCCGCGCGGTTGCGCCTGGAGGGTTCTGGCTCGCCGGCACATAGCGGGAGCCGCCCCACCGCACGTACCGGAGGGACTGCCAGCAAGAGGAGAGCGTGCGGTCTCAACCGGGGCCAGTGGGCTCCTGGAGAGCTGCTGGTGTAGTGGGTCGGTGTCTCGCTGCGGGGTCCGCGTGGCTCGCATCATCCCCGGTGGTTGTCCCCCGTGTCCTTGGGGAGGTGACAGGGTTTGGCACGGAGCTCCCTGGCCCCTGCCAGGGCCGGCTCTAACCTCTGCTCGTGCTGGGCGCCGAGAGCTGCCTCCATCCCCGCCGGGTGCCCGGGGAGAGGCCCGGGGCGGCTGGTGGAAGGAGTTGAGCCCGTGCCGTTGCTGCGCGGAGATGAGGTGAACGCGGGGACGTTCCCGGGAGGGGTTGAGAGCCAGGCTGGCCATCTCCGGGGAGGAGCGCTCGAGCTGCGCGGTCAGCCGTGAGCTGAGAGGGGCCGTGCTCGACCCCCCCGTACCTCTGTGGGCCGCTCCGTTGGGAAGGCAGGCGCTGCGTTTTGGGTCTCTGCAGCCTTCCCGGCGGGCAGAGCTCCCTTCCTCATCTCGGACGGACCTGATTTCTCCGTGGGTGTGT
>NW_008794079.1:283923-284153 GCF_000699145.1 Aptenodytes forsteri
TGTGTGTGTGGTCCCGGCTCCGTGGAGTTTGGCCCCGTCTTGGCACTGCCGGCTTTTTCTTTTGGCGTCTCTGTTTTACCGTTTTCCTCCCGCTGGGGACGCAGGCTCAGGCCAAAGGTAGCAGGTTCAGGGAGGACCCGGTGGCGCTCGCTCCCAACTGCAGCAGGGCTGTTGGGAGCTGGAGAGCGGAGGGAGGTTTCTGCCCTTAAGTGGCCTCCAGGGCGGGGCGG
>NW_008794079.1:284184-290285 GCF_000699145.1 Aptenodytes forsteri
CCTCCTTTTCCCCCCCCCCCCCCCCACCCCCCGCCTCCACTCGGGTTCGCTCGGCAGCCCCGACACGCGCCCCCTCTTTTCCCTGTTTCTCTCACAAGTGTGCCTTGGTCTCATCCCAATTCATGTGTGTTTGTATTTTTAGGGTGATTGAGGTACTGCGCCTCTGGCCGTGGAAGCATGTCGGGGCCAGTGCCGAGTCGGGCCAGGGTCTATGCAGACGTGAACACTCAGAGACCCCGCGAGTACTGGGACTACGAGTCGCACGTCGTGGAATGGGGGTACGCCTGGGAGATAGGAGGGGGACCTACGCCAGGGCCCGTGCGCGAGCGCTGCCGCCGCTCTCCTCCGCGGCGCCGGGACAAACGCCCTTCTGAAGGCAGGAGGGCAGGTCGCGGAGCCTCCGTTCCAGCCGCGCGCGGTGCGAGGGTGGCACCCGGAGGAGCGGGGGACCGACCGGCATTTTGGTGTTCGGCGTTGCCATCCGGCGCCCGCCCAGGGGACTGCGCTGCTCTGGGGCGGGCAGCGGGGGCCTGATTTCCCGGGGAGCCCCGGGCTTGAGCCTGCGGCCCCTCGGCAGCTTTGCAAGTGGAGCCACTTGCATTTAAGCGTTTAAAATAGACCTGGGTGCCCGGCTTGAAGCGCACAAGTAAGCGCTTGATTAAAGCAGCGTGGTAAGGCTTTGGTTTTTATCGCTGGGAAGGATGGCTACGTCGAAAGACAGCAGCCCCCGCGCTGCTGCCCCCAGGGCGCTGATGGGAATAACGGGGAACGACGGTGGGAAGCTTGGGAACGGTCCCGGAGCGAAGAGGCGTTTGAAAGGACGAAGGTGAAAAGTCTCGTGACTGGGGGTTGTTTTTTTTTTTTGGAGTTCCCCTGCGGACTTGAGTCTCTGAGAACTTGAGATGAAGACGACCAGCTGATTGTTTTATACGGCAGCTGGCTTGGCGACGGGCTGGGCAGAGGGCCAGCTGTGACTCCTCAGGTATTAACGTAGCGCTCGTCAGCAAGAAACGCTCCCCTGCTCGAGAGCATCTTCCTTCCCGAGCCGCGCGCCCGGCGCTTCGGGCTGAAGGAATGCCGCCCGCCAGGGACAGAGGCTGCTCTTTGTTCGGTAGTTGTGGTAAAATCTATAACATGAGGCTTTTATCTGAGGCCGCGGCGTCAGCTGGTGCCTGGGCACCGAGGAGGCTGTCCCGTGCTGCGGTTGGCAGCTGTCGGGGGGGGTCGCTGCCGGGGCCGGATTAGGAGCCCTCCCCGGTGCTCTCCCTCCTCCCCGCCCAAACCGCTGGAGCGCGCGCCGGCCACCGGCCAGTACCGGTGGGTTAGAAATGAAAAGCTTTTTATCCGCTTCCAAATCCCCTGCGCCAGGCAGAGCCCTGGGGAGCCTTCGGGGATGGTAATGCCATGTCTTCTGCGAGCATCGGGGGGGGGGGGGGGGGCAACCAAAAAAACCAATCGCTCTGATGGGTCACCCAAACAATCCTTGCCGCTAACGTTTTCCCTAACGCCGACCCCAAGCCTTCCCCGCTGGTTCCTGGTGAAGATGAATTAGTCCTCCCCCTCTGTAACGCCTGGTTCACCGCGCTCCCGTTGTTCGCGTCTGCCGAGCGTAACCTTAGGTTGAGGGGCGACGCAGCCGGGCACGGCCGGGCTCGTGCTGCAGCTCCGCTGCCCGTTTTAACTCTCCTCCTTTTCCTCGAGGTGCTGACGGGTGCCGTCTCCTGTACTGTCTCTGCTAATTAGCAATTTGCGAAGTCAAGCTTTCCAGCCTGTAATTCCCTTTCTTTCCTCAAGTTGTTTATCCTTATCAAATCCCCGGGGGCCCTGTGCCTCCCCTCCTTGGCGTAGCAGAAATAATTGCCGGTACTCCTGCTGTTTCCTTCAGTCCCCTCAGGTGACTTTGGTCAGACCTTAGCGGATTTAAATACGTGGAGGTTTTGTGGGCGAGAGTTGCTTTATTTTCTTCTGATTTCTCGTATGGAATATTTATTTTTACAAACCCTTGGGTGCGCGAGGTCTTTGACGCCTCAGTACAAAGGAGGGGTCCTAGGGGAATTTTTAATGTCGGGTATTTTGTCCGTCTCCGCCATTAGCCAACGGCTGGCGGGCTCTGGAGTTCCAGGTGAGCCGGTCCTTGCAGCCCACCGCCGCCTCTTCGTAGCCGGGAAGGGGGAAAGGTGGAAAGGCATCGTCTCCGCACCCCCCGTAGCAGGGCTGGGAGGAGGGCTCGGGCTGGGAGGGAGCGTGCCAGCATTGGGAGTTGGCAGAAGCATTTTCGGCGTGCCGGAAGGGTTTGCCCGCAGGGCTGCGGCGCGTGCAAGCCTGGGGGGGGTGCGGGTCTGTCCCCGAGCTCCCCGTAACGCCTGTGAGGTCCGGTGTCCATCTCCTCGTGGAAACTGCCGAGGCAGCGCTCTGCCCCGCGCGTGCGCGCGCGCTGCCGGCAGCGCTGCGCTTCAGCGGTGCTCTCCGGTCGTCCGCCGGTCGGTTCGCGTGTTCCTCTGCGGTGGTAGCTGCTTCGCTCCAGCCCTAGGCGCCGTGGCGATCTGCTGGCTCTCCATTTACCGTAGACTGACCCCCAGATCTTGACCTTCCCCTGGGAGAAGCGTTGTCTCTAAAGCAAGCGGTGCTCTCTTTTGAGCCGGCCGCAATCTCTTCACCTCTTATTTCTCTGTTTCTCGAACAGCAACCAAGATGACTATCAGCTCGTGCGGAAACTCGGCCGTGGCAAATACAGCGAAGTCTTTGAAGCCATCAACATCACCAACAACGAGAAAGTGGTTGTGAAAATCCTCAAGGTGGGTGTTCTTGCTCCTCCTGTTCCGTTCCTCTGCCGATGCTTCTGCGTCTTCCCCTCCTTCACCTCTTCCTGCCCTCTCCCTTTGAAGCGCGCTGTCGATGTTTGGGTGATCTCATCTTGGCTGAGGAAAACATCGGTCCCCAAGGCAAAAGTTTCAGCTAGCTCGTCTCCTGCCCGAGCAAACCAGAGACCGGAGCGGGGAGGCGGGGGATCGCATACGCCCCGTGGAGGCAGAAGGCAGGTCCTGTGCCCAGCCTCGCATGGATGTTCTGCCTGTGTCCCCTCTGCCCTCCCTCCCTCTCCCCCCGCTGGCGTCACCGCTGCCAGGTTGCCGTGGGTGCCACGGACTCCTCCTGACAGGCGGCCGCGTCTCAGCGGGGCGCCGGGACTGCGGATGCTTTAGGGGAGAAGGCTTTCTTTGGGCCTGTTTCAGGTCACGGTCTCGCCGGTTCAGCACAGGTACTTGGCTTTGTTCTGATCCAAGTTCATAAAATCCCCGTGCTGGATCCGGGGAGCGCAGCTCCCTGCCCGAGCGAGGACGCGGGAGCCCAGAGGTCTTTCCCGGGATGAGCAGAGCAGCGTCTTGCAACGGAAGGTCGTTGCGGCACGTGGTGTCTCGGCCTGTAAGTTGGAGCCGATGCCTGCCCGGGGGATGAGCACAGGTACCCCCGCGTCTCCTGAGAGCTCGGGCAGGGCACGGAGAGGGGTTCCCCAGAGCTAACGGAGTCCTGACAGTCCTGCTTCTCCCGTTTCATCGCTCGTTAGGCTCGCGGGCCGTGTTCAGGCTCGTCGGCTCGTGGTAGCAAGCTAATTTCGGTGGCGTCACCAAGCCGCGTGTAATTACAGTCTGTAGGATGCGCGAGTTGTAAAGCGTGGGGACGGCCTTAAGAACGTTGCCTTTGCAAGAGAAAGGGTGAAGGTGGAAGGAGTACAGCAATTAGGGAGCACGACAGAAATACACGTTAAGGAGAGCTCGGGACGGGCTACGAGTGAGAACGCGAGGAGCGCCCTCGTTGGCGTGTTTGCCCGGTATCTCGCCCAGCCTGCGGCGGAGAAGCAGAAAGCTAGCTCGAAAGGCAGAAAGAGCATCCCGTCTTCAGAGGCAGGAGAGAGGCTGAGGTCAGCTTCTCTGAGCACATCCAGGGCTGTCTCTACGCTCGCTCTGCAAGCCGGGGGGGGTTTTCCCCGGGCGGCTCGGGCTGGGGACTGCTTGTGAGGCAGCCCTGAGGAGTTACGGAGACGCGGATGGGCTTGGCTGCTCGGCGTTACGGAGAGTGGATGGGCTTGGCTGCTAGACCTCTTCTCACTGAGTTGGGCTTTTCTTTGTTAACTGTCCCCGTAGTTTCAGTCAAAGATTTAACCTGGGGCTTGAGGAAACCAAGCTTGCTCCTTAAAACCTTTTTTTTTGTAGTAAAATCTTGTGAGGCAGCCCTGAGGAGTTACGGAGACGTGGATGGGCTTGGCTGCTAGACCTCTTCTCACTGAGTTGGGCTTTTCTTGGTTAACTGTCCCCGTAGTTTCAGTCAAAGATTTAACCTGGGGCTTGAGGAAACCAAGCTTGCTCCTTAAAACCTTTTTTTTTGTAGTAAAATCGTCTCCCAGCGGTCTCCCAAACGCAGGAAACTCCGTTCCTTTGGAAGCGGAGAAGCCGTCAGACGGACGAGCTCGCAGGACGCCGTTCTCCAGGGCCATTTGGGTGATTCAGGCTCCCTCCGTTCTGCCGCAGGGCTGGCGCGGGGCCGGGTGACGCTGGGTACCCTGTCAGGGGAGAGCCACCGTCCTGGGGGAGGCAGAGCCTGCGCTGCTCGGGGTCAAGACGCGGGCTGTGCAGACCCAGAGGACGCGCCTGCTCATCACAGTTTCGATCGCACGACTGAAGAACCGCACGCTCCTTCGCCGTTCCCCTGCCCCTCGTGCCGGAGTGGCCGGAGAGGTCTGCCTGCCGGTAACTGGCTCTCGTTTTCTGTTTTATCAGCCCGTGAAGAAGAAGAAGATCAAGCGTGAGATTAAGATCCTGGAGAATCTCCGAGGAGGCCCCAATATCATCAGCCTGCTAGACATAGTGAAAGACCCTGTGGTAAGGAAGGGGAGGGGGCAGCTCTGGCACCCGCAGCTGGCCAGGCGCGGGGGAGTCATAGAATCATAGAATCACTGAGGTTGGAAGAGACCTCTAAGATCATCGAGTCCAACGAGTCCAACTGTCGACCCAACACCACCATGCCCACTAAACCATGTCCCTCAGCGCCTCATCTACACGTCTTTTAAATACTTCCAGGGACGGTGACTCAACCACCTCCCTGGGCAGCCTGTTCCAATGCTTCACAGCCTCGCTACAACCTCCTTTCAGGTGGTTGTAGAGAGCGATGAGGTCTCCCCTCAGCCTCCTCTTCTCCAGGCTGAACAACCCCAGTTCCCTCAGCCGCTCCTCATCAGACTTGTTCTCCAGACCCCTCACCAGCCTCGTTGCCCTTCTCTGGACACGCTCCAGCACCTCGACGTCCTTCTTGTAGTGAGGGGCCCAAAACTGAACACAGTGTTCGAGGTGCGGCCTCGGCGTCCTTTCGGAGTCCTTCCCACCCCGTGAGTTAAGTCCCTCTCTGAGCTCGGGCTGACTCCCTGGCCCACTTGGCATCCGTCTGGCAGCTGAAATCAGCCCGGGGAGATCTCTGCGCGTGTCGCCCGCTCGAGCGCTGTTGAGGCAGTAGACCAGAGGGTAGAAATGGAAGGAGGTATTTCTCTGGCTGATCCAGCGGCGGCAGGTGGAGGAGGGCTGTGCCTACAGCGCCGTCTGCTCTCGGTCCCGAAAAAGTGGCTGGCCGCAAGGGATGCCTTCTGCCCGGCGGGTCGTTTGGCTTTCGAACCGCCCTCGGTCTCGTGCAGCGTCAGGCCGCTTTCTGTTCGCTGGGTGACGAAGGAGAAGGAGAGGAGAGGAGAAGGGCAGGCAGCGGCCGCCGTGGGCGAACCGGCCGAGGGCGGGAGGAGGTTGGGGTTGTGCCACCGTCAAAGCCATCGGGCAGAGGGAGGCTTTCCTCCCGCCTCCGTGCCTCGGCGCTCTGCGGTGTGCTGAGATCCTGCGCTCCTCCCAAAAAGAGGTGACGTTTTCCTTCGTGGCGCGGGCCGGTGCCCCGGCTCTTGCCCGGGGGCGGCTTTTACTTCTGTTATCCCCGCGGAGCCGGGGTATCCCACCGTCCCCGCCGGCCTCTAATCCGGCCGGTGTGATCCGGGCAGGGTTGCCGGTTCAGGTCAGTTCTGCGGCGGGTTCCGCTGCCCCGAGTCGGGCAGGGGGCAGGCAGTGCTCGGCAGG
>NW_008794079.1:291197-291494 GCF_000699145.1 Aptenodytes forsteri
GGGCGGGCGGGGGGAGCCCCTTTCCCGGGGCTATAACCGTAGCTCGCTCTGGCGATGCCGGCAGGCACCGCCCTCGCAAACCAGGCCTCGGGAGCTCCCTTGCTTCCCGCCTCGCCCCGACCCGGCTTTGCTGGGTCCCGTTCAGCACCCAGAGGCGGGCGCGTCGATCCGATCGCCGGAATGGGTACCTACAAAGCACCGTGCGCAACGTGGTGGTGTAAAGGCGTAGCTCCTAACGCGCGGGATGCCGCTAAATGCTGGGCGGCGCTCCCGAGAGCGGCTGGCGCAGCCGTGCCT
>NW_008794079.1:291562-293193 GCF_000699145.1 Aptenodytes forsteri
GTGGACGGAGGGCAGCTGCCCGCCTGCCTGCCCCCTTCTGCACTCTCCTACCTTGCGGGAGACTAAACCTCTCTCTCTTTTCTTTCCGCCTCCCAAACTGACGCCGCTGCCCCGCAGTCTCGGACGCCTGCCCTGGTCTTCGAGCATGTCAACAACACAGACTTCAAGGTGAGCGACCGCTGCCGTTGCAGACGCCTCCTGAATCCGATGATGGCGTGGAGCGTCTGGGAGAGCTCTTCTGAGGCTCTGCTGCAGAGCAGGCATCGTGCCCCGGCTACCAGAGGGATTCCCGACCCGCTCTGACGCTGCCTCGCGGTGGGGAGGGAACGGTCCTCTTATTTCAGAGGCACGCGGTGCCACCGAGATGGCTGGCGTCGCTGTCTCAGAGGGGCCGGGGGGTTTGGGGCTGCGGCCCGCTGCTCTTTGCTACCTTTTACAGTTAAGGGAAGAGCCGGGGGTGCAGGGCCAGTGTTAGGGATTGTCCCGGCGGATCCCCAGGTCTCTCCTCTCGGCCGCGCTGCTCCAGCAGTTGGCCGTCGTGGGCTTGCATTCGCGATCTGGTGTTGGCCAATCTGCCGGCTGAAACGTTGGATTAGTTGAGCCTCGTGTCCCTGCAGCCTGGGCTGAGTGGAAGGAGGTGAGGAGGGTTGTCGAGACGGGCTGTAGGAGTTAGTAAACCGGCGGCCGCTTCGCCTGTGGCTGCTCAGTTCTGCTTTCAGTGAGTAATTAACGCGCTGTAAGTCCTGATGTGCCCCTTTCCCCACCCGATTCTTGTCCCCAGGGCTTGTCTTTGGGCTGTCTCGGGGGAGTTGCTCTCCGGGTTTTGCGAGGGCGGCGAGGCGTGCTCTCTCATCCTCATCCCCTGCCCTCAGGATGGGAAACTGAATCCTTCCCGGTGCTGGGTCTCAGTGGGGTCTCGGAGCTCCCTGGTCCCCTCCTGGGTGGAAGCAGGGAGGGCCACACGCGTGCGCCGAAGGTTGCTCAGCCGGACTGAGGGTCTGGCTCCTCCCTCCCTGTGGTGTGCTGGTGGTTCCCGGGTGGGGAAATTCGGGGTACAAAATGGGTACGAAGCTGCCCCGGCGCTGCCTGGGCAAGTCGGTGCCTCTGGGCCCGAGTTGCGGCTCCACGAGTGTCTGTGCTGCGCCTGCGCTGGTGCCGCCACGAGGAGCCCGGGTCCTGCACCCCGGAGCGGCGGATAAACACGCTGTGTTTTGTTAACCTGCTTCTTGTCTTCGCTCTTCCAGCAACTGTACCAGACGCTCTCCGATTTTGACATACGGTTCTACATGTATGAAATCCTAAAGGTAAGCTCCCGGGCACGGCTGGGAAATCCACAGTCCCTAAGAAGATCCTCACTCGAGCAGACCCCTGCCGCTCGGTCTCCCCCGGGGAGTCCGCCTGTAGAAGCGGGAGGTAGGGAGCGGAGTTCGTTTTGGCTACTAAGCCCTGCTGGACCGTTGCCCGGCCGCCCACGTGGGACGGCTTCTTGGGCCACCGCGCGAGGGGGAGGCTCGGAGGCAGGTGGCTTGTGGAGTGTGCTGGCGGGCGGCTGAGAGCGCAAGGTCGCCGTGTCCTTGAGAAGCAGAAGCCGCCTTATTTATCTCCCCGGCAGCCTCTTGCAAGACTCCTGC
>NW_008794079.1:293557-293839 GCF_000699145.1 Aptenodytes forsteri
GGGGGGGGCCAGAGCTCGGTGCACGCGTCTGCGGCGCGGCAGGCTGGTCAGACCCGCGCTGCTGGGTTTTAGCGGTCTCCTCCCGGGATAGGCGACGGTGCGTGCTGGACACCGGGGAGGGTCCGCGCCGGAGGCGACTGCACAGGATCTGGAACAGGGCCCGAGGGCTGGAGATCCCTGGGGAACGCGTCCATGCCCGTAGCTTTTAGGACAGGCGTCACTGAAGCAGGGGCTGACCTCCGTGCTGCCCGCGGCGGCTGGCTGGCTCCGTCTCAGCACCCC
>NW_008794079.1:293870-295408 GCF_000699145.1 Aptenodytes forsteri
TCTCCCCCCCCCGCCGGCCCCGCCGCCTCGGGCCGCGGGCGCTCCGCCCCGTCCTGCCGCCTTGCCACGCGGAGGGAGGCTCTCTGACGGCTCCCGTTCTGCCCGCAGGCTCTGGACTACTGTCACAGCATGGGGGTCATGCATCGAGACGTCAAGCCACACAACGTCATGATTGACCACGAGCACAGAAAGGTACGGTGAGGCCCCTGCTGGCCCCGGATCCGCCTCCCTGGGGAAAGGGGAATGCTGCGGGGCGGCGCTGGGCTGGTTCTCTCTGCCCGGCTCTGCCTCTGGGAGCAGAGAGGGTCAGCCGTGCTGCGCCAGCTCCCGCCGTCCAGGCAGGGGGTGAGCAGAGGCCGCGAGCTCTTCTCCCAGCCGCTCGGCTCCTGGCTCGGGGCCGTTTTCGCTCTCGGCCAGAGAACCAGCAGCTTGCGTTGGCCCGCGTCCTCGTGCTCCTGTTCCTGCAGGCCAGCGCAGGCTTATCCCGCGCTGAGCTGCTGCGGACGGTTGCGGTTCCGACAGCGAAACTTCCCCGGCACAGTTAATGCCGCGTGGTCCTGCCCGTCTCCGGCGGCACCAGCGCCCCCGAGCCCGTATTCGGGCAGGAGAGCGTTGCCTTTAAGTCCCGGTCGGCCCTCATTAGATCTGGGCCCCAGCAGACCCCGGTGCGGGGAGGGGGCTGCCTTTGCAGCTGTTTGTTTGGAAATACAGGTGACCGTAAAACCCGCACCTGCGTCCAGTAAACTCCCTTTATTTGCCACCTGTCTGCCGGTAACTTAGGCTTGTAAATGTAACTTCAGATTTCTTCCAGCACCTCTGTAGCAACTGGCCAGCTGGGGCCTCAAATAAAAAGGACTTCAAAAGGCGCCCGCTCGGACAGCGGGAGGCTGGGCGTCTCCCCGTGGCACGGGCAAAGCCTCTTGCAGCCGGTGAACGCCCCGGTTACGAGAGCAGAAGGGGGCCGACCCTCCCCGTGCCCCTTGGGCACCGTGCCCTTTGAAATCTCCCCCGTCGTCGCAGCCTGGTATCGCCCTGCGTCAGGCCGGCTGCGTTCTGTCGTAACCGCCGTGCTCGCAGGCATCTGAGCCCAGCCGGCCTTCCCTTCTCCCCAAATTAACACCAAAACCCCGGGAGAGGCTCTTTGCGGACGGTGGATGTCGTATGTCTCGATTCGAGTAAGACTTCGGCCAGGGAGACACGGCTTAGACGCGTCCTCCATGCAGTAGGTGTAGAGCTGCTGGAAAAGCTGTAATTGGGAGAGCGATTGTCGATGGTTTGCTGCCAGAGCGGAAGGCAGCGCCGCACAGGATCCGCAGGGATCGTCCTAGGCCTGGTGTTAGTATTGATGACCTGGCTGACGGACCAGAGAGCGCGTGCGTCGCCTGCAGGTTTAACGAGCGGAGCTGGGGAGGGCGGCGAGTCCCCTGGAGTGCAATCATCGCTATCCTGACCAGTTTGAGAAAAGACGGGGGGGAAAAACGGGGTGAAATTCCCGAGGGGCAAATGCAAAACCTGAGTCAGAAGCGGGAGCGGCCGGG
>NW_008794079.1:295460-296113 GCF_000699145.1 Aptenodytes forsteri
CCGTGGGGGGGGGGGAGGGGGGGGGGGGGGGGGGGGGGGGGGGGGGCGCGGGGCGGGCGTCGCAGGCCCCCGGGCCGGGTGTGGGGGACCGTCAGCGGTGCCGTGAGGAGGGAGGACGCCGGACGCCGCCGCGTGAGCCGCCGTGTCACCCCCGAGATGCTCCCGTCGCCTCTCCCCCTCGGCACCGCTGCGGCCACAGCTGCGGCACGGCACTGCCGTAGCGGAGAGCTGCGCGTCGAAGAGGAGCAGCCGTGGGGAGGATGAGAAGGGGCACGTTAGTGGTTGCGAGCGCGAGTTGTGGGCCTGGGGTCTGCGGGGTTGCAGGTCCCTGCGCCGACGTGCTCTCTCCCCCCTTCTCCAGCTGCGCCTGATCGACTGGGGGCTGGCGGAGTTCTACCACCCCGGCCAGGAGTACAACGTGCGGGTGGCCTCGCGGTACTTCAAGGGACCCGAGCTCTTGGTAGATTACCAGGTAACGTCCCGGCAGGGCCCAGCCCCTCGTGCCGACAGCGGAGCCTGGGTGTGGAGATGCAGGCTGGCGTCCCGCGGCGTCCCGCTGCCGTGCAGCCCCGGGCTCTCCTGCGCCCGGGCGCTTGCCCGGCGGGTTACGACCTGCGGCTGCAGGCGAGCAGGACAAGGGACAGCCCGGCTAC
>NW_008794079.1:307974-308735 GCF_000699145.1 Aptenodytes forsteri
AGGCTCCGCAGCCGCCGGCCGGACCAGTGGTGAACCGCCGCCCGGGGGGGGGTGGGGTGGGGGGGTGAACGCGTGCCAAGGGCTGAAATAGCTGGGGAAAGCGCGAATAAAAGGGAGTTATCTGCCACCCTCCCAACAGCCCCTGAGGTGGCCGCTCTTGGCTGCCCGGCGTCTAGCTTTTCTGCCCCTCTGCCACCCTCCCAACAGCCCCTGAGGTGGCCGCTCTTGGCTGCCCGGCGTCTAGCTTTTCTGCCCGTGACCGACGAGACCACGTGCAGTTCAGGGTCCGAACCTGAAGCCCGTGTCGGAGACGGTCCCGGGCAAAGCAGAGCGTGGAGCTGCCGGCTGCGGTACCGGCAACCCGCCCTCTGCTCTCTGCCGTTATCTGGGAGGGGGCCCAGTGCACGTTCCCCCTTCCTGGGCCGTCCCAGCAGCCTGGTGGCTCCCCGGAGCTTCACTGACCTCCCCTCTCTCCTCTCGCTCGCTCTCTTCTCGGCTTTTCCAGATGTACGACTACAGCTTAGACATGTGGAGTTTAGGCTGCATGCTGGCCAGCATGATCTTCCGGAAAGAGCCCTTCTTCCACGGTCACGACAACTACGACCAGGTGAGCTCCAGGGCAGCAGGCTGCCCGCTCCCCGCGTCGCCCCGTCCTCCCGCAGACCCTCCCGGGGAGCTGGGCGAGCCCGGGAGCGCGCCGTGAAGCAAACCGGCGGCACGGGACCCGGCGTGGCAGCCTCCCAGCCCCCGCGCGCTTCCCC
>NW_008794079.1:308997-309734 GCF_000699145.1 Aptenodytes forsteri
GGGGCTGTACTCGAGGTGCAGCTCAGCAGCTGCAGGAGCAGCGCGCTCCGTTTCGGTTACTCCAAACGATGCTGCTGCCACGGTGGGGGTTCACGGGACGCGGCTTCGGAGCCGGCTGGCGAGAGCGGAGACGTCTTTCCCGGTTGTATCGCTCCCGAAAGCTCAGCCGGCGAAGGCAGGCGTGCCCCTAACCCCACCGCAGCCCAGAGGAGGGCCTGCAGGAGCCTTGCACCTGTGGGAGCCGGGCTCCCCGCTGCATGCGCCCGCGGGGCGAGGAGGGGAAATCAGGCGTCTGGCTCCGCTCCGGCTCTGGAATGTGGGCCCTGGAGCGCCTCAGGCACCTGTTCTCCCTTCCCTGCCGAGAGCAGGAGCACGAGCGCAGGAGCGCTGCACGCCTCCGCGTGGCTTCCAGCCGCCCCAGGGAAGGGCTGGGAGGCCTTGCCTTCACCTTCCACCCTGGAGCGGGCCGGGAATGCATCCTTCCCCAGCCAGGAAGCTCGGCTGAGCTGCGGCCTTGCTGGGGGAGCGAGGGACGCTGGCGGGGCCGGGACCTGCGGGGTTGTGGCTGGGCTGGCAGGAACCCCGTCTCCGCCGTCGCCCTCAGTGTTGCTGCTTCTCCACCCTTCTGCCAGCTCGTCCGCATCGCGAAAGTGCTGGGGACGGAGGACCTGTACGACTACATCGACAAGTACAACATCGAGCTCGATCCCCGCTTCAACGACATCCTCGGCAGGTGG
>NW_008794080.1:0-6859 GCF_000699145.1 Aptenodytes forsteri
AAAAAAAAAAAAACCCACAGAAACACCACACACCAAAAACCCCACAAAACACCCACATACAAACCAACACACACACTGCTGCCATCAGTCAGCATCACATCGGCCAGAGGCCTTTTCTGCAAAATCCCCCACCTCAGACACACCATGGCATTCTGCTCACCTGCTCCGTGCCGATTAAAGAGTCAGACTCTGTGGATGTTGTCACTCATGGCACCTAGGATACCAAGAGACACAAAATTACTGTTGCACTTGCAAGAAATCACCAGCCCCGTGCTCCTCCTCTCTCCTACCCAGCTCACCCCAAACACTCAGCCAGTTCCAGAGGCAGTCCGCACAGACCCTGCAAACACTAGAAACACTTCACTGAGTTGCCATATAATAATTCGCTAATAGACATCAACCCAGCCCACAACCTGCTCCCTTCTTGGGCCACTCGTTGGCACATAGCATCGCTCCTCTGAGCCTGCATGTGGCACCTGCAAAAACCCAAGCAAAAAGGCACATGGTGAGAGAGTGCCCAGAAACCACAGCCTGCCCACACCGATCCCCATCTCACACTCCTTTACCTTGACGGCTCAGCTGCCCGGCCTCCATCAGTTTGGGTTGCCATGTTGATGCTTGCGTGCCACCTGTAAGACCCAAACAACAGGATTTGCTTATAAATTCACCAGCAATTGAGACACCTGAAAAATAACCTATTTCAGCCCACCAATCACCACTCACCTTGCCTGAGTCAGCTCCGGTGCCCATATCCCATGTTATTCTTCGCTTTGCACCTTCACATTAAAAGGAAAAAAAGCCATAATGTAGTCATAATAGCCACCAGTCAAATCACACCTCTGACATCACAGGCTGACCCACCTTCTTATGGCACTCCACTCAGCTCTCCTACGTCACCCTTAGGTGCGCGGCTCATCCCTCTGCATCTGCAAAAACAATATCAAATGAGTCACCCGGATGCAGAGCAATAGCTTAACAATTCCAAAGGTCTTGTTCCCATTTAGGAATGCCCTCTAGAGTCCAACTACAGCCTGCCATTAAAAGAAACATAACTTAAACATTAAGCCCTACACATACAAGCCTTAACACCTTGGAGATTCAATGTGCTCAACTAGCACTCTAGCTGCCTTTCTCAGACGGCTCTGGTCATCCCCTTGGCACCTACAAAATGCTATAGAAGTGACTCTCCACACCTGCTGCTGACATCTACTCTGTCCAAGGTGACACTACACCCTTTGCCTCAACAGTCTAGGCATATCAACATATTAGCCCATAGACTCTTATCGCTATTCCACCTACCCCGAGACTCTACACCCCCGGGCAGGGCAGCTCCAAGCCAAACACCAGCAAGACCACCTACGAGACCATGACGGTGACATGAGGAGGCTCTGTGGCAACCCCACAAGAAGAGAAGAATTTGTCACGGCCCGTGACAAGAAGTTACGCTCAAAACCGGGAACATGTACGCGCAAGAAGGCTGGCATCAAGACCTAGGAATATGAGGATGCAGGGAAGAAGTCCCAGTCTGCAAAAATGGATGGCTGGAGAGCAGAGCTGCTCACACAGCTGGGAATGCTGCTGACAAGAGAGGACCTTCCAGAAACTTCCAAGACGCGAGACCGATCCCTGCTTTAAGCTTGTAACACAAGAAAAGCAGCACCCAATTGGCACTATGCCGATGAACACAGGTACTCGAGACCCTAGGGATGGCACCCGAGGCAAGTGCCATGCTCCTTATGCACAAGGAGAACATTGTGACACAAGGAAGGTCTAAGGCACAGAAGACAGACCACACAGACTACACAGCAACAACAGACAGGCTGGAACTGCCCTGCCTGCGCTAGCATCATGCTGAAGAGTAACCCGCTCTCTTTACCTGCCCAGAGGGGACTGTTCCCGCACAGTCCTTTGTCCTATAGTAACTTTAAATCCCCCTCCTGCAAATTGCCAACCTTGTCCCCTTGGCCCACTCCCCAGTGGCAGTCCCCTCAACTTAGCTTTCAGACGGCCGGGGGGCTCAATCCACTCTTGACAAAAGACACATCAGCTATCTGACATTTTCCTGCAGTTGCCAGGTTCTTCTTCACCATCTGCAAAGAAAAAACCCCACACGACACCAGTGATAAGCACCATGACACTAGACACCAACCTCTTCCACAACACCCTCATCCTCAGAAGCGCCATGGTGTTCCCCTCGCCTGCTCCATGCTGATTCCAGAGTCACAGGCTGCAGCCACCATTACTTGTGGCACCTCATATACCAAGAGACATAAAAATTACCATTGCGCTTGGGAGATATCACCAGTCCCATGCTCCTCCTCTCTACTACCCAGCTCACCTCAAATGCTCATCCAATTCCAAAGGCAGCCTGCACAGAACCTGCAAGACCAAGAGAGGAAAGCTTCACCGAGTTGTCGCAGGATACTTAGCTCTCAGATGCTGACCCTGCCGACAACTGCCTCACCGTCTTGGACCGCTTGTCAGTGGGCTGCTCCAGTCCTCTGATGCTATGTGCATCACCTGCAAAAATCAATAGAAATAACACATGCTGAGATACTGCCCAAAATGAGAGCTTGCCCGCACGGATTCCCATCTCCCACTCCTTTACCTTGCACAGTTACCTGCGCTGCCTCTGCTGTTTTCAGGTTGCCATGTTGAGGTGCGGGTACCACCTGTAGAACCCAAACAACAAGGGATGCTTATAACTTCACCAACATTACAACACCTGAAAAATAACTGCTACAGACCACTAGTCATTGCTCACCATGCTCAAAAAAAACTCTGGTGCCCATATCCCACACCGCTTCACACCTTCAAAATAAAACAAAAACCCCAAAACATAAGCTAGTCATATAGCCACCAGTCAAGTCTTGCCTCTGAACACCATGGGCCTTCTTACAGTGCTCTGCAGTCGTACATCACCCTTTGGTGTGCGGCTAATCCCTCTGCATCTGCAAAAACAAAATATTGAATCTCACCCAGATACAGAGCGATAGCTTAACAATTCCAAAAGGTCTTGCTCCCATTTAGGAATACCCTCTAGAGTCCAACTATAGCCTGCCATTAAAAGAAAACCCACAACCTTTAAACCCCACACAAAGAAGCCTCAACACTTTTGAGATGCAGTCTGCTTCACTATGCTTGAACAGCCCCTCCCATGTGGCTCTGCTCATCCCCATAAAAAACTCCCGAAAGAGCTGTCCATGCAACCTGCTGATGGCCACTGGATCTGAGATGGCTGTACCACCTTTGCCTCGACAGTCTAGGCATATCAACCACCCTTTGGTGTGCGGCTAATCCCTCTGCATCTGCAAAAACAATATTGAATGACTCACCCAGATACAGAGCGATAGCTTAACAATTCCAAAAGGTCTTGCTCCCATTTAGGAATACCCTCTAGAGTCCAACTATAGCCTGCCATTAAAAGAAAACCCACAACCTTTAAACCCCACACAAAGAAGCCTCAACACTTTTGAGATGCAGTCTGCTTCACTATGCTTGAACAGCCCCTCCCATGTGGCTCTGCTCATCCCCATAAAAAACTCCCGAAAGAGCTGTCCATGCAACCTGCTGATGGCCACTGGATCTGAGATGGCTGTACCACCTTTGCCTCGACAGTCTAGGCATATCAACATATTAGCCCATAGACTCTTATCGCTATTCCACCTACCCCAGACTCTACACCCCCGGGCAGGGCAGCTCCAAGCCAAACATGCACAGGCACAGACCGACACTACACAGAACATTCCTCTTTGAGGCACGTTGTTTGTAGAGAGAACTCTTAGCAAGAAGAATGACACCCGGATGGAAGATGCCATCTAGCAAGACCACCTACAAGACCCTGACGGTGATGTGAGGAGGCTCTGTGGCAACCCCAGAAAGAGAGGAGATAAGAAGTTGCACCCAAAACTGAGAAGACATATGCACAAGAAGGCTGGCATCAAGACCTAAGAACATGAGGATGCAGGGAAGAAGTCCCAGTCTGTGAAAATGGATGGCTAGAGAGCAGAGCTGTTCACGCAACTGGGAATGACACTGCAAAAGGGGACTGTCTGGAAACTTCCAAGATGCGAGACCGATCCACGCTTCAAGCTTGTAATGCAAGAAGAGAAGCGCCCAATGAGCACTATGCCAATGAATACAAGCATTCAAAACACTAGGGATGGCACCCAAGGCTCATTATGGACAAAGAGTACATCAAGACCCGAGGAAGGTTTAAGAGACAGAAGACAGACCACGCAGACTACACAACAACAGACACAGGCTGGAACTGCCCTGCCCATGCTAGCATCATGCTGAAGAGTAACCCGCTCCCTTTACCTGCACAAATGGGACCTTTCCTGGACAGCCCTTTACCCTATGCTATCACTAAAACCCCTTCATGCAATTGCCAACCTTGTCCCCTCCCTCCCCTGACCCCTCTCTGACATTACTGCCTCAACTTAGCCTTCAGAGGGCTGGGAGTCTGAATCCATCCTCAACAAGAATAACCACAATCAGCACACTAGATTAATCCTGCAGTCACCAGGTTCCTCATCATCTGCAAAAAAAAAAAAAGATATAACAGCACACCAAAAAACCCCAAGACACCCACATACAAACCAATCCACACACACACCGCTGTCAGTCAGCATCACATTGGTCAACACAGACCTTTCCTGCAACATCCCCCACCTCAGACATGCCATGGTGTTCTGCTCACCTGCTCTGTGCTGATTGTGGAGTCAGACACTGCAGCTGTCATCCCTTGTGGCACCTAGGATACCAAGAGACACAAAATTACCATTGCACTTGCAAGAAACCTGTGCTCTCGCTCTCTCCTACCCACCTCACCTCAAAATGCTCATCCAATTCCAGAGGCAGCCTGCACAGAACCTGCAAAACCTAAAGAGAAACGCTTCACTGAGTTGCCATAAAATAGGTTGCTAATAGACATTGACCCGGCCCACAGCCTCACCTTCTCAGACTGCTCATTGGCACATGGCATTGCCCCTCCGAGCCTGTGTACGGCACCTGGAAAAACCCAAGCAGAAGAGCACATGCTGAGATACTGCCTGAAACCATAGCCTGTGTGCAGTGATCCCTGTCTCACACTCCTTTGCCTTGACTGCTTGCCCATCTGGCCTCCATCAGTTTGGGTTGCCACATAGAGGCTTGCGCACCACCTGCATGCGCATGACATGAGGAGGCTCTATGGCAAACCCAGAAAAAGAAAACCTCATGGGCCATGACAAGAAGTACTCTCAAAAGTGAGGAGATATACATGCAAGAAGGCTGGCATCAAGACCGAAGAACATAAGGATGCAGGGAAGAAGTGCCAGTCTGCAAGAGTGGATGGCTAGAGAGCAGAGCTGCTCATGCAGCTGGGAACGCTGCCACAAATGAGGACCATCCAGAAAGTTCTGAGATGTGAGACCAATCCACACTTTAAGCTTGTAATGCAAGGAAAGCACCACCCAGTTGGCACTATGCCAATGAGTACAGGCATTCGAGACCCTAGGGATGGTGCTCGAGGCACCTGATGTGCTCCTTGAGCATCAAGAGCACATTGAGACCTGAGGAAGGTCTAAGAGACAGAAGGCAGACCACACAAACTACACAGCAACAACAGACACAGGCTGGAACTGCCCTGCCCGCACTAGCATTATGCTAAGGAGTAACCCGCTCTCTTTACCTGCCTAAAGGGGACTGTTCCCACACAGCCCTTTGCCCTATAGTAACTTTAAAATCCCCCTCCTGCAAATTGCCAACCTTGTCCCCTCCCCCATGGGGGTCCCCTCAGCTTAGCTTTCAGAGGGCTGGGGGTCTCAATCCATCCTTGACAAAAAACCCACATTAGCTATCTGACATTTTCCTGCAGTTGCCAGGTTCTTCTTCACCATCTGCAAAGAAAAAGAAACCACAACACCAGCAGTAAGCATCATGACAGTAGACACTGACCTCTTCCACAACACCCTCGTCCTCAGAAGCACTGTGGTGTTCCACTCACCTGCTCCACACCGATTCCAGAGTCAGAGGCCGTGGCCACCATTACTAGTGACACCTCAGGTACCAAGAGACCCAAATATTACCGTTGCGCTTGCGAGGTATCACCAGTCCTGTGCTCCTCCTCTCTGCTACCCAGCTCACCTCAAATGCTCATTCAATTCCAAAGGCAGCCTGCACAGAACCTGCAAAACCAAAAGAGGAAAGCTTCACCAAATTGCCGCAGGATACTGAGCTCTCAGATGCCGACCCCGCTGACAACCGCCTCACCATCTTGGACCGCTTGTCAGTGGGCTGCTCCAGTCTTCTGATGCTATGTGCATCACCTGCAAAAAAAAAAATCAATGCAAATAACACATGCTGAGATACTGTGCAAAACGAGAGCCTGCCCCCACCAACTCCAATCTCCCACTCCTTTACCTTGCACGGTTACCTGCGCTGCCTCTGCTGTTTTCAGGTTGCCATGTTGAGGTGCGGGTACCACCTGTAGAACTCAAACCACAAGGGATGCTTATAACTTCATCAACACTATGACACCTGGAAAATAACTGCTACTTCAGACCACTAGTCATTGCTCACCATGCTCAAGTTCTCTGGTGCCCATATCCCACACAGCTTCACACCTTCAAAATAAAACAAAAACCCCAAAACATAAGCTAGTCATATAGCCACCAGTCAAGTCTCGCCTCTGAACACCATGGGCTGACTCACCTTCTGAACATGAGCCGGCAGTGTGCCCAGGCGGCCAAGAAGGCCAATGGCATCCTGGCCTGTATCAGAAAGAGTGTGGCCAGTAGGAGTAGGGAAGTGATCGTGCCCCTGTACTCGGCACTGGTGAGGCCGCACCTCGAATACTGTGTTCAGTTTTGGGCCC
>NW_008794080.1:7441-9121 GCF_000699145.1 Aptenodytes forsteri
TGAGACCTGAGGAAGGTCTAAGGCACAGAAGACAGACCACACAAGCTACACAACAACAACAGACACAGGCTGGAACCGCCCTGCCCGGCACACACTAGCATCATGCTGAAGAGTAACCCACTCCCTTTACCTACCCAAAGGGTACCTTCTTTCCTGGACCCTCTCCTCTACGCTATCATTAAAACCCCTTCATGCAATTGCCAACCTTGTCCCCTCCCTCCCCTGACCCCTCTCCACCACTGGTGCCTCAACTTAGCTTTCAGAGGGCCAGGAGTCCGAATCCATCCTTGATAATAACAACCACAATCAGCCCACTAGATTAATCCTGCAGTCACCAGGTTCCTCTTCATCATCTGAAAAAAGAAAACAGCACACCAAAAAACCCCCAGAACACCCACATGCAAACCAATCCACACACACCCCACTGCCATCAGTCAGCATCACATTGGTCACAAACCTTTCTCACAACACTCCCCACCTCAGACATGCCATAGCATTATGCTCACCTGCTCCATGCCAATTATGGAGTCAGACACTGCAGCTGTCATCACTTGTGGCACCTAGGATACCGAGAGACACAAAATTACCATTGCACTTGCAAGAAACCACCAGCCCTGTGCTCCCGCTCTCTCCTACCCACCTCACCTCAAAACACTCATCCAATTCCGGAGGCAGCCCACACAGACCCTGCAAAACTAATGAGAAACACCTCACTGAGTTGCCATATAATAGTTTGCTAATAGACATCGACCCATCCTGCAACCCCCTCACCTTCTCAGACTGCTCATGGGCACAGGGCATCACCCCTCTGAGCCTGCATGTGGCACCTGCAAAAACCCAAGCAAAAAGGCACATGCTGAGATACTGCCCAAAACCACAGCCTGCCCGCACTGATCTCTATCTCACACTCCTTTATCTTGACTGCTCTCCCGCCCAGCCTCCATCAGTTTAGGTTGCCTTGTTGAGGCTTGTGCACCACCTGTAAGGGTGGTGCACAAACAACAAGAGTTGCTTATAACTTCACCGGCAATAGAACACCGGAAAAATAACCGCTACTTCAGCCCACCAATCACCACTCACCTTGTCTGAGTCAGCTCTGATGCCCATATCCCACATTGCTCCTCACTTTGCACCTTCAAGTTAAAAAAAATAAAATGCCATGATGTAGTCATATAGCCACCAGTCAAATCTTGCCTCTGACACCACAGGCTGGCCCACCTTCTTACAATGCACCACTCGGCTCTCCTACATCACCGTTTGCTGCACGGCTCATCAAAACAATATCAAATGAGTCACCTGGATCCAGAGCAATAGCTTAACAATTCCAAAGGTCTTGTTCCCATTTAGGAATACCCTCTAGAGTCCAACTACAGCCTGCCATTAAAAGAAACATAAAAGTCAAATGCAAAGCCCTTCACATACAAACCTTAACACCTTTGAAATTCAATGTGCTCAACTAGCCCTCTAGCTGCCTCTCCCAGACGGCTCTGATCATCCCCTTGGCACCTGCAAAAATGCTACAGAAATTACTGTCTTTGCTGCTACCAATGGCTACTTGCTCTGAGACAGGCTGCATGGCCTTTAGGTCTAGGCATATTAAATTAACCATACGCTCTTATTGATATTCTTCCCCTGACTACCATCGCTACGCACCCAGGCAGAGCAGCTGCAACCCAGACA
>NW_008794080.1:9183-12964 GCF_000699145.1 Aptenodytes forsteri
CCAGAGCAGCTGCAACCCAAACAAGCACAGACCGACACCGCACACCAACACAACAAACACGACAGAGACCGAAGAAAACTCTGGGCAAGAAGAAGGACTCCCAGCCTGGAGATGCTGTCGGGCAAGAAGATCGATGGGGCCATCTGTAAACTTCTGATATGCAAGACATGCATGACAGACCCATGTTAGACTTATAACACAAGAAAGGAAGTGCTCGGTGAGCATTATGCTGATTAGCCAAGGCTTGTGAGACCCTCAGTATTGCTACCGATGTGCCCACCAGGCACAGTGAACAATGGAGATGTCAACACCTGAGTAAGGTTGATATGGGACACAAGACAGACTACAAAAACTACACAATAACATGGACACAGGCTAGAACTGCCCTGCCGACACTTGTGTTTTGCAGAAAGGACCCCACGCCCTCTCTCTGCCCAAATGTGTCTGATCTCAAACCACCTTTTCCGCTACACTGACTTTAAAACCCCTGCCTGTCCCACTTGTGCTACCCCACCCAACCGACCACCCACATAAAGGTAGCATCCACCCCTCGACTTGCCTTTCAGAGGGCTGGGGTCAAAAACCGTCCTTTACAAAGACCTCACAGGCTACCTAGGAGGTTGCTGCAATCACCTGGATCCTCTTCACCATCTGCAAACGTGGAATGCCAGTCAGTGTCACACCAGTCAATGCTGACCTCTTCTACAATGACACCCTCTTCAGAAGCGCCATGGTGTTCTGCTTGCTCCTGGTTGAATGCTGGATGTTGTGGTCAGCATCACCCGTGGCACCTAGAAACCAAGAGATACAAAGCGACCGTTGTGACTGGAAGCGGTCACCTGCTCACAAGCAATCCTATACCTCAAAAATAACTGCTGCTATAGTTTGGTGTTCATCGCTCACCTTGCCCCACAAGCTCAGGGGCAGACATCCTGCTTTGCATGTGGTTTTGTGAGTCGCTTTAGACCTTCAAAACAGATATTTAACTAGTCTCATAGGCATTAGTAGTGGTGCGTTCCCTCCATAATCATGTGCTAACCTACCTTCTCATGGCGCTCTGATCGCCTCCTCCCTTCGGTGCGTCTGCAGCAACAATAAGACAAAGTCAACTGGATGCTGACAAATACCATAACAAGCAGTGAGCCAGCCCCATTCTGACTTCTTTCCTCTGCTAACCTTGCCGATCTGTGCTTTGCACTCCAATCTGCCATGCTGAGTCAGCAACATCAGCAAGTTCAAGAAAAAGACAAACAGTAATGCTTGTAAGAAGTATACACCCTTCCCTCTTCTTTCCCCTGCCCCACAGATTCACCCTTTCCCCCAGCAGGCTAACATAGCTCCGCTCACCTCCCATGCTGCACCTCCAGGGTCAGCGGCCACATCAGGTGCCCGCCTGTATACTCGGTCTGCCTCCGATGACTCGGGAACCGTAACCTTCGATGCCGGGCCCACCTTGAGAAAATGCAGAGATGCACACATGTTATATACTGCTTTCCAAATGAGAGAGCCCACCATGCAAAACAGACTAACAAATCCCTGTGACTGACTTACATACTCAGGCAACACAGAGAAAGCACAAAACCCAAACGATCTACCTCACCCCCCATCACGGCCCACAACACCATCTGCTTCCTTTATGGATAAGTAACTCGTAAAGGACTCCGTGAACTGCAGCATGCAGAATCCCTCAGTAGACAGCATGCTCAAATGAGAGTGCTGACATATGGGACAGGAGACTGGGCTGCCAGAAGCTGCTTGCATACAGAATGCTATATTAGATAACACTGCACTATAAAGTCTTAATGCAAAACTGCATAGTAGTTACAGGAGACCTGAGCGCAGACAGATGCTGAATATGACTTGACAGTCACAACACCTAATAGAGATGGCGCCAAAAACCTAATGGAGACCCCTCAGACCCAAATGCTTGATGAGACACTTCTTGCCAAAATACGAGCTCAATGAGGAAAAGCCAAAGGTGATGCAGACCCAACTATTAAAAATCTCAGTACAGAAGTATGCATTGCTTCAGGTGATGGGATGGTTCTGCCAGGTCCATCTGACCCAAGCACCTGGTTCTAATGCCTGTCCAGTGGTATCCGTGATACCTCTCACAGCCTCCCATGTAATAGACAGCTCCCCTGTCAGGGACCATGTTTTGCATGTCCCAGCCCCTCCCAGCCCCCATCATGAAAATCAAACAGAACAGATAAGGACTCTGCTTCATTACCTTGGCCTCCAAAAGAAGCTTCCTTCCTCCGCTGATAGTCAACACCGATAACCTCATGCTGTTCCTTCAATTCAGGCTGACCCTCGGGTGCCTGTACTGCCAATGACTGATACTAGAGCAAACCTCATTGCATGCTTAAGGAAAAAGGCAAAATCAGAATAATAGAAAAAAGCTTGCGTGCCTGGGACCGTGACAGAAGGAAGACCCCAGACTGGAGATTGTTACGAGCACAAATAATACACATCCTCTTCTCCAAGAACTTCCAGGGAAAACAGTGACAAACCTTCACTGGAAATAAGTGCCTAGTCAATGCCCCTAAGTAACAATGACTGTGACAGCTGGATGGATGGTGAAGGGATGGATACAAAAATTAAGTCGGGAATGAAGTAAGTAAAAGGCACGGAGAAGCAGATACCTCAGAATTCTGAAGGGTATATTTTAATTACCTAATGCTTTCCAAGATGAGATTTGTCTGACATTCAGCCCTGCATGCTCTGATGCGGAGGCCTGGATGGTTTATGCTGTGTCTCTGGTGACTTTGTGTACCTCCCCTCATTTGTGGAGAGACTAAAACGGAACAGACTTCATTGACACCAAAAAGCAACTGCAAAACCAATCTGAGAAATGCTGACGAACTCTCCTCCCTTTCCCAACCATTCCCCAGCCCCAACACTTTTGAAACCCTTTCTCTTCTCCTGAACTGTCAAGGAAGGAACCCCACTCCTTCCTGACAGCTCCTTCCCTGTATTTGCAGCCCCTGAACCCCCTGCAGCGGCTGCTCCTCGGGAGCTGCTCTTCTGAGCGGTGCCCTACTTCTGCAGGCACCTCCTGTCTTCCATCTTCCCACAGACTCTGGGCTCTGCCACAGACCCACGAGATAAGTGAAATCCTGACGCTTACAATCTATGAGGAGCCTGCTGCAAGCTGCAAAGGTTCTAGGGACAACATGGTACTCTACACATGATCAGAAAAGGCAATGAGCCATCCATACCCTGAAAGACACGCTGCCTTACATCCCTACTGCTTTCTCAAGTAACACTAGAGCTACATATACAGATGCATACAAGATGCTCACCCTAACCCCTGCTAAATAATTTCACCATTAGTCCTATTAAGAGATACCACATCAGAAACTTAAACAGTATATGGCAAAGCTGGTAAGAAAAGTGTTCCATCATCAATAAAGTCAAGAATTCCAGAAAAAGACAAGGCACCTAGAATAAAAAAAAATACAAACTATTAAGCCATCTTGCTACCCCAGAGCACTCAATACAAAATTACTGACCTGAAAAAAGAAAAGCTGCATACAAGTGTACTTTCTACTATATATGCTGCTTAACCTTGGCTGGTCCTGAAGCTCTTACCTCAGACACCTCTGCTTCTCTAAATATCAAAACACATTTACACAATTACCTTAACGAGCTCAAAAGCAGCAATTAACTAAAGGAACAGCAGAGCACTGATACCAGAGAAGCCCAGGAGCAGAATGAGCTCCCTGACCAGAGGCGGTGGCTCATATACCCCGGGACCCACCCACCACCCTTCCCACAA
>NW_008794080.1:12976-14647 GCF_000699145.1 Aptenodytes forsteri
GGGGCGACCCACCCGGAGGCATAAAGGCGGCCGGAGGAGCAGCAGGGTTTTTTTTTCATCTGCCTTCAGTTTACAGCGTGCAAAGCACTGAACAGAGAAAGTGACCCTTACTGGAAATGATGATACCTGCTCTCTTACAACTATATCTATTGCAACAGCAATGCAACCGGGTAGGGAATTAAACTTAATTTTTCTGGGGTGTAGATAGAAAAAGATAGGTGTCATACTATGCTATGTAGGAAAGTTAAATGCAATAACAATATTATTATCAGAAATTGCATGCTTTAGTTTCCTATTAAAAAACCCAAAATGCTGTGGGGTTACACTTCACTTCTAGCAAGACCACACATGCTGCGTAACTGCTACCAGAACTACCTTCTGGATAGGACTGAATGACAAAGCAGAATTAGATCCCATAAGAATCCCTTCTCAAAAATATCGCTGGTTGCAAAGGAAATTAACTACTGTAAATGACTGACAATTCAGAGTCACTTTGACAGCCTCTCCAACTGACTCCCTTAACAGAACTAGATGAGTCCCAAACGACAGAAAACACAAAAACCCCATGGAAATACAAGAAATGTATCAGATGCTGTATGAAGCAGCCTAATTAACACCGAAGTAGCTAGAACAAAAGTGAATTGCAAAACACGACAAAAACACCCAGGGAGCTCTGTCGATAAAAACAGATGAAGGCTATTGCTGCCTTTGAAAAACTCAAGAGAAAATCGGAGCCGACGATAGACATCTTTGGGTACCAAATTTGGTCTACTACCAAATAGAAATATACTATAGGACAGAGAACAGAGTGCCGTGGAGTACAAAGGTGGCTTCGGAAAAGGTTGTGACAGAACAAGAGGCATCATCACAGGCGTTAGAGAGGTCCCGAAGGGGCTGGAGAGACCGAAGAAGTCTCAGGCATGCAGTGAGCTCAAAAGGGAATTGAACAAAGTACAGATGTCTTCAGGGGACCGAACGGAGGTGCACCGAAGGGGTGAGAGGACAGAAAGAACGATCGCGGTAAGAGATGTGGACTTGGGAAGGGGTCTGAGGGGAAAAGAGGGGTGCAAAGTGCCCTCCCGAGCTAGAACGGGGCTCTGGGGCGTAGGGGATGTCTCACGAGAGCTTGGCAAAGGGAGCGGAGGAGTCCTGAGGGGGCCAGAGAGACCAAAGAAGCCTCACAGGTAACAGTGAGGAACTCTGAAGGGATTTCAACAAAATACAGATGATGTCAGGGGGCTGGGGGCTGAAGGAAAGCATCCTAAATGGCAAAGAGTAAGACAAGAATGCTCTGAAGTGCACCAAAAAAAAAAAAAAAATCGAAAGGGAGCTACAAGAGTGCTGTGGAGTACAAGAAAGGACTCAGATGACACTGTTACAGAGAGTAGAGGAATTAGGAGGGGACAGGGTAAGAAAAGAAGGCTTAGAGACACAGTGAGGGCCTTGGAGTCTCAGGAGGGCATCTAGGCAAACTACAGATGATGGAGAGAGGAACCAAACGGAGACACCTTCGATGGCAGAGAGAAAGATAAAGGAGTGCTGCGTAGCAAAGAAAGATGGGAGGCTCTGATGGAACAAGAAAGATGGAAAGGGAGATAAAGTGCTGGTGCTGTGGGAGAATAAGGAGGGTCTCAGGAGGCATCGTGACTGTGAGGGAGGGGGGGTTGAGGG
>NW_008794080.1:16898-62940 GCF_000699145.1 Aptenodytes forsteri
CTTTATTGCTGGGAGGGGTTAAACCACGACAATGAGATAGAAGCAGAAAATTTTTCAAGCCAAAGGATTAAGAGAGGAAAAAACTAAAAAATAGTGACAGTGAACTAAAATGCAGACATAGACATAAATTTTAAAAAGCGATGGCACTAAGGAAAGACAAGAAATAACTAAAAGAAAAGACAGCAAAATATGGGATAAAAGTAGAACATTCAAAAAGTGTAACTAAAAAATAGTGACAGTGAACTAAAATGCAGACATAGACATAAATTTTAAAAAGCGATGGCACTAAGGAAAGACAAGAAATAACTAAAAGAAAAGACAGCAAAATATGGGATAAAAGTAGAACATTCAAAAAGTGTCAGGGATTAGGGAAATAGAGAAAAATTTAAAAAACAGGGACAGTGAACTAAAAGACAGATGTAGAAAGAAAATTTGAAAAGTAAAGGCACTAATAAAGACAATAAATAATTAAAAAATAAAGACAGCGAATGGAATAAAAGTAAACAGAAAATTTTAGAAGCAAATAGGATTAAGGAAATAAGGAAATGATTTATCAATTGCAATGGTGAACTAAAATGGAGATGTAGAAAGAAAATTTTAAAAGTGAGGGCACTAAGGAAACGGAAGAAATAATTAAAAATAAAGACATTGAAGGGAAAAAAGTAGACATAGAAAGAACATTTAAAAAGTGATGGAGATTAGGGAAATAAAGGGAAAAAAAATAGGGATAGCAAACTAAAAGATGGAGAAAGAAAATTTAAAAAGCAAGGATACTAAGGAAAGACAAGAAATAAGTAAAACATAAATACAGTGAAATAAAGACAGTGAATGGAATAAAAGGAGACAGAAAATTTTAAAAGCAACGGTGATTAAGAAAATAAGGAAAAAATTAAAAAATAGCAATGGCAAACTAAAACAGGGACATTGAAAATTTAAAAAGCAAGGGCACTAAGGAAAGACGAGAAATAATTTTTAAAAAACTGCAAAGGGAATAAAAGTAGATACAGAAAAAACATTAAAAAAGTAGATACAGAAAGAACATTAAAAAAGCAAGGGGGATTAGGGAAATAAAGGGAAAAACCTAAAAACTAGGCACAGCAAACTAGAACAGATGTAAAATAAAATTTAAAAAACAAGGGCACTAAGGAAAGACAGGAAATAATTATGAGAAAAGACAGCAAAATAAAGACAGAGAACAGGATAACAGTAGAACATTTAAAAAGCGAGGGGGATTAGGGGAATAATGGGAAAAACTAAAAAAAAAGGGACAGCAAACTAAAACAGATGTAGAAAGAAAATATAAAAAGTGAGGGCACTAAGGAATGACAAAAACAAAAGAAAAGGCAGCAAAATAAAGACAGCAAACAGGTTAAAAGTAGACAGAAAATTTTAAAAGCAACGATGATTAAGGAAGTAAGCAAGAAATTAAAAAAAATAGCTTTGGCAAACTAAAACGGAGGGTAGAAAAAATTTGAAAAGCGAGGGCACTAAGAAAAGACAAGAAAGAAGTAAAAATAAATGCAGCAAAATAAAGACAGTGAATGGGATAAAAGTAGACAGAAAATTTAAAAAGCAACGGTGATTAAGGAAATAAGGAAAAAAAAAAAAGTAGCGATGGTGAACCGAAACAGAGATGTAGAAAGATAATTTAATTTATAATATTGGCTCTTCCACTGTTAGAGAAAAGTTGGTTTTAAAGTTCATGAATCTGGCTCAACGGGGCCAAAAGGTAGGTCATCTGTTCAAAACACGATACTTTGCCTTATTGTTTGATTGGAATTGTTCTCAAGGCTTAATCTTTCAGTTTGTCCTCTCTGGCGTAGGCTAAAAAGCTTCCTAGTTGAGGCTGACTTAAGACTTGAAAAATATTTTAATTCTCCACTGTCCCTCTGAATGACCTTGGGCAAATCTGATCTCAGTGCATGTGTTCAACAGACACAGTATGCCTCTCCCAGGAGTGGGAGAGGTTAAGTCATTAATGTTTACAGTGTCTGAGCGTTTCAGAGAAATGAGGAGCATACAAATACCTACAGAGATAGGCAAACTTCTAGAGCTGTAATTGGAAATACCATCCATATTTAGTGTATGATAGCTAATAACTTGTTAATTGCTTTAAATGAGCATGGCTAAAGTCTGCTTAGTTTTCATATGAAGCAATAGTAATATGAGCTGTAAGCCTAAATTAGGCTATGGCAAATGTTTGCCAGTAATGTTATCCATGCTAGGACTAGCCAGGTTTTTTTAGCAGACTCTTTTGTGGAGCACCTGCGTGTCACCACCCTAACAAGCAACTCACCAGCTTGTTCTTCGTATCTCATACTCTAGGTTACGTTGCCCCAAAGCTACCATAAAAATCGGCTCAGTGAGAGAAGAATCCAATCCATAAATTTTAAGTTGCTATACTTAAGTTTCTGGCAGGATGGGTAAGGAGTCTAGTTCACCAGCATTGTGCACCTAACTGGGTGGCTGTGTAAAAGCCTCTAGGAAGTATGAAATGTGTAGCTGAAGAGACCCTGCTGTTGTATTTTTAGTTAAACTTGGAGCTCCAGGAGGTTCTGCTGCCTGCTGAGCACTCAACGCATCAGCTCTTTATTTCAGGCTCTGACCGTACTCCCATCTCCTGGGCCTCAGGTAATGCACCTGGAAATGAAATGCATTGCATTTAAGAGGAGTGAAAACAGAGAAGCACATCTGGAAAAGGAAGCAGAACTTTCTGCCTGCCCAATTTATAGAAATGATGTGTTGTTATTGAACAGGAGGGGATTTTTCACTTTAAGATTTAGTGGAAAAATGTTTTGGCACACTATGCCAGGGGAAGGTGTAGATAATGAAGCTTTTTCGGCTCTCGCTGGCCACATTTGTGGTTTTTGTTATGATCTGAGATGCAGACTCTCCACTGCAATATTCCCAAAAGGGAAGGAAGGAATAAACTTAGGCAACCAAAGCATTTCTGTAATACTGGAAGTTTAGCTATATTCTGTGTATTTTTAAAAATGTGAGAAAGCAAGAGTGATACAAAGGTTCAGAGCTGTAAGTCTTACTTCAGCCATCATGCATTTTGGCTGCAGTAGTAGTTAAACAGGTTTTAAAAAGTCCTTCTATAAACTTGGTTGGATAATGGCTTCTTCAAAGGAAATCATGTTCCTCTAATTTGCTGAACTTCAAGTACACCAGCAAAACAGTGGACAAAGGCATACTTTCCTTGTGATCTCAAAAAAAAAAAAATCCGTTGCCAACACCACCCTTAAGAGCTTATTAAAATACTAAGCTATTATGGATTAAAGCAATGTCCTGGTTTAGACACAGGTTAAAAGACAAAAAGTGATGAAAAGCTTTTTAGCTAAATTTCAGCACAAAGCTGGGTTAATTATGACATACCTCAAGATTTTTTTAAGACCCTGGGTAAATTACACAATATGCAAGGAACGGTGTTTTTGAGGTTAAGTGAGATGGACATGATGGGAACTCCAAGGAGTTTTCAGATTTCAGTGCTTTCCAGTGACAAATTAAATACAGAATCAATAAATGCTATATAATGCCAATGGGAAGAATGAATTCATTTAAACCATGCAAGTGTACTGAAGAGTTGTTGACTGATTAACTAATGACTCAGGAAAAGGCTTGGATGTCGCCGTGCATTGCTCAGCAAACTCTGTGTGACAGGTCAAAAAAAAAAAAAAAAAAGACAGGTGACTAGCATATACGGGACAGAAACCAGGACTGAACGCATGCCAGAGCATGTGAGTGCTCTTACATGATGCCGTGGTTGGTCCTCAACAACCTGGGAGGTACATTAGAAAGCTGGGACTGAATAAGCCGGAAAGGTACTCCAGAAGCTCTCACAATGATCCTGATACTGAAACAGACTTTTTCAAGCAGATGAACTATAGTTAGGAAGAATCTTTTTCTACCCCTCTCCTGTTTTTACTTTATTATCATCTGGTTTCTTGCCTGAATACACTGGAGTACAGCACAGATGTGACTTGGAGCTGGCAATTTTCCTGGGAGCTTTAGGTGGCTGTGTTGCTATTAAATGGAGATCAAGTGGCCTGGAGAAGGATGAGCACAGCTTCCCTGTCTGAGCCCCTGCCATATCTTGGCTGGGCTCTTGCAGACCTGGCCTACAGTGCCTGCCGGTCCCCCTGCCCGGGTCCCCTTTACCTGCCTGGGGCTGCCCCTGAAGGCATGAGGAGAGCTGGTGCATTGCCTTTCCTGAGCCAGGCTTAGTCAGGAGGTGCTCACCTCCTGGTGTACACAGCAGAAGCAGAAAGATGGGGAAGTGCGTTATGACCAGCACGAACCAGGGTGCTGTGGTGAGCTTATCCGGGGTGACACTTCTTGAGCTACCTTAACCTTATTCCTGCTGGCAGTCTTTCTAGGCAGTTCTAGGTAGGTGATGCCCAGTACCTGCTTTCTGTTTTTCCTTCTTTCCCTGCCACCCTGAAAGATGAGAAATATGAAAGATGAAGCACTTTTACTTAGAGAGCCTTATCCTTCCAAATTCTGGCAAAGGCATGCTAGGAGAGGAAACCAAAAGCCTTCTGGTGGAGGATCACATGAGATCTGGAAAGATGACAGTTACCTGTGGTGGTCAGGAAGCTTTCCATTATCTGGGGGTAAAGGGTTAAAAAAAGAATAAATCTCTGCAGCTGGCAAAGGCTGTGACAAGACCTCCACCTTGCTGCTTGCTGGAGCTTCTCCCCTGCTGACAGAGACTTGTTTCACACACGTTGCTGGCTTGGGCAGCCTGGCAGAGCAGCTCGGGGGTCCCTGTGGATCCTGGAAAAGGCATCTCCTTCTCAAGGTGCCACCTAAGAGCCCAGTTCAGCCAGCGGTCGCTTTGGACTTCAGCAATTGCTAAGGTCTTCAGCAATTGCTAAGGTCATGAATTTGTTACAAAATGCCAGTCCCGTGATATATCACGTGATAATCACAAGATTATACGTGGAACCAAAGACAGATCTTTGGGGTTTTACCCTAATCATGAGGACATAGTTAAAAACCACTGTCTGACAGGGCTAGACCATGGTGTAACGTATTTGGCAGTAAAGTGCTTCCCTGACGTGGTTATGAAGAAGTGGTAAGCAAGGCTGGTCTTTCCTGTGTTAAATCTCCCTACGACACTTTCCTCTTCTCTGTTCCCTATCTCTGTGCTGATGATTAACTCTCAGTGACATGTTTTGGCTTTGCTTTTATAAGCTGTAGACAAAAAGGAATTGCATGTCATACCACTGAGTAGGCAGAGCTTTTTGGCGTGGTTGCACGGTGACAGATTTCCCCAGGGTGTTTGGATTGCATTCCACATCCTGACCTGGGGCAGGCTTGTGAACGCACATGTGCACTTCAGACTTCTGCTTGGCTTTGATTATTTGACACGACTGTCCAACAGCTTTGCTGCTTTTTGTGAGCCTGCAGAGCTTTTTCCTGAAACAGGGAAGAAAATGCAAGAGGAGAGCTCTGCCTTTACCTTCACCCGTTTGTGATGGGGATGGTAATTTCAAGAGGAAAGTAGACACTTTTGCAGTATCGGCTGCCAGGGCCAGCAGTGAGGTTGCACTGGAGCCCTGGATCAGGAGCTGAGCCTGATGAATGTGTCGCTCTGCTTGGTCGGTGACTCTCTCATGAGTCAAGCCAGTCATCCTAGCAGTTTGTAGGGAGAAGTAAGGCCTAGGATAGACGGCTCAATAGAAGCTGCAGGAAGGCTTTTTCCTGGGCTTGAAAAGCAGCAGTGAACTTTGAGCAGAGCGCAGGCTGAGAGCAATTGCTCAGAGTTTACCTTGATCATATTTTTGTGATACATTAAAGCCTGCTGGATTAGGGATAACTATTCGGTCTGCTCATAGTCAGCTATGCATGGAGGTGGCTGTTCCTGTCATCTGATGGCAAAACCTGGAGCAGGCGTACCCTGTTGAGTCACCCCGTGTGCCAGCCAGATGTGTCCTGAACCTGAGTATAGCCAAGGTACAGCCCCCTTACCAGGGAAGGCAAAGCAGTGTGGCTGCAAGAGAGCAGCCTGGGCTGCAAATCACTGTGCAAGGCAGGACACTGCTCAAAGGTGGCCCGTGCCTGAGAGCTTGCTCAAAGGAAAGCGCTTCACGGGTTGCAGGGAGGGCCTGCAGGAGTGGTGAGGTGCTCCCTGCCTGCCTGCTCAGTGATGTGTCTCCAGTCGTAGATGGTATAGTTCATGGCATGAAATCTTCATACATAACAGCTACTGAAAAATTTCTCACTTAAAAGTTTTCACTGTAGAAAGGGAGAAGAAGGGAAGATCAGGCTATGATGCGATTCATATGCATTCCTCCTTGAGTAGGAGGAGGAAGGAGCAGACAAATACCTAAGGCTTTCACCATTCCTTCCAGGTGACTAAGCAGCAAATTTATTTTTAACAAAAGCTAACGCTAGGAAAGTGAATAGAGCTGATGATAGATCTGAGAGCGCTCATGACACTTCCTGCATTGTGAAAATCTGCTTAGGCTTTGAGAGATGCATTGCATTGCGTTGTATTGATTTTTCTACTTCACGTTGAGTGTGCTTGTTAGCTTTCTCCCCTGTGACAGATTAGGTCATCTCTGCTGAAGGTCACTGATGGTTTTTCAGCATCTTTTTCATCACTGGACGCTGCGGTTTTGGCTTCCTTGTCTGTGCTTGTTTTGGCCAGCAGAGGGTACTAAATGAAAGGTTAATATTGAAAAAAGTTTTCTTTTGCTGTCAGGCTGAGCTCAAAGTTGAGGATAAAAGCTGCCCTTCTGATAACAGAGAGGCCTATAACAGACAAAAAACAATTAGAAATGCTTATATCCTCAAATTGCTTTTCTGTGCAAATTTGCTTTGTTTTATGATTAAAACATTTGAATTTAAAACTTGTCAGTCGTGTAAATGACTGCCATTTTTATTCAGTATTCAGTTAGCAATGTATGTTGTTTCACATCCTTGATGGCATCTTTTGTAGAAATGAATAAATGCTAATAATTAGACTTTTAGTAAAAACAAAGCCATAAAAGCAGTCATGAAGTGAATTCCTTTAAAAAAAAAAAGAATTTACTTTAAAGAATGTATATCTAAAGCTAGTGCTTGAAAGCATCAATATAAAGCGTTTATCCTCTAAGATTAACATGGAATTTTCACCCACTATTTTTATCCTCTTGCCATTTCACTTTCTCTTATGTCACAGCTAGTGTAATGTGTCTCTCATTGCCAGATGTTGTCTGTCCTGCACTGGGAGGGGTGTTAGACCCCCTTACCCCACCTCTTTTCAGACAGGCTTTTTGCACAGGCTTGGATGAAGATCACGATCTGCACTTGTTAGCTTATTGCTGCTTATTTCTGTAAGCCCTAGGCATGGCCTCACTGTGTTAGTCACTGTTTCAACACATAAATGCTTCAGAGGTCCCTATCTGGGAGGATATGCAGACTGATGCTGCTGAACTCTTGGAGCTGCAGAGAGGCTCTCCCCGCAGAGCGTATCGCATGTTTGGGTCACTTGCTGGAGCAGGCTGCAGTCCTTGCCAGCTTCTTGTAGCAGGGAAATCTACCCCTACTCTGCTGTCCCAGATCTGAGGATAGAAGTATTGGCCAGTTGACATGATATTTATGAAGTTTGTTACAGCGGTTACGCACAGCGTCACTACTAGTGAACTTGTGCAGCTCCTGAGTTGTTATCAGAGTCCATGGGCTGCCCCTGAGAAAGGCTGCCGTGCTTCTGTGCCACCAGTACTGCATCCCCTCTGAGCACCCTTGCTGTGCATGGCTGTTGCAGCAAGCAGCTTGGACGGCGTCTGGAGAGGTGTGACAGTGGGGCTGAACGCAAGGCTGGACGCAACAAATCTGCCCGTTTTGGCTCATTCTGTGACATTCCCATGGATTTCAGTTTTTTCCCTTCAGCAAAACAAGGTTAATACTTCAAAATTTCGCTACAAAGTTGTGACCTGCATTCATATTTTCATGAAAATATGTTATTGCTATTTTGTTAACTTCTCCAGTCCAACCTTGTGTTCCCATCTGGGAGGAACTACATGTGGAAAAGTGAAATACAACCGCTACCAGGAAAAAAATAGGACTTTCAGAATACATTGTTAGAAAAAACAGGTTAGGAAGAAATAACAGTGGCATTTTTCAGCCGGAATTCTAAAACAATTTTACATTACATCTGGGAAATACTTTCTTCCATCTAGTGTTAGAATGATAACTTGTAGGTATATTTCATATATAAATGTATTTATCCTTTTGTCTTCATGTTTTGTACATATAATGCTAATATGAATAGTAAAACTGATTATCAAGCATTTACCAGGAAATGCAATTTAAGATTGAAATCAAATGCGCAGAAATGCAGAATTGAGGTTCAAAGCCCAGATGGACCCTCTCACTTCTCATATGCCTTGTGATACCACCTCTCTATTGCATGTTATTTGTCAAACAATATACTATCAGTAGCGTATGGAGTGTGTTCAATTACGATCATGTGTATGCATCTGCAGAAATGTAGTACGGAGCGGTGGTGGGGTGGGGGGAGAACCACAAGTGTTGAGCTCATTTGCTGAGCCACGGTACTCTGCACCTTTCACCCTCTAACCTGCAACCAAATGTGGAAAATTACTATCCTTAAGGAATTTGTTTCAGAAAGTGATGACGGAGTGAAAGAGGTGTTATAATGGAAGCTGGAACTCAACCTTGACAATGTGAAATGTGCGCCTGCTAGCTGGTAACACAAAATGTGAAAGAATGTTCTTTAGAAACCTACCCATGATCTCTACCTGCTTCTCCAATTTCTGCCTGCTTTCCCCTTTACTGCTGTGATGTGACTACTATCTGTCCTTGCTGTCTGGAGTCCCTTTCCTCCCAGCCTGACCCTGGGGCTCTGTTTTTTTCCTCTGCTAATTCTCCCCATGCTGCTAAAGCCTCTCAGACCCCACAGAGCTCATATCAAGCACACCCTCTTCATCCTCCTGGGTAAGTCAGCTGCCTTCCACATCCCTCCCTATGCTCTTCCTCCCAAAACCTGGTCTTTGCTTTCTGTGACGCTGTCATTGCCTAGCCCTTTGTCTGCGCTTCAGCAATGTCTGCTGGAAGATCTTTCTCTAGCGGTCTGAGAGGCTGCTGGAAAGATCACAAGAGTTTTGATCCCATTTTCTTCCTCCTCTACAGTTTGGCTGCAGGAAATCTTGCCTACAAAGCCCCAGGTAACCACTGTCTTTACACGCACACTTCAGCATCCTTCTCCTCCTGTTATCCCCTCCCTCCAAATGAAAGCCTTGGCCAGTCTTGCTGGCACCACCATGTCAGTGTCCTTAGCACAGCTTTTGAGCTTTTTCTTTCTGACTACTGCAGGCATCACCACTGTCCTGCTGTGACTCAGGGTGATATCCACTGTGTGGATATCATCTAGACCTCTGCAAATGTCCTTATGTCCAACAGGGGTCTATGTTTCACAAGCTGACCTTGAATGAAAGCTGTAAAGAATACAGTCCTTCCTTTCCATCCACAGTAAACCTCCCGCTCAGACTGTAACCCTTTCACATCATCTGTCACTATAGTGTGCTCCTCTCCATCCTTAGCAAACCTTCCTGCATCCTCACGGCATGCCGAAGCAAGGACTTTGTCTTATTTAAGTCTGTTTTGAGTTTCCCATCTTTCACTCCTCTCTGTTCTCGCACATGAGATGTTATTGATCTCTCCCTTTCACAGTCTAGTGCCTCTGACCCCTTTGCAGTGAGATGTCAAACCTCGCTTCTGACTGGCCCACAACAACAACTTTCACCGTCCCTTTGGCTGCAAAGGTCTTATTATGTTTTATTTCAGTACAATAGACTTTTTAAATTCCTCTGGGGTTTCCGTAACAAATATTAGTAAAAATTCTACTAAAAATGTCCACGTGAATCTCCATCTGAGATTCTCTTCCAAACTGTCCTCTGTCTCAACAACAAATGAAGAGGTTTAAGAGTTAGACAATGCTGCTGGTGTGCTGAGATCACTGCCTGTCACAATGAGCAATGCTGTTTTATTGGTTTTGTACTCCTCCGCTTACCTCTGTCACTTATGTCTTGTTTTGTACTAGATTTAAGCCTCTGGCAGACAGAAAGGCTTAATGTTTTTTGGCTGCATTATACCTCCTTCTAACTGATGGCTAGAAAACACAAGAGTAATGAACAAAATGAACCCCACTACTATTTATAAAATGAGCATCTAAACGAGAATAGAAGAGATTATCGTATAAACCTCTACAGCCATAACTGCCTTTGCTTGTTTGCAGCATAACCTCCCTGGAGATACTACATCAAGGTATGAATTGGGAAGATTATCTACACCGTGTTGCATCACTGCCTGGGATAGAACAGCCCTGTGTTTGAAAGGTGGGTTGACAAAGTGAAAAGTAAAAATGCAGTGTTTGCTTTAGAAAACAGCACCATTATGCCATTTTCTGACTCTGAAAACAGAGATGCTTAGCTTGTGTATAAACCCACTTGCAGAGTTGGGGCATTGAGTCACTGAGTGATGTTTAGATATTACTTAATAGTACCGCTGTATTAAGTTGTGACATACCTCCTTAAGGACTTGAACTGTTTCCTGGAATAATTCTTGAATTTCCTAGTTTTATTTGCCTCTTTCAGAGGTTTCTCTGGAGATCTCTATACAACTCAAATTTTTAAGTGCATATTAGGAGCTTCAGCTTTTTAAACCTGTTTTCCCTCAGTTATTTGTGCTCCGTGTTCACTACTGCTCTCGAATGCTCAGCATGCTGAGCAGGTCAGATGGATTCTTCTAATTCCTAGATTTTTCAAAGCCTTACATAGCATTTAAGCCACATGATTCTCTCTAAAATCAGTAAGAGCTGTACGACTGCAATTCTGTGTAATGCTCCGAAGTGTAACGGTAGCTATCGTTTAATACTTCAACAATACTTTTCTGCCTTTGATTCTTGGGAGCAGATGCAGGTTAATTAAACTACAAACTGAGCTTACAGTAGGTGATTGTCATAATTATTTATTGAGGATTAATAAGGCTAGTGAAAATGACCCCTTTCTATAATGCAACAGAAATTGTGTGTGTATCTGTACATTCAGGAAACGGCAACATAAAGCCATGCATACAGTCTGCCATAAATCTTAACAGCTGTGCCATTTATTCTCACGTGCAGTACAATACAGCTGCATACAAAACAAAGATTCATTGTAAAGCACTCTGAGGGCCATGGTATATGCCTGGTATGTCAGCAAAGTTCAGATCGCAACACTAGAAGCTTTCATGTGCCAGGAGTACAGGGCAAGAAGGGAGTAATGGTATCTAGTCTAGTGCCACATAATCACAGACAGCCCTGTAATTGATACTGCTTCTCCAATCTTGTTTTTTCAGTTTGGACTAGACTTTACAGCTAGTCTGCTGTCTGAGGAGGTGGAGCTGAAACATGAAGCAGTCCTGTCCTGCTCCCATTAGAATCAATCAAAATGGTTGCAAAGACAGCAATTAGTGAGTTTTGCCTCAGTTGTGATTTCAAACCCTGAGCTAATGTGAAAAAAAGCAAATGGAGCTGCTTAGTGTTGCGAGGTCCATAGAGCATCTATTCCATGCATTGCAAAACACTTTTCAGTATCTTAAAGGGCTTTGCACTGGTAATTAGAGATCATAACTGCAGTGTGTCAAGGAAGAACGCTTGCTCTAAGTAGGTGCTCATGCCTGCAGTAATGCCTGGAGTCTGAAGGAGAGACTTCACCCGTTAAAACTGGTTTGAGAATACAAACCCATTTAGCCAGCTGCCAAGTCCTCTAGTTACTTTCATTTCCCATCTGGACAGGATTTGAACCAGTGACATAAGGGTAAAAAGCTTGCTGTCCTGTTACAAATCCCCCGAAACTTCTGTTTCACCAGCTCTCCTTACTGGTAAAGCTTTCTCTTTAACAGCTCTCTCTCGCATCCTATCTGGGTGAGCAGGTCTTATAGCTCTGGCCTTAAAATTAATGCAGTTTTACAAATAAGTTATATTTCCAGACAATCAGTAACGTTTCTAAAAATGCCTGGATGTCTTGAACATCCAGTCAGGGATTAGCCTAGAGGCATCTTTTAGTCTAATTGGATAATTGCCCAATACTGTAAAGGCAGCTAAGAATGGCTCCCCCCATTTTTCATATTATTTGCATGTATTTGGGTAACATAATTACCATAATGCACTAAGTAACTGTTGATGCTAATTACAAGGTTGCATCTGGAAATACTTGTAACATCTATTTTTGCTATGATTTTTCAATTTGAAAAACACAACAAGTTTTTAGAGCAATAGATAAATCATCATTTTTCAGCTCTGAGAAGAGAATGTATGAAAAGCCTCTTGGGATTTTTCTATTAAAAGAAGCTTTCATAGTTCATGCCTCAACTTTTGATTGCAAGGCATTATTAAATACTCTGAAATATCATTAATTCAGCAGATAGTGGAAAGAAAGACCCCCAAACCCATATTTTCATTTTTCTCACATAAAATTCCTCATCTTGGAATATATCTTTTGTATAATTAGAGTAACTTATTCCTATATTGAAGATGTGGTGTCAGGTGCACTGCAGACTCTGTCCTCTTGAAGTACTACTTAACATCCCTGTTCATACATGCAATAAAATTCTATTACAGTGCATGCTGTTAAACAGCTCCCTTCAGTAGGAAGAAATGGCAATTACTCCACAATAATAACTTCTAGATTTTACATCTATTCTTTTCTGTACACCTCACTAGGCAACTCTCAAAAACAATTCATACAAATTTGGGTATCCAATAAGCTATGAGTCTTATTTCACAAAAACTGAAAAGCAATTTATGAGAGACGGAGGAGATGACAGTGTAAATTATATTTACAAAAGGTTTTCCTTAAGTCTAAAAGATTTTCTTTAACATAAATTAAAGGAAGGCAAACAATTCTAGACAACATCTATTTGTTTTGCAGCTGGAATATTTTGGTTACTACTGTTATTTAATAAGTGTTAGAAGTAACGTTTTGCTTTTTACTTTGTTAGTGTTATGCTAAAGACTCTGTGAAACAATTTATGCTGGGGTTTTAGTCGCTTCTGAAATATCACGTCAAGGTCCCTTTCCATCAAACCCTAAATCTGGCACTAACTGTTTATATGAGGCAGCAGTTGGGGGGGAACTTGGCTTCTGTAGAGGAAGCACCACTCTCTTGCAGCGATTCTTCAACCTGTGGTCCACAGTTCCCTGCCTAGGGATCACACACTGCTTAAACGTATATCAAATACTGTGTTTAGGAAGAGTGAGACAGCGGGTTGCTGACTTGCACTGTGATTTTTGCGGTGTAGTCCTTTCGATGTACTGCCTTTGCTGATGGTTAGTAACATAAACCAGTTTTTATTTGGTGCTTGGTGTAACAGGGCTCTGTGCTAGGGAAGGCTGTGCCCTCTGTGCTATTATAGTACAAACTTGGGGAGGGAGCTGGCTATGCTTCCCTTATAGTGAGCCACATTGCTGTGAAGCTGTTACGTTGGCCTTGTTGCGCTGATGAACATTGGAATTGCTTATTTCAACAAAGTCAGAAGTTTCACAAACTGCAGAAACTTGCCAGACCACTGTGGTGTACAAGTGGCTAATGGACTAGAAGGCTGCCTTAGAGTGTGTATGGGAGACTTGGATATGCTCTTTAAACAACAAGAAAGTGTACATATGAGAAAGTCTTGGCCGTAACAGTATCTTGTTGAAATATTCTTGTGGATGCTTAGGAAATGTGCTAAGTATTCAGCTAAATAACTGTAATTTTTTAAAAAATTTTTAATAGTCTGGACAATGTCCATACTGGGATAAGTAAGGAGGTCAGATTCCCTTATTTCAGACACCAGCAGAGACCTCAGGGACTCTCAGTATGTACACAAGACGAAGCTATAGCAGGTCTCCTGGCGATTTAACTTGTTGTTTATGTGGTTAGAGGCATTTCAATTAGGAAACAATTGCTTTCCCCTGAAGGAATAGTACAGGATTTTTACAGGGGTTAAAGCCCATAGGCCTGTATTTTAGCTGAGAGATAAGAGCAGCTTCTATTTATGCCATGCAGCTGTTGAAATGAGCACATTGCTGGCTGGAGGCATCAGCACAGCTGCTTTAAGCAGCTTATTGAATCTGAAGCTTTGCTGTTTACTGCTGCCCTTTTATTCCGTCTCAAAACGCAGACAGAAAAATCATGTTTGTTCTCACAGAATAAATACCTGTTCCACTCTTTCTCTAGGAAGAAATTTGCTTGCTTCTGAAAAGCAATGCAGGAAGTCAAATAATAAGCTGGGGTAGACTTATCCCCGTTTTCCAGAGCCCGGACAAAGCAACCACCATCTGTGCAGGGAGAGGTCAAGCCCCATTTTCAGCCTTCAGGGTAGGGAATCAATACTCAGACACCATATCGTTTTATACAGCACCCCATACCACACTATATTTCTTCCCCAACATCAGCCAGAACCCCTCACAGAAGAGGCCTAGGCTCTCACAGCCTTCAGTAAGAGCCTGCACTGAGAGCAGACCGACTGGGATGGCGCTGCAGCTGAGGTCAGCCTTCACAGCATCCAGCAGTGCCCATTAGGAATGGGTCCTTTTATCTGCTCAGGGACAGTTAACTTCCTTGCTGTCGACCGCTCCATACATTAGGGTAGGGTTGTTGCTTTTTTTGGTTTTTATGGCTCCCTCTCGTTTATCTAGCACCGGATAGAGGATTTGGAAATAGCACAGAAACCATCCTATGGGGGAGGCATCCTGGAGCTGCAACTAAGGCACTGGGCATCTCTGAGCCTGGCCTTGGCAAGGCATGGTGGAAGATACAGGGAGGGTGGAGGTCAGTACTTGAACTACTGCTGTTCTTCACCCCCTCAGTGGATATAAGGAGCAGAGCAGATGCTGAATGCCCCAAGCTGGTTCCAGTTTGTACTGGCTGTGCAGAATCTGGATTACGACCAGGTTTGTAAAAACAATTTCAAAGCACAAAGGTTTTACACGGCAACCTCTTCTCCCTGCTCCTTTCCCCACATAGAGCCTGGAGAACTGGGATCTCGCATGCTATTTTCCTACAGTCTTTGATACATGTACATAAAATGCTGCAGCGCTGGTTAGTGCCTCATAGGCATGTAAGAAAAAGGGAACAAAAGAGATTTCAATTCTATATAAAACTCAACAGAATAATTAAATCTCATGCTGCTGAGGCAACGTATAAATAAAGAACGTAGGCTGTCATCTGTACTTTACATTTATTTTAAAATGTGAAATTACTAAGTAGAGCCTATCGGTTTGTTAAATTATTTTATTATACATATCTATGTACAATGTGAATTCAAATCAAAACAACTGGCTACTAAGGAGCCAGAAACAATGCAGTTCCTGTATGAGCTTGTGAAAAAAGTTAGCCTTCATTTTCATTTTAGATATGGGCCTGGAAACATTATGAAACTTAAATTGAATAGTATATAATGAGGAATTTCAATCACACTGTAACTTTATCTAAAATTGAGGAACCGTTTACATATCTTTCCAGAGAAGAACACCCCATTCTTTTGTGAAAATAGGGTTTCAACAATAGCAATACTTTAGTGAAAGCCCCTATTGAGAATTGAAATTAATTACTCAACTGCATAAAAGGACTTATGATGAAGTGACTACAGTAGAAAATTTGTAATGTTAATTCAAATCTATATTGACTACGGAAAAAAAAAACTTCAAAGGAACTGCTCCAATGGGAATCTTCCGCTGACTTCAGGAGGCATGGGCAGGGTTTGTTAACTATAGCAGAGCTAGAAGAAATGACTGAAAAAAGACAAGCAATAAAGGACACGCACATCAGTGCGTACATCTCAGTGAGTAGGTTTCCTGAAAGTAATGTGGGGATGGGATCCAGATGTTCTCTTTGTGCAGTGGCTGCATGGCCACCTTTACAAGCAAGGGCTATGTGAGGCTGATGTGTTTGGCTCTCCACTGGGCCCCACAGCAGCTTCTAGCACAAGGAAGTGCTGTTAGTCATCCAGGGTGGGAAGAAGATTGACTGGAAGTCTGTACACCAGCAGGTAGAGCTCCTATAAATTACAGGCCTTAATAATGTCAGGATAGTGTCAGATTAACCAGAGACCTGGCAAGTGCTAAGCTGTTATCGGGCCACCTTGGCCTGACCCCAGGGCTTCCCCAGCTCCTGCAGGGCAAAACTATCCACACACCAGCAGTGAGTCCCGTGTGCCCACAGTGTAAAGTGTCTATGAAATGTAGCCCAGGTTCTGCCCTCACTGTTGCAGGTGCAGTCTCTGTCTCAGGATATGCAGATTATAAGACTGCTTTGGCACTCTAATGTCATCTGTGTGCCAAGGATTTACACATCCTAGCATCCCTCTGCAGGTGAAGCCCATGACAGTGCCAGGTTATTGATGCAATTTATCTGTTGTTACTTAAGGCAAAAATCCCTGTCACTGAGGCGCTTGCAACTGGAATAGAAAGAAGTGACTCATCCAGAAATCTCCAAAACCTGACACATCCCATCAGTACCCCAGCAAATACACTAGAAAAGCAAAAGAAGTAGAGCACTTCAACAGCTCTGCAGTATTCCCGTGTTTGTAAGGCAGTCCATAAAAATGCCCTACATAGGTTCCTGCTGTTTGAGATCCAGATGGTCATTTAAGACTGCACTAAAGGCTGCCTGTGTTCAAGTGGAAAGGGCTTGGATGCAATGGGAAGTGTTATTTTCAGATCTCTAGGTACTGCCATGAACAGGCTTACGAGCTGGGAAGAAGCAGTGCTGGGTTATGTAGATGCACATTCCAACAGCAGTCTGTGGCATGGCGTACTTTAAAATAAACCTTTTTTACTCACCTAATTAAAAATGGTTATGCTGTTCATCTAGTATATCTAGAACTTACATGATCTACTTCAGGCTATTATACAGCTTGAGACAGTTATAAAAGGAAGAAAATGGCTATTCTGAATAGAAAAAGCTCCTAAATTATAATTACAACATCACCATTTAGATATGGCAATTTAGCTACAAATGTCACTGCAGTAACTCAAGAGCAGATGCACAGTATACTCCGTTCAATGTGCTAACTGCTGAAACTTGTTTTTCCTTTTCTCCTGGAATTTCTTCTCCCCTTTTATATAGGCTGGATTTGGGTTTTGGGTATTTACAAGCAAATCCCATAAACTGTCATACATCTGGGCAGAATTAACCCCGAAATGTATTCGCCATGCTGCGTGTACCCAGGCGTAAACTAATAAACAGTGCTATGAAGAAATAAGTTAGCTGCAGCATTAATCTGCTTTGTAGCCTAGGTTGAAGCCACAGTAATGCTCTGTGCTCCACTAGCCCTCGAGAGTTGCATGGTGCCCTTGGGAAGCAATGTTTGAGAGGCTGAGTGCCTTCACAGGGTAACGGTATATTCAATATGCACCCAGCTCTCGGGGCTACTAGGGAGCAACTGCCCTCCTCGCTCTTTCTTTACATGGCCAGGAGGAAACTTCGGCATCGACCCTGTGCTCTCCCTAAACATGGTACCTCAGACAGAACGCCCTCCATAGTGTTATGAATAAAGTAATACGTACGATATGCTGAAGTGTTTAGAATTAGGCTTCTAGCACAAGAAGCCTGTTTCTGTGCTGGCTTGGAAGCTGCCCGACTGATAAAAAATGACTAAGACAAAAAAATAAATGACCCTTGCTGTTTGGCTGTGACATGCACATTCAGCGCAGCTGGCCAGGTCCCTGGAGGATGGCCATGTCCTTGGCTTTCCACAGCCTCCCTTGTGAGTACTCTCATTTGAGGCCAAGGAGATTTTTACATGCCACAGGATAAAGGCTTTAAAGAAATGACTGTTATTACTGTTCTGATTGTTCTTATTGCTGTCATAATTAAGATGACGGTAAAAGCTGAAAGCCTGAAAGATTAACTCATTGATACAAATTTCGGTAGCTTCTCGAATTTTCAAGCTATTTGTATACAACAGACAAAAGTCAGAGTGAAAAAGAGAAGCTGGTTTATGAGTCTGATCGGGCAGGAGTTAAGCTGAATGCATTTGAGCCTGCACCTGGGAAAGCTGTCACAGACTGAAGGGGGCGGGGGGAAAGGTTTGATTACTTTTCCAACAAGGTCCCATAACTGTTGTCCCTTGTATTAAACATAATGAAAATTCTGCAGAGTTTGCAAGTTAAACTTTTATCTCACTTGTGTGGTAAACATTTTGTTTATTGCTGCAGAATTTGCTGAATGCCCTTACACAGGTCCATTTCAGTCTCATGAGCACATTAAAATTTATTTTAGACACCCATCTATGGTGCTCAGATACCAGGAAAATTCCTCTAGGATCCCTCAAGGTATGAGTCCTCATTTTGCAGTGTCATCCTGCGATGCATCATTCTGCTGTATCACTGCGGACAAATCAATTCCCTGGCCTATTCAGTTAACCCATGTGGCTCTGATACCTAGCTCTTCTTTAGCACGTCGTCGTGGTTTAACCCCCACCAGCAACTGAGCACCACGCAGCCGCTCGCTCACTCCCCCCCGGTGGGATGGGAGAGAGAATCAGAAGGGTAAAAGTGAGAAAACTCATGGGTTGAGATAAAGACAGTTTAATAGCAGTAAAGCAAAAGCCACGCACGCAAGCAAAGCAAAACAAGGAATTCATTCGCTACTTCGCATCGGTGGGCAGGTGTTCAGCCATCTCCAGGAAAGCAGGGCTCCATCACGTGTAACGGTGACTTGGGGAGACAAACGCCATCACTCCGAACGTTCCCCCTTCCTTCTTCCCTGGTTTTATATGCTGAGCATGATGTCATACGGTGTGGAATATCCCTTTGGTCAGTTGGGGTCAGCTGTCCCGGCCGTGTCCCCTCCCAGCTTCTTGTGCCCCCCCAGCCTGCTCGCTGGTGGGGTGGGGTGAGGAGCAGAAAAGGCCTTGACTCTGTGTGAGCACTGCTCAGCAGTAACGAAAACATCCCTGTGTTATCAACGCTGTTTCCAGCACAAATCCAAAACATAGCCTCATACTAGCTACTGTGAAGAAAATTAACTCTATCCTAGCCAAAACCAGTACACACGTGGAGAATTTTTTCCCTTCCGTGAAGGTACGAGAGGAGTTTTCTGCTAGGGAAAAGACGTAATGATGGTGAACAACAAGCAGGCAACATCACAGAATTCGATGGTGGGCACATGGTATCAATCTTTCCACTAGCACATATATAAATGCTTGTTGTCTCACGAGAGTAAAAAGCACATTGCTTCAGAAATGGGACTGATGAGAGGTTGGCTGCTGCATCACCCATGTTGACACCATGTAACCCCGCTGCTAGTTGAGTAACGTGTACTAGGAGTACTCTAATAACTAGGCTAAGAGAGATCAGGTCCTGGCCCAGTATCTCTTGGTGAGCACTTAGTGTAAATTTTTCACTGCTTGTCATCTTTTCACCCACGCTTCCCTGCCTCTGAGGGCGGGAGAACACTTTTCAACTCAGGCTTTCTGCAAATAAAGGGTCTGCCCATCAGAGGCGTGTTTACACGGGAGAGAGCTACGTTTCATACCAGCTGAGAATTTGGCCTTGTATACTTAAACTGTGTTTTCACACGCATAAGCAAATACTACTGTAAATAATAGTTTAGACCTTCAGGAAACATTCATTGCTGTTGCCTAGAAAGAAAAGTTTGTGCTCTGTTTGCACTTTAATATGCAGCTATGTTAACTGAAAAGTATGAAAAGAAAGAGTCCTACTGGAGCTGACATTGCGGGAAAGGTCAGAAATATCCCTGAAGCTGATGGGAGGGAAAAGCCTTTGCAGTAGAAGTGTGCTTCTGGGTTTGCTTGCAAAATGTTTGTCCATATTTATACTAGAAGTAACTGCTAATGCAGCTCCATAGTATAATAATAGTGCTTCCTTTTTAAGGCTATATATCAAACTATCTGGAAATTAGTGAGGGATGAACCGGGATAGGATTTCTTACTTTCTCAGGAAGCTTTTCCTGATCTCATTTGTTATTTAAAGCTTTGGTTTTGCAAGAAATTTCAGCAAGTGTTCATAGGCCTAATCTACTCTGTTTTAGTTTCACAGGCTCCTTTGAAAATTGTAGCTCAGTGGCTAGGTTTTAGATAGAACATTAGAGCGAGTCCTGTTATTGCTGTTCTAACACCATGAGGACATACCCTGAAAGCTATTTCCGTTCTGCTTTGGCAGCTTGAAACGGTATATCATGCAAATCCCTACCTCAAGACTGAATTGTAATCAGCCTGTTCAGTTACTGGTGCCAGAATATTTGTCAAAAGCAACCTGAAGCTTTTTCTCAAGAGTGACTAACTGAATTGGATTTACTCCATGCTATATGGCATTGCTGTCAAGCATCCCATTGACTGAAAAGTGTTTAGTGATTATAAGCTCCAAGTCAGTAAAGGAATACAAAGAATTTAATTAAACTATTACATCTACATGACTGTCAAAATGAAGCAGAAATACAACATAAGCATAGGTGCATTACCATTGATAAACAAGAGTAAATAACGTGTAATAATTACTACAACAATTAAGGTGAAATAACTCATTAATATTTTCCAAACTAAGATCTAGACAAACCACACATTGCTGCAAAGCATTTATTTTAATTCTTGTTAATGAAAAATTATTCGGCTTTACATATATTGCTTAGTCCTAGGGAAAAAGAAGAAAAAATTAGAAGAAAATCTAGATGTTCTAGAAAAATAGTCTACTTAAGCACTTTTTCTTTTCTAGTATTATTTCTGTTACTGTAGCTATTGACGTGAAGCTCAGATCTTGATTTTTTTTTTTAATAGATGGTATTGATACCACGTGGTAATTCTCTGCTTGAATTTGTCCTAATTATGATATCAAATAGTCAATATGAAAAAGATTTCTGCCCCACACAAATGGTTGACTTTATGTAGAAATATGAGAAGCATAAATACATGGATGTGCAAGTACAATGAGATTTCCATTATATGATTAACTGAGTATAGGTCAAATTTTATTTTAAATCATATGATAATTATTCTATGACCATGATTGTACTTACTTAAGGCACACTTAATAGAACTGGTTTTTAATGTAGTTAATAGTTAAGCACAGATTCTAATTTTTAAAATCTCAGAGAAGCCAAGAAAAGAAAAAAAGTAACATAATATTCAAGTCCCAGGCTAAGCTTGTTTTTCAGTCATGTAAGAAATGAACAGACATCACCAAGCCCTGGCCTGCAGTTGTATCATGGGATGTAATGTCATAATTAGATGTCACATCGCACTTTTCCATTTAACAGGCTCATCCTGTAGATGAGCACTGGCTCCAGGGATCAATCAGTTCAGATGATGGAGTAAGGTTGTCCCAGATACCATCTTTCGTATCCTAATACAGCTGCTATGGGCCCGATTCAAATTCCACAGACACAGGTCCTGTCAGGAGTATTCTAGATAGCCTTTCCTGCTAACCCCCCAAAAACTGCTAAATGACCTTTAAAATCCTTCCCAGACCAGTTTTCTGTGAAGCTATAGATGTGTGCTTATGTTGCCTACTGAAGACTGCTTATGCTCTTTCATAAGGTCTCCACTCCTATGCCTCCTACATGCAGATGGAATAATGAAATACTTGCATTAATGGACTATTACACCCATTTAATCCTTTCTTTGATCAAAAACTTGCTAACAGAGTATGATATTTCAGGCCAAAATCAGGCTAGCCTGTGATATGAGACCACGAGGCTAGAACTGATCTTTTTGGCCATTCTGTCTCCTTCCTTCATACTGCAGGCAACCATGTCGTATAAGCCTTCTCCTGAACCTATAAAGCTCCACAGATACACAGCACATAATCTTGCTTTTCTGTCCAAGCTGGCAGTTGTCGTCTATTCTTTGTGCTAATTCCAGACTAGAAAGAAAATAGTATACCAAGCTGTTAAAAAGCAACCTGCTATTTTGATAATTAATACTAATGGGACACTCTGGTGCTCCTGGTGCCATTTGGCTTGGGGGACCTGGGAGACCCTCCAGGCCAGCTGACAGTGGGTAGCTGGACAATACTGATCTAACATCCCTCCCTATAGAAATTCATCCCTGGTGCACCCCTTCTGTGAGAACTTGGTGTGGAATCGGTCATTACAGATTTCCAGTTGTTCTGCATCAGTTTTATGCTGACAAAATCTCTGGGGTTTATTACTGTGTATGTATTTTATTGGCAGATCACTGACCGGCAGTGGAGAAATCCAGAAACAAGCCTTTTGTTCTTCATGCTTCAGAAGCAAATATCTGAATCTGGAAATGAAATTTGAGTTTCTTGACAAAATCTAGCAATAAAAATTTGATCGGAAGTTGTCTTGCACGTCGGGCCAAATTTTCCTAAGCCTTTCCTTTGGGAAATGATAGAGATACCTAGGGTGGATCATGCTGGACTTGACAAGCTAGAAACTAGAAACATCTCTTTCCACTTTTAAGCTGTATGTAGTATGCACAAATGTGTTTTAGCCAAAAGAATGTAACAATTTAATCAATCCTCCCTCACAGCCACTGGCATAATTGCAGGCCAACTCAGAGCAGCCTGTCTTGAGAGATCAAATCTTTCTGCCAGCATAACTAGGCTGTGTGTCAAAGAACACCCTCGCGAGGAAAGAGAATATTCCCGCAAAGGTCTTGCGGGGCTGATCAAAGCAGATTTTTTTCTGCCACTGTTGATATGCACAACTAAGCAACTTCTGTGCAGCTCTGCTGCTCTGTTGTAACTCATCCAGATGCCTGGGATCTGTTGTGAGTTAATGGGTAAGGATTAGTATTTATCAGCCTAAATTTTCCCAGTCTATGAATCCTTTTCCCAGCTCAAGTTGCTTCTCTGTTGAACTATGGCTGTGGTACAGTCTAACAGTAAAATACTACTTATGGGCATAAATTTAAAAGTGTCTGTCTGAAGGATGCATATGCTTCCTTTGCCATCCTTTACGCAGGCAAATGCAGGGCCAGTGGCTTGGGTTGAAGAAACACGGCCACGGTCTCCATATTTCCTAAAACTCTGTCATTGCTTGCTGCTGATAATGTTGTAGTTCATAATAATGGCGGCAAGCAGACATCCTCTGCACAGGGAGTCTGACCTCCCAGGTGAATTCACCCTCTTGCATTGTAGTCAGCTCATGTATCACATACAATTGTTTCTAGCAATTTTGAATCGATTTTGTTAGTTCCCGAGCTTTTTTCCATACCTTGTCTTACTAAAGTAACAGTCAGTTGGGCATGAAAGCAAGAAGAAAAGCATGAAAAGAAAAAATGTAAGGCAATAAAGTATATTGAATGTGCACAATTATCGGGGGAAAAAATAGCAAATCTATTCTCCCCCAAACCGAAGACCTGTGAAAACTGTTTTTAAACCTGATGCAATGTTAGTAATCTAACTGCTGTTGTCCTTTTCTTCCTGCGAAACATTCCTGTCTATGGCAGAATGAGCTGGAATCAGTAGTTAAATCCTCTTTAAATAAGCAGCAGTTTCTAAATTGTTTTTGAGCGTAACACATGGCACGCGGGCCTTCCACGGCTCTCCTGCCTGGAAGGCATCTTTGGTAGGATAAAATGAACTATTGCACCAGCATTCCAGGACATCAACAGATCTGTGAGGGCTCCAAATATTGCTTTATGGTAGCTGCCAGGATCACATCTATTACCTGTTGGGGTGATGCTGAAATGCCTCTGATCTAAACCAGGTGTCAAAGTCAGCAGAATTCAATCTATAATATATGAACTCCTGCCGGAGCTTGAAATCTGGTGTTTAGATGGAGTGCATCTGTTTGGTGCCCTTTATCTCTGTCTTTCGCAAAAGACCATCAATTCTCAGCTGAAGAACAGTGTCCGTGCTTTTGTATTTTGTGTGTGGCTCTGCAGGCTGCCAAAGGTTCTCATGGGAATGACCTTACAAACTCTCCGGTAATAAAATCTGCAGAAAACCACAGTGCGACCCAGAATAACGGCTCAATTTACATTGCAATACATGGAGCAGCACTTCTGCTGCTGTGTGCCATGGTGAATTCTTTTGATTCTGAGAGGTGAAATGGCTGAGTATATGCACAGCAAGGCAGATGGGATTGATTCATTAGAGTTCAGTAGGTTATCATTACTGTAGGAATAGGTAATGACATATATTCTAATTAGAAAAAATACTCAGTGGTTAGGGTGAATTAAAGGCTAGCGCTGATTTGTCCCCAGTCAGTACAAATGAGGATACAGTGCTTCATCATGCAGACAGTGCCAATAGCATCAGGGTTCAAAAGCCATCTGTTCCTTCCAGCCTTTAAAAGAAATGTGCTCAGGGGTATTTCTAGGACTGCTGTGTTTCAAACTTCAGTCTTATCATGCAAATGGAAGTGAGCTGGGCTTCTTGAGGGCGATCGCTTTAATTCTTATTTAAGTCGTGATGTTTGGGAAGATTTTAGCATGCTGGCAGAATTGGTGTCAAGATGATGCCTACCTATTGTTTGTGTCTGGCCTGAGAGTCAGATTACACATTAAAATACGAACTCCATCTCCTGTTCAGCCTTACTTGAGGGACATCCATGGGTTTGCAAATCATAGTACACAGAGCTAACAAGCAATTGGGTTACTGGCTGTTGTGTTTACTGTTTCTAAGAATATTACATAGCTCAAATGAAACTAAAATTGAATTTACCTCATTGAACGAAACATTAATAATAAAAAGTATCCAAGCATATTTCCCAGCACTGTGATGGAATTCAGGTTGCTATCTAGCAATTGCTACCTATGAGCTACATATTTTTATACTAAAACCACTCAAATATAGTGGAATTATCCGAGTAGGATACAGCATTTTGGATATCTGCAAACATGGGGAAAGAAGCTCAGAATTGTCATAAATGTGTTAGCTGGAAACTTTACCTAAGCAATATTTTATATTCACTTGCAAGTAGTAGAGCTAGCAGTTCATTCTGATGAATGCAGCAGTTTTCATTTCTCAAACTAATTGATTGTTTTGGGTGGTCTTGGACTTGAACAGCTATCAACGTATGTCGCACATATTAGCTTCCCCTTGAGCTCATATTGCTGGTCATTTTTGCAAGTCTAAGGACTAGAAAAGTGTGTTTAAGCCATTTAAAAGGAGATGCTTAGGCTTTGGAGCAGAATTTCAAGGCAATGGAAAAGTGAATGGAGGCTTTTCACACCAACTACAGCAGATGCAGAAAGGGGGAAGGCATGTCTAAAACAGCTGGATAAATAAGAGAAAGGGTTCACAACAGACTGGAGAAAACAGGGTTTTTAAAATTTTACTCATCTCTGTATTTAGCTCCTTCACAGTTTTCAGGGGATAGTGTACTATTGGCACACTGGTTCTACTAATCTTTTAGCAAAGAATAAAGCAGCCTGGGGATTTTTTTTGTCTAGCTGTGAGAGGACGTAAGATCAGGTACATGATGATGAACTGTCACTAGGTATTCATAGCTTGAGTCCCATAGGGTCCTAAAAAAATGAAAGCAAGTATTAAAGTGCATTACAGTCTTGCAGTAGCTTTTGCAAGTCGAGCTTAGAGTATTTAACTTTCTTTTATTAAAATGTGCAATTAGCCGTCAAGGTCTTAGAGATAATCATAGCCTTTGCGTTTAAAATATTTCACTTAGGGATGAAGTCTTTCATTTCTAATGGAAGTTATTTCAGGAAGAATATATATACAAAAGCCTGACTTAAAGTTACTGTAAATTATTTGATAAAGAAACTTTCATATAAACTCAAATATTTTTTTTTTAGGAATTTATATCCTAGTTTGGAGTATCAGGAAGCTCAAAAAAAGATCAGTCCTGCACCTACTTAGCTCAAAAAATTATGTTAATTCAATTACATAATTTTACCCGAGTTAATATAGCAGCCTAATTACCATCTATCCTGAAAAAAAACCCCACTAATTATTTTAGTTCTTGTCATTCTTTCAGAGTCTTGGCATTCCAGGTAGCAGAAGACAAATCCCCTGCGACAGACTGCAGGAACTTTATTCACAGCAGCAATCCTTTTGCATAAACATATCTTTCCCCATGTGACTTGACCCACAGAGGAAGCGAGACACACCTAAGGAAAGCTGCGTTGGTGCAGGAGGTTTTCCAGAACATGAGCATTGCTTTGAAAGAGAGCTCTAGCAGAGTACGATTCTTAGCTTCTTACAGTGGTTGAACGGTGCAACTTCTAATTTATAAATTCAGATCTTCTTGCTTTCAGTATAGCTTTGGATTTCTGCGTATCATGTTTGCATTGCAATTGTGCAGTGAGGGCTTATTCAAAATATAAGCACTGTATTCCAAATAAAATCAAAATTTCTAGTTATCTCTGTCCTGAAAACTAATTTAAGAAGAGGTGTTTGTTATTATCCATATCCCACTTGTTCAGATAAGGAAGACTTTGTCATAAAGTCTAAATGTGGAAGAGAATTTCTCAGGTAATGTATCATATGACTTACCAGAATATTAAATATTACTAATAGACTTACTAATATTACTAATAGAATATTACTAATTAGACTTTATATGTTAGTAAAAGAATATCATATTTAAATTTGTTAAATATGACAACTTTGTAATTTTTGGGTTTTTATAGTTCAAGAAACCTAACAGAAATACAAATAAGTAAAAATACAACCAATACTTCATTAAAGAAGTGACAAGGTCCAAAATGCAAACTGAACAATATTTGCTTATTCTGTGCAAGAGAAACCTTTCACTGGTACAATACTTGTGTGGCTTTGATTCCAAAAATAGGGAAATAACCTTGGAATAAGCTTTCCATATTAAAGCAGCTTTCTTTAGTTGATAAATATTGGCAAAAAAGTCTTATGCCAACCACAGTTTTAAAATTTAATAATATATAACAATGCATAATGTATCCAACTTCAAAGTACATTGTAAACACATTTTGGGAAGACGGAGAATTCTTTTTTTTTTTCTTTTTTTCCTCATTTAATTCTACACTGTGCAACAATTTAGTCCTAAAAAGATTAGCTAAAATGGAGTTTAGATTCCTTACCACTTAGTTTAGTTCTTTAAATTTATGCATTGCTGATGCTTACCTTTTTTTGGTAGAGAGGTCTCTCTTCCTCAGCCAATTATTTTTCACACCCTTGGACCCTGCCCTGCCTAGGCAGCTGTACAAAAACTCCTAAGAATCTACAGTTGCTAAAGTTGGATCTGGATCCCTTCCAGCGAGGAAAAAACATTAAAATGAACTGGTTCTGTTTACTACAGCTGTACCCAAGGTCACAATGCTCAGGAGAAGGGATGTTTCAGTCACAGCTGCAGTTTAAAAAAGATTAGAAATAAGTAATACAACCTTATGTTTGGTAACTGTTTAAATTCCATTGGCTTACAATGATGTGCAGGACTGAAAGTTTGATGGGGCAATGGCAGGTTTCCCCTTGGCTTCTTTACTTCACTCCTTCACCTCTGACTTCTAATCTGTTGACTGTTTTAAACTTGCTGCCTGCTATGGGCTTCAAATATTAAAATAAAAATGCCACAGCTGTATCTTTTTGCCTTGTCTGCAAGCAACTCAGACAATGCACTATTAATATATGTCTAATATTTGGTAACGATAGAATATAGGAGTCAGGATTTTGGTAGTTTAGGTTTTACATCACATTCTACTTTTTATTCATTGACACCTCAGTAATACTAGGAAATAGGGCCTAAACACTGGGGAATTAACATATCAATCACAAAACCTCTGTGAAATGGGACATAAGATCTGTATTTCCAAGAGACACTTTAAGGCTAAATGCTTCCATTTCTAGGCGAGCAGCTTGGTAGACCTTGATCTAGGGCTTCTTGGGTGCAAAACACTCGCATGTTCCAGTCATTTCCATTATTGCTATGGGTGCACGGGCACTTCTGGAAGAAAAATCCAGTGTCTAAAGTTGATCACCCAGAAATGTAGAATGCTTTTGAAGATTTCACTTTGTGGCTTACTCAAGTTCACACAGCAGTTTTATAGCAGAACCAGGATGCAAAATTCTGGACCCCAACTCTGCAGCCTTAACTCCAATGCACCACAGAAGTGTGGGCCATTAATTTTAATGTGAAAATAATTTTTTTTCCAGAGTGAGAAGAAAGAAGTGGAACTAAACAGCACTATTCTGCGTACTGCTTGACCGTATCTTGTTAATGGAGTATTATGTTGACACAACACCTTTTATCTAGGATAGTAATCGCCGTATCACATAACTGGTGGTGTCAACTGAGCAATGCAATGCGTTTAATTCTGAATTCTTCTGTCCCTGCTCTGAGCTGAAGAATTAGACTTTTAGCCTTACTTCGAGCCTTTCTTGACCTACTTGGATTAGGGGCTTGACAGGAGCCTGTTGGCCTTTCTGTGCTGCTCTCAGGAGCATTAAGCTTGCACATGAAAGGGAACCACAGATTAATTAATGAGGGTAATCTTTAATGTACTCTTTTTTGCTAGTCCTCCTTAAAGGTGAGAGCACAGAAGCATTAATTTACTAACGTTTGGGGTCATTTAACACAGAGCTTTTTGTCGTGGTTGCTTTTTGATCATAAACTCCATCTTGGTATTCTGCTGGTGGATTTGAATGCATAGGGAATAGCTTTAATGGCAGTTGAACATGTGCTCGTGCAATTTCCACATATTAAAATTGGAAGGAAAGGGCAGGAGCAAGGCAGAGAGAAAATTTCTGTTGCTTTAAAAAAACAAGAATGATTTAACAGCTTGTCAGATGAATAGAACAACAAAAGAGCTCAGTCTTGGAGGTTTTCTGATCAGATTAAAGGGTTTACGTGGTAGTAGGGAACTTTACAAATAGAATCAAATATCAGAAACTCTGTGGAAGATGTGTTCACTTAGAGGGAATAACTGTTAAATTGCAACTAATTAATTAAATAGGTCTTCAACAGCTGATGTCACTAAAGCCTTAAAATTTAAGAGAGGATTTCAGAAGGCAGAGGAACTGGAATAAGTGTGCCTTGGTGTTGCTTTAACCTTGACCATACTCAGTATGTACATTACTTTTATTACTCTGAGAGTCTCATCTCTAGAAGATGAAGCAAATTGATATTCTTTATTGCATTCGTTATTGTTGTAACTGTTATATTTAACTCTAGCTTCACTAATTTATGCCTGTGTTTCAATTTTTTTCCTTAAAATTACCTTTCTTATCGATAGCTCAACTTTATCAGCAATAATATGCATAGGAGGTATTAGGATAAAGATTATTCGTGTTAGCCTTCAATCTTCAGCCCCTGATTAGACTTAGCCTATTCCATACAACCCTCAGGAAAGAATCTGTTGCTGCAGCCTTTTTAATATATTCATTTAACTACCAGTAGTGGTGTTTTTCTTTTCAGAGATCCTAGTGACAAACGATGTTTAAAATGCTCTCAAAGAGACTGAGGATCAGTGAGAAATTCTCTTTGTTTGTGGGCCTTGGGGCATCCGTATTGATTGCTGGCTCAGCTGTGAGTCTGTCTGGGTCTCCTCCCTCCCCCAGTGTGGGTCAGCCAGCAGCTGTGATTTTGTCAGCGAGGTAGGCTCAAACGCCTGTGGTGTCCAGTCTTGTGATTGTATCACTGGGGCTGGCTGCCCCAGTGACCTCAATCACTCCGGGACCTAGATCTTCCCTTGCTGAGACAGGGCTGAGGGAAAGGGTGTTGGCAGACAACCCAGAGACGGAGCGTCCTGAATAAAGATATTAGAGATTAGTCTCAATGTTGTGTTAGAGTGATATTAAGCTGCTAAGTTGTCCCACTTTTCAGGTCTTTTTAATAATGCTGCTTAAAATGGGAGGAAGCTTAGTATCTGTATTTGTATCAGCCCTGTTTAGTACAGCCTGAGACAAGGAAGGTGTGCATAAGCAGAGTCAGATTGATTTTTCTGTGCCAGATTTTAACCTTTCCTTATATTCAGCCTGTTTCTTTATCCTGTATTAACAACATGCAAATGCAATTCGATTTTTCTAACGAGAAATTGACCCAGGCTCCCTGACTGCTCTAAAATAAAGTGAGTGGACAGTCGCAATCAATTATGGCCAGTATGGATAAGCCCAAAAAATCCATATGGATGCAGTTCTATCTGGTTATGTATCTTAGAGGCTTGCATTTTTAAACACCTTTTGATTAGGGTGTCAGACACAGGGTTATCCAAGCTGAAACCTTCATGGAGGAAGCTTAGGAGAATGAATCTATGACTTTTCATTTCATACCCTGTTGAGATGACTTGCGTAAGAGATGTTACATGATGGTACAAATGTCACATGCTTTCCTGTTAAAACGTGTAATGTGAAAAAGGCTGAAGTTTTTCCATTGGTTTCATCTGCTTGTATTAAGCTGCTGAAAAGAAACCAGTAATGTTTCCCAAGCTCTTCTGTATAGTTTGCTAATCCAAAATGTCTGAAAGCAGCATTATTCATAACAGTAATTCATTCCTGGTGTCTAAAAATAATCTGGAGCAAGGTCAGACAAATACCTTACATTAAAGTCCTAACCTTAAAGTGTAAGAATCGCAATCTGTCCAATGAGATCACAATTATAGTCTGAACCAACAGGTAAATATCCTGGATTTAGGTGGCGTGAAGAGGAAAGAAAAAAAAAAAACAACACGGGAGGCATACACCTCCCCTCTCCCACGTGAGCACGGTTGAATGTGGCACAAAAACTCCCGTGTCCTGTGACGTGTTTGCCATCATGTGGTTGAGTAGATCTCCCTCCTTTCTCTCTCCCCCTTCTCATCACCTCACGTGGCAGGGTTGACTGTCTTTGCTGATAATCACAGACACATTGCTTTCTTGCCCAGTGCAACATAAGGAAGTCTGAGCTATGCTCGACTAACATGGATGAATAATGAATACTGTGCTGAAGATGTTCAGGCTCAATCCCCACAAACTTTGTGAATCATTGAAAGAGTTAGTAATGCTCCTGCTTTATAACAAAAATCCACAAAAGGACATTCCTTATGATTCACCTTAGAAATTTCAGAGCTGCTCTGCTTTGAGAGAGAAAATCTCGCTGCGTTGAGCTGACAAGATTTCCTGGCGCGCACACAGGCTATATTTCATACCTTTGGTTTTGGCTAAATAATTCCAAATAATGAAATCTGTAGCTCCGATTGCCTGTTGCTTGTGAACAGCCACAGGTCAAGAAGACGCCTCCTAATTCTTAGCTGTGCTCTCCAGGGACTGCTGGGAATACTCCTAGACAGACTCCACCTAAACAAACAAGCAAAAATATGTTTAGGATTATACTGTAATATGAAGTCACAGGCCCTATAAGACATCGTTGAAGAGTCTCACCATCTCAATTTGTAGTTGTTTGCTTAATTGCTTCAGCTCTAAATTGCTCCAAAGGAAGGAGTACTCTCAGGCACAGAAATAAATGGGATACTGACAAACTATTCAAGTGCATCTGTGGCGTAAAATGCAACTTATGTAAAGAAGTCAGAGTCAATAAAGAGGCAGTGGGTCACAGTGACAATAGAATTACTGAGGGGAATAAAGACACATCACAGGCTATACTGTAGTCATTGTATAGGACAGCAATAAAAAATCACGATACTATTTGAGTAACAGTACATGATGATAAGTAAGTAAAGATTGAGCACAACATATGTACCCAGAGGAAGGGATGCGCAATCGTATGTTTGGAGTTTCCTGAAAAATGAATGCTCAGCCATTTAATTAGGGAATTTCTCAAAACCATTTTCATATGCAATGTATGTTAACTGACGATAACGGTGGCAGCTACTGAGGAAGGAGCATCTGAATAAATTCTTTTGCCTTGCTGCTGTAATTCTGCATCTGTTTCAGGCAATAGGCAATTTCAAGAAATTGTTGATGTTTTCCAAATAAACAAAACAAAATAGAGTATCAAATAAAACACATACATTAAAATATGTATTGATTACTGACAAAGTACATTTCAGAACTGATCCGAGCGGTGGTGTGTCCAGCTGCGACAGTTGTGCTATAAAGAAGGATTGTACCAAATTGCTAACTGGCCGAGAGAAGCTGTGGCAGCCAGGACAGCCAACAGGGTCTTTTATGTTTGTTTTGAGACTCACCACAGTTCCCAGCACTGCAGAACACTTCTCCAAAGCAAGGATGTTTTGCCTGTCCTAAATTTAATCTAGTGGAAAAAATCTCTTAGATTATTGCTGTGTCCTTTACTGCCCCTCAGCTCTTACCACTAGGTCTTAGTGCCAATATCTTAATTTTTCATTTTATGCTGCTTGCTTTAACAATGTGTTCTTTGGCAGTCAGCCATGTCTACAGCACTCTACTATTAAAATGTCTGCTCTCTAGTGCAGCTGTCCATTTACTTTATGAACTGATCAGCTGGTAGAATGTAATTTAAGAGAATAGGAATAAGTCATAGTTGAGGGCACAAAGTATCAGCTGATTTGCTGTATGCAGGTCTGTCCTTCAGAGATTTTTGAACCTAACTTGTCATACTACATGTTTATTTTTTAATTAGTGCATAATGTGAAAAGAATGACTTGACATGCTGAACATAGCGGGTGAATAAAACCAGTACTGCCCTTGTGGAAATACTCTTGGTACCAGGAGCACTCAGGAGTGACACAGTTGTCAAAGTGAACACAGCACATAATACTTTTCCTACTTCAATGTTATTACAGGTCTAGAGGTCAGGATAATTTGAATTTGTAATGGCATTAGCTTTAACATTTAAATAGAGCAAAACCGATCAGTTCTTAGGAGACGCTCGCATACTAGATTTTCTCTTGTAATCGCTGAGATCTTATCAGGCCGAACCAAACTGTAAGCTGCATTTTTAAGTGAGAGACATTTCATAAAATGTCCTACTTGCCTATAACAATGGTTGTTGAGAGAGATGGTGGAGAGGGTGGCTTACTGTACTAATGAAAACAAAAACATCTACTGATAGAAACCAAGGGCTGCATTGACATCATGTCTGGTAAACAAGGGAAGAATGGAACCAGAAATTAATGAATCATAATTGATGTGCTGGCAATTAGAACTAACTAGCAGGCAGGGCAATGGGGGGATGACTCTGCTCCTTATGTTTTTTGAAGTCATTAAAAAGTGTGGGACGTGGCTGTGGAGAAAGGCTGGGAGGATGAAGGAATTTTGCTGTCATCTTTGCGATCTTTAGTATCCCTGGGATTTGGAGAAATCCACCTGCTTTCCCCCACACCCTCCTCAAAACTGCATCATTACTGGGCCTGATCCAGGGATATACATTGATTAGATAAGCCAGAGATAAGGAATATTGAGATTGCGGTCTCATCTCCACCAGCAAACAAAAGCTGGGAAGACCTCTTTTTCCTTCTCTGCCTTATTTTTCTTCTCTCATCTTTTACTTTTTAAAAAATTGATGTTAGCAAGACATAACTTACTCTGTCTCAATATTTCCATAAGCTGATGGCCTGTAAAGCAGTTAAAAGCAATGACTGAAATGGCTCAGCGATGGTGTATATTTGCCAAGTCTCCGAGTAGCCAATGGGACCGAGTCCTTGAATTCATTCCTCTAAGAACAAGCTGGCAAGGTATATATATGTAAATATAGATGATATATATTTTTACATATATAAATGGATGTAAAAAATCAAGGCAGGAGAATGAATGATAAAAATAAGCATAAAAACAAAATATGGATCTAGTTTATATTCTTAAAGTTAAATGCAAACAAGAAAGCACCAGACCTGTAATAATGATAATTTGTTTTCCTCTGTAAGAAAAGAAACATCTTTGTAGACAGAAGATCTCCAGTATATTCCTTCCTTCTCATTCTTCCCCCTAGTTTATTTGTAAGCTGACCAATACAGAATTTACTATGCTAATCAAAAGATAGTCCCCTGCTGTTGACTGCATTTTGATATGGACATTTATTCTGACTTCTGTATATTCTTTTACAAAACTCACTGTTGCAGAGCAAATTTAAAAACCACTCTCACTAATCTTTTTTTTTCTTCTTTCTGTTTACTACACACATTGATGAACTTCTGGTGTTAACTTCATTCCCTCTTGGCAGTGACTGAAGACCATCTAATATAGAGCTTTAAACGTATTATTAGCTTTTGAATGAGCAAATTTCATAAGAAATTACATGCTTTACAAAGAGGTAATGGATAATAGGGTCTTTATTTCACAGGAGTAGTAAAGGGAATATAGTGAGATTCAATTTGCAGTCACCAACTGGCTCACATGTCAGTGAAGATGATGTATTATTTCTGACAGACATAGTCTGATGGCTATTAAAAGAGCAACGGAGTAAGTTTGATAGTCCTAGTCTAGTCCTCAGTGATCAAAGTTCCAGTGAAAACTGGTATTCTCAGTGGTTATCAATACTTCTGTCTTGCGACCGTGTGCTCTTTATTCCATAAAGTCGAATGTTATGTTAGTAGTTTTGGCAAAAAGTCCGTAGACTTATTAGACCTTGAGAGGCGGATCTTGAACCGCCTTTTCCTCTGAAGAGGATTTCTCAGCTTAGAGGAGAGATATATTGGCAGTGCAATACATCCCTTAAAGCTGTTTCTAAGTCATGTGTAAATATAGGAGTTTGGTTTTCACGTTTCTTAATATGGTACCTTTATCATCATAGCTTTCTAAATTTGTAAGAGGCCCAAATCATCCTCCGCTGAATTATTAATCATGGAAAAATCTGAAAAGATCCATCATTGTTTTTCTTCCAAATTAACTTTTATTGTTAGAGCTGATGTTTGCCATCAGCTGTGGACCCCTTTGTAAACTGGTCTCAACATACTTTTGTGCAACAACTTGGTGAAGAAAGCAGGCAGCTGAGTGATTTTTATGATGTCTAACAGTAGTAAGAGATTAGATGCATTTTTTTTAATGAAGACCTGTTGGGGCTGCAGGAAAAATGAGAATGTCTTCCAATATGCCCTTAACCAAAACCCTAATGTTTAAAATTTATTTATGAGATCAAATTAATTTAAGCAACAATTCTGTAGATTCACTGTGCTTAAGCCAAAAGCTTACGAGGATGACAAATGTTTCATATCCATCGTGAACCTACAGAAAATAAGTGTATAGAATGCATTCATTTAAATTATATTTGAAATAGTACCCAAGCTGATATTGAATCTACAACGTGCACCTGGAGGAGCAGGATAGAACAATAAGTGTCACAGGACTGCAGATCCTTGCTTAAGCTTTTTTAAAAAAGCCAGTAACCTTGGGTACCAATGTATTAAAATTGCCCGGTAAGCATTTCTGCATTTAAAATGACAACAGACTTCCATGACTCATGAAATGACACCTATTCATTCAGCGACTAACAAACTAAAAGAGATTCACATGTACCTATAAACACCGATATAGAAAACAGATCTAAGGCCCATTATGTTTCTATCTGATACATACACTTTAATTCATTCACTGAATATGCAAACTATATATTTAGCTAAGTACTTAGAATTGGCCTCAGGTGTAAAATTTTAGAGATCATAATTGTGTCTCCCTGGTGATACTCTTGTGTATCTATCTAGCTAGGGGATGCCCATGTATTAGCATCAGGAATTAAAAGCAGCATGAAGCGAGTGCAAAGTAGGGGCTTCCACCGCTCCAGGGGAAAATGGCAGGCCTATATTTTTTACTTCTCTCTTCAATATTTCATGAGAGCTGATCTTCTCTTACTAAGAGGGTTGCCTTCTCCTTCTGATTTGGGAAACCTTTTTCTGTCTCATTTTGTATTTTTCTGTTTCCCCTTCTTTCTAATCTCTTATTTCCCTCTGGTTTTGCCCATCTTTTGACCACTCCAGGTCATCTGCATCTAGAGAAATAATGCTTAATATTCTTATCTGCAGCTGCTTCTATGCTTTCCACGAGGAAAAGACTTTCAGGACACTGGGACTATAAGAGAAGCACAACTCCAGGGAAAACTAAGGCTCATTTCTCTTAGCTAGAGTCTGCAATACCGCTCGTGATTTAGATGCATCAGCAGCACATGCTACTATTTTCTTAGTATTGAAATACATCACTTTAAATGCACAGTATCACACTACCTCTGCCAGGATGAAGGGTACAGTTATTTATATAGCTGATTATACCTGTAAAGAATTCTGTCCTGAAGAAAATTAACATAAAACCTTTTTTCCATCTGATTTCTCTCTTGTGAAGTATTTTGGAATCAGTAAGAGGATTTAAGTTGCTGAATTTTCACATTAATGAGGATTGTCATCTTTGAAGATTTTCACAGGACTAATAAGATATCTCTTTTATAATGAAAATGCCTCCAACCCCCTTTTCAGTCTGGATACCACAGTGTGTCTTGAGCTAATTATGATTAGAAATTCTGACTCCAAAAGGAGAACTGGTTTTCCTTAAGTGCTTTCTGATAAACACAAAGAAAATTACATTCCATGCAAAGGTGTGTAACATTGTATGTCACTTACACAGCAGTGGAATCTGGAGTCTTCGTAAGAATTAAATACTATAAACATACAACAACTCATGTCACTGCATGCATTGGAAAAGCCATAGTTCAGGTAGTACCATTCTCACTTTAGTAAGTGAATTATTCAGAAGAACATTCCCCTTTCACCAAGATCCTCCTTTACCCATAGATACCGTATTCAAATCCAGCAGCTGTCATTATATTAGTGATTGAATTCTCTAAAATATTTGTCCTCACTTTTTCTTGCAACTTAGAGAATCATGTTGCCAGACTATCATACTGTTCTTGAAAGAGGATTGCAGTGGATTATGAAAATGTAGCATAAAAAACCCCAACACACAACTAAAATATGTTTGCAATCAAATAAACAGTTTCAAATTATATTAAAGGATGGAAGAAAGCCAGACATTCCCTAAAAGCTTATCCACCTATCTGTGCATTCTTTGTAGGTTTACCATTTTCTAAGCGCTTATCTAATAATACTTTCATTATGTCCATCATTGCAGTTTGAGTTAGTTCTGCACTTTAGTTGCATTTTCAGTAAAGAGATAACCTTCAGCATGTTTTGTGTTGTCCTCTTTTTCTGTACCTCTGAGACTCTCTGAACCTCTGTTCAGAACCTCTGTTTTTAACCACCACCACCATTTAGGTGAATATCCACAAATATGTCTTAATTTACTTGCAGTTATTACTGTTAAAGCTTTCTTACACTCAGTGTATTGAATTTTATGTTCTTTCTCTACAGCAATTTGGTATGGGATAGAGTTTCATACAGGGTATTGCACGGTTCAGTCCTAAACATATTGATCTGACAGTGAGGAATGGTGGATTCCAGCTTTGTCTCTGCCACTAGCTTGCCAGTTTGATCCTAGCACCTTTCTGTACCTCAGTTTACTTAAATTTAATTAGAAGTAGCCTTAACTCTATTAAAACACATTCTGAGGATACATTCATGTTTGCAGAGCACCAGGAGTTCCTTGACTTCAAAGGATCTAGAGCATAAAATACTTATCTTTATAGTGAGACTGAAAGAGCAGCAGTTTTACTCACTTATAATTTTGCATGTAACTTTTTGTCTGCCAGCATCTTCTATTTCACCACGTAGATTGAAGACACATTTTTTAGCCATTAAAATGCCAGTCATGCTGTTTAGAATTTGTCCTTCAGCCTCGTGACAACTATCTGAAGCATAGCCATTATTATTTATTGCATACATTTCTAAAATAGTTCAGTCTCTTTTGAACTTGCTGCTATCTACAGCTAGTAATTATTAACTCAGAGGAAAAAACCTTCAACATCTCCTGGTTTAAAAGTACAGCAGAACCTTGCTAAGTGCCTTACTAGATAGAGCAGCGATCGAATCTCTGGTGCCAGTATTTCAGGCCACTGTCAGAATCTCTTGGGGTAATGTCTTCAGAAGCCCATGAATCAGGGGCAGGCACTAGCTTATAAGAATAAAATTTCTATTTTGTCTTTGTGAGAATTCAGCTTTCTTACTTGTCAAGAAAGCAAGTACTTAAGACTCACTGCAACCGAATTATGTTTGACTTTGCAAACAGTTTCCAGCAAGATTCAGTGTTAAGGACCTTGGAGACACAGTGACAGCTTATCCTCCAGCCTATGTTGAGATGGGCTAACCAACCCCACTTGGAGGAGCAATCACTAGCGACCTGTACAAATTTTATCTCCAGCAGCCCAGGGTTGCTATTTAGGAATCATCTAATTACCCACTTACATTCTCTAGATGATTTACAATGCCTAGAACAACTTTTTTTATACACACACATATATACACACACATACATGTGTATCAGGGTATATGTAAAAGTTACATTTTATAGAAATGTTTTTATTTATACATACATGCATATATAAGCATAGCTTTCTTGAGTAACTAGAGCTAATAAAAGAAAAGGGGGTAGGGAGTAAGTATAAAACAGAAAAAAATCCTTATATGACACAAAACATTTCCTCATATAATATTTCATGATTTTTCCAAGTGCCTATGATTTTCAGCATACAGTGTTACTGTCCCTGATGTTCCTGTGGAGCTCTGAAACATTCGGTTAATTATTGAGCTATACTGGTTACACTGGTCACATACATAATTTTGGATAAGGTCAACTCTTTTCTCACTGCACGTTACTGCCATGTGCACAAAAAGAGGAAAAGCAATTGCATTTTTCAATCTGCATCTTTGAGCTCTTTGTTTTTCATTGCCATTTAATACTGAAAATGTAATCTAATCACCGAAAAATGGAATTTCAGCTTTCATTTTTTATCTTCTGATGCTTTCACATGTTCAGACAAGAAAGATCAGGGTCAAATATATACATGGAGTAAAACTATTTTTAAAGTCCTGAACTGTATTTTGAAAGTGCTGTTTGCTACTGGAGCAGTCTGCTTGTATTTTTCTTTGTCTCTGAGTTAATTGAAACTAATTATTTGCATTAAAAAATAATATGATTGAAGTAGTATTCATGGAAACAATATCACTTTATTTGAGTTAATTCCTTTCTGCAGTCTACCTCAGCTATGAATCAAGACTCAGAAAATGTACGGTTCCTCTTAAAAGGATCCCCTCTGGGATGAGATAAATGAGAGCGAATTAACATTTCATCTGAGCAAGCGGGAAGTATCCCCTGTGCTGGCATCTGGTAAACTGGAATCCTGCACAACATGCAGCTGTTTAGCCAAGGACTGTCCGGTGGTGCACAGCCAGCAGGGACATCTGTGTGGGCTGAGAGATGAACCAAGCTCGGGGAGGTGGAATACGGTCCGCATCCATGAGGAGAGAGTCTGAGCTGCTCTTTCACGTCTCCAGCAGCATTTGTAGCCTCACCATTTCAGGCTGCTGTGGCCAAAATCTCTGTGAAATTCAGCTACAGCGCAGGATCTCTTTGTTTTCTTTTCTGTGATCTCTGTTATCTATCCGCACTGCTAAGTAGATAATTAAATTGATCAGAGGACATATTTTAATCATTAATGCCTCCTTATAGTATGCATAAACATCTCATTTAATACTTTCAGTTATCATATACTTTTTAATATAATTCCCTAGTTAATGTGAATTTTCCCTAAGAAAGAAGGTGGGATTAACCTATAATTCTGTCTGTCTTAGGTTTCTTATATAGTCTCGCACCATATTACAGAATATCTGTCATTGGTAAAAACAGAAAAGAAAGAAACAAAATTATTAGCTCAAAAAAGTAGTTTTGTACACTCCTTAAACCCTCTAAAGCAACATAACAAGTGTTACAATGAAACAGATGAGGCGAAAATACGGGACTTTTATTTTAAAAGAGTTTTGATGGAACATCATATAATCAAACCATTGTTAGGATTGGTAAAATTATTGGCAATCCTAGCAGAGGGGGTAACACTGAGTTTGCCTAGAATCAAACTGGTGTGTCTCAGCTGTCTTGTCAGTTCAAGGTACGGACTCATCAGTGGGGGCATAAATGAACAACTGCATTCTGTATATTGCATTTATTTGTGTGCTAACAGCATGTAGCAATCTTTGGTCACCACATCATCCAGGTGTCTTTTGTCATTTCTAATTATTTTTTGAACAAGACTCAAAAGGATCATATTTAGTTTTTCGCTTCCAACTGCTGAGGGATGCTAACAGTCTTCCCTGTGGATAAATGTTAATACAAATGCTGTACTTCAAGCAGTCGAATGAAAACAAACGCATAAATGCGATGCTCTTACTGTATTTATTCTTTTCCTATATGCTTTCTTTCCTTTTACATTTTATTTCTTAATATGTATAGCTCTATTGCTACATTATCCGCTGCATTGTGTGCTGATTATAAGTAGATTATTACTTCTGCAAATCTCAGGAGTAAAAACTATAACGATATTGTAAAATGGAGGACACTAGCTATACAAACAAAAAAGGTTTCATTTCATCTTTGTTAAACATTTTAAGGATTGTAGTATTTGAAATGTTATTAAGTAACAAAATTAGCAAAAATACAAATTATCCACATCAATCAGTTTAGGATTAGCATTCATTTAAAACAGGATCCTTTGTAACAATGTTTACATAAAGATAAGCCACATGATGCTAAATATCTTTTAATGTTTTTACTGAATTCTACTGAGGTTTCATTGAATTCCAGTCAACTTTTCTCATTCTGTTATATCTGGAGGCCATTATTAGAAACATAAGTTTGTTATTTTTTCTGTTGTGTAACTGAATGATGACTAGATTAAAAAAAAATCCCAAACACATTAGAGAAATTTCCATAACAGTGTCACTAGTAGAAGGCTATTTTTTGAGTTCTGAGATTATCAGTGAACCTTTCAGTTATGAAATACAGCAAAAATGTTTATCTTGCCTGATTTAGAATAATTTTTAATTATACAAAAGGAAATAATTTCCATACCTGTAAATCAAGCTGAAATAAGAGTTTTTATTTATGTTCCAGAATCCTCAAAAATCCCACTGACTTAATGGAAATGTTAGGCATCTGTATTCCTTTGGGCATTCAGCCTGTGTGAATACAAATTAAGTTGCAATGAAAAATATAGAAGGCTATTTTTGAGTTCTGAGATTATCAGTGAACCTTTCAGTTATGAAATACAGCAAAAATGTTTATCTTGCCTGATTTAGAATAATTTTTAATTATACAAAAGGAAATAATTTCCATACCTGTAAATCAAGCTGAAATAAGAGTTTTTATTTATGTTCCAGAATCCTCAAAAATCCCACTGACTTAATGGAAATGTTAGGCATCTGTATTCCTTTGGGCATTCAGCCTGTGTGAATACAAATTAAGTTGCAATGAAAAATAAAGAAGAAACTGTATCAGATTTAAATGAAATATATTATACACTAATTTGTTTTAGCAGTTAGACACTGAGGAGCACATATTTAAAAAGAAATGAAAGCGCATTTGGATTTTAGAAATGTGCAGAATGATTTTAATCACTGTCTAGAGATGTTTTTCTGTGTTTGTAAAGGTGATATGTATTGTAGGAATATGGCCGCTGAAGACATGCAGAAAAAAATTGGCAGTATTTTACAAAATAGCTTTAACCAGACTGCTTAAATAGTTTAACTAGTCTGTTTAAATACTTTAGACCTAAGTAGGTCTAAATTATTTAGACTACTGTAGTGTTTTGAAGCATCACACGTGGTCAGCCCTTAGAAGAAAGGGCAATGGCAGCAGCAAGGTGTAAAGATTGTCCGAGGCAGGTTTTAATGGCAGATTTTACTGAACTGGTCCAGGCTACTTCTTCCACAGCACTGCCAGAGAAAAGAAAGGATAACGTCAAGCACGTGATCTTCATCTACCTAAGTTTAACTTACATTTGGTACACCTGCCTTGAGAGAGAGGGACAGAGAGGAAAGCTTTCTGCCCACTTGTTCATTTACATGAGAAATACTAAAAATGAGAGTAGTTTAGACCTGTGTAATTTCACTGTTTTTCACAGCATGAATAGACAGGTAATGCATTCTGAGCATCTCTGAACGTTGGCAGTGCTAGCCACGGAGTAACACGTTATGGACTTTTAAAAACAGACATCCTGGACCAATATTTAAATATTCTTTAAGCAATGTTCAGAAGAAGAGTTTTACTTAAACAAGACCAAAAAAACCTTTTCTGAAAGGAGAAGAGTAAGAAGGGTCAGTTCATCATTCACTTGCTAAAACCATAAGTATAGCATAATTGTCTTTGCACAGCCAAGGTAGAGCCAATTATTTAAATAGCAAAGCAGCCGCCAAATGGTAGTGAACAGTTCTTCATTTAAATATTATTCTCTTTAAATATTATCTAAATATTATTTAGAAAGTGGTAGATGCCACTAATGCCTGAAAAGATATCAAATGCTCAAGTACTTAATTTGGATTCTTTTTCAAGTAATTAAGAAAAATACAGGACTTAGTTTTAAATGTGACTAGGTTATCATGTATTTCAGCAGAATGAGTTTGAGCTCATCTCTGTGTTTTCCCATACGTACACAAAAGAAGATGCAGTGACAGTGAACCATTGTAAAGACCTCAGCTTGCACCAAGCAGAATTTCCTATTCATTATTTTATTCTTACATGATTATTTATTGCAGAATCACACAAAGTTTACTTACCCATGGACACCATGCATGGAAATAATAAATATACACACATATGAGCACAGTCATGTAAGTATTTTTGTATGTGACATTAGCCCATTGTTTTCCTTCTTTGTTATCTCAGCAAACGAGTTCATCAACTTATAATACTCATTCTAGTACATATTTTTAAGGTAGTACAAAAATGAAGTTACGTGTATAATTTAAAAATTACTAGAAGTTGAAAATTAAATAGGTAATTCTGGAGACAGTGAATCTCTAGTACCAAATTAAAACTTGGAAAATATAAAGGATGTATTCCTTAATGAAAGAACTATTTGTAGAGACACGGATTAAGAAAACAGATGACAGTTCATTTTTTGATGCCTGTCAATGAATAGATTTTACAGAATGAGACATTTTGAAATGAAGAATTTCAACCCCTAACCATCCAACTGCATGCACTGTCATATATTTCATCAAAAGTTCAGCTATACCCCAAGAAGCATATACTCTCTAATTCTAACCTCTGTTTTCCTTTTTTTGAACGTTTGTGAGATAGTGAGAGTCCATGCTACAGGTTTTGCAGTAAAATGCCTGCAATGAATAAATTATTACTTATATGTGGAAAAAAATGGTGGCACCTAGCTGCTTAGCCCTTTTGAACTAGAAACAATGCAAACAGATAAAATACGGTTCATGTATCAGGTAATATAAAATCAGAGTAGAAAGTATTTGAATACAGTAACAGAACGTGGATGCACAAGGTAAAAATGAAATTATTGTGAACAGAATAGTTAGTAGCAGTCACAGCATATGAGCTACCTGGCAAGGATTTTTTTTATGAAGTGATGTGAAGAAGGAGATTGTCCTTGCTTTGAGGATGACTTTAACTCAAGCAGATTAACTCAGCTTCATTGTAATTCAGAGGATGGGAAACATCAAGTTCAGATTTTGTGAAGAGAGTGGAATTCTGTTACACGGACAAATTTGAACAATCCTTCTTTCATTTTCCACTAGAGTTAGGGAAACACATGTACTTCCAGTTTGCAAAAATACATGAAATGGAAACCAATCCAAAGTTAAAAGAAAGAACAGAGTTTCCCTTCAAGCCGGTGTATGATACAGATACCGACTGGAAATATTTTTATTTACAATAATCAACAAGGTTCATATTGTATGGCCGGTTGCTTACACCTATCTCATTATCATTAACGATCAGCAAGTCAGTTGAAACTAAGGAAGCCAGCAAGGTTACAGCTGGATACTCTCAAAATACCTGTTCAACTATTACTAGGAAAACTAGGCCTCCCTAATGCTCCCTGCAATGAAGCTGCTCATACGTCACCAAATTTGGGGGAAAGTGTGTCCTTGGCTCATGAAGGCCTGCAAACTGCTGGGGGCTGGGAGAATATTTGTGTGAATATCACTATGTGCTCTTCTAGCTCTTGCACTCTTCTCTGGGTGGTCGGTGTTACCCATTGCTGTCTCTCTGGTTTTTGGAGGCAGCACAATGCCAGGTCAGTGAGTGAAGTGGATAAAACAAGCTTCTAGTCCATCTCCCAGTGTAATATAAAGTCCATTTAAATCAATTTAGTATAAAATCAATGGAATGTAAAGTCCTCAAGCTGAAGACGTATCACATATTAAACTGATAAGATACTGCACTTGATCATAGCTAGATCTTGGTCTGTAGTCTGTCAGTAGGATTAAGACTATCTTTCGAGTTAAGTAGTCAGAAGCTGGAGTTGTGTATGTAAAGCTTCCCTTTTTTGAAGTTATTTTTCGAAACCTATAAATTCTGCTTAAAGACTGGATCTTAATCTTGAGGCTATATAAGCATTGTAGAAATCTGTTAAATGTCTAAACAGTTAGCGGAGGCTCTCAAATCTGTCCTAAAATATCTCTAGGTTGTGTTCTTCTTTTATATATGTAGTTTTCTTTTAGAGTTTTGTTTCATAATCATTTTCAGATAATAAAAGTATGAGCTGGAGTTAAAAAAGGTGGTTATACCACCGACATCAGTACACATAGTTTGTGTGTCTCCTTTGTGTTGGTTACAAGCATTCCTAGTCCTCTAATCTAGCTGAAAAGTATGATGACAGGGAACGATTTGTTCCTTGATCTCGTTCACTGTGCATTTGGGTACCTGCCTAAGAGATCCATCATGGAAGCCCCACAGTTGCTTTGTGTGGGAGTTGAAGAAATACCTGCCAGTGCCTGCAGAAAGGCAGTGGGAAATTTAAGACTCTCCCAGTGAGTCTGTAATATAATTTCTTTTACTTTTGGGAAGGAAATGGAGAAGAAAGTTAGTTGGAGGAAATTTCAGTGGGAACAGTGAAGTCGTTCTGATGAACAAAGTAGGGAAAAATCAAATCTATGCTAATACAGTTGATGTTTACATTAATGCTCAGAAGCTGAGAATGACTGAAAGAAAGGATGACTGTGTGGTTAAAGCAATGACGCCTGACTCGGGAAATCTGAGTTCATTTCCTGGCTTTCCTATGTCTTTAGCTTTGCGCAAGAGATTTAATCTCTCGCTGCTTGCCTTTTTTTTTCCCTTCCTGTACCACAAGGGAGTAATTATGCTTCAGATTGTTCTAAGAATAAATGCATTAATGTAGCCGGTACATTTAAGTTCAGGCAAAAAGACATACAGAAGCTTCAGCTGTTGTTCCTTGTTTTAAAAAAAAAAGCCTTTCTGCTATCTATGGGGCAAATGCACCGGAGTCTTCACGCTCTGCGTCTAGAAAGGTGAGGAGGCACTTGCAGTGCCTAGGCTGACATCTGTAAGCAGGTCTTACACCCCGGCAGTGCGCCCAACTTCTAGTCAAGAGGCTGTTGCAAATGATGCTTTCAATTACAGGGCGTTTTTTTTCCTACGTGAACATAGCTTGAAGCTACTGCATGGCTTTCTTCCCCTGGGAGGCCTGGTGAAGCAGGCAGGCAAAAATTTAGAATTATTGGTTGTCAAAACTTTTGAGAAAAATTGAACTTTGAAAATCTGAAGTTGAAGCACAGCAATACAGATGCTGAGATGATAAGACAACACATACATGAAGATCCCAAACCACAGGAGATACAGAAACACAGGCCGCAAACAATTGTGCGGGCAGCTAGGAAAAGCATTGGGGCATAAAGAGGATCCTGAACCATCTCACGTAACCACAGGCAAGTAACCACTCCTGCACCTTGCAGAAGTTTTTGGTATTGTCAGTGCCTTCTGATTCCTGGCAGAGGCAGAAAATTTGAGGAAACTCGCAAGTCCTTCCACGAGCACCAGCACGGAGAAAGCCTGGTCTCCTGTGGATTTGCATCTCACTGTTGACCGTGAGAGTCCTTCCAGGCTTTTCACGTAGCTGGGACATTCGTGAGGCCTCTTTCCCCTGTGAGTACTCTCTCTGTCCCTGAGCCAGGACACTTGCAGGCCTATTTCCATCACACTTTTAACAACTACATTTTTACTTGCATCGGTTAACGGGCTCGCTAGTTGTTAGGGCAGACCGGAAAATGTGGCCGGCGGGCCTCATGGCTTTGACAGCCCAGCATGACACAGTGCCGAAGCAGCCCCGCAGCCAGCCAGGCCGGCAGGCACGGGTGAGGCGCCGCGCCGCCAGCGGAGCAC
>NW_008794080.1:63636-88702 GCF_000699145.1 Aptenodytes forsteri
AGAAGTGCGGCGGAGGGCCGGGCGGGTGGGGCAGCCTCCTGCGTGTCCCTGCCGGGCGCAGCCTTCGCCTTTGGGGCGGCCCGAATGTCAGCTGAGGGTCCCGCGGGGCCGCTGGCTGCGAGCTGTGCCACAGGTGCGGCCTCCCCCAGCTGGCAGGGTGCTGGCAGCGGTGCTAGCTTGGCTGGTGGTGTCTGGGGCTTGCACTCGACTTAGCTGCGCTGCTCAGGGAGGTTAAAGGCAGTCTGGCATGGCAGGCCCGTCGCTGTGAGCCTCCGTCGGTTCCTGCTTTGCAGTGGTTTATGCGTCTTTTAAGTCTCTGTTGAGACGTACCTGCAGGTATATTAGGAAACAGCTGCTGAAGGCCCTGGTCATAAAGATCTCTTTGTAGCTCCAAAAAGGGGAAGAAGCAAAAGCATCCAGTATGTGGTTGTTCAAAGACAACAGTTTAAAAAAAAAAAAAGTGGATTGTCTACTTTAGCTATAATCTGTTCAGATTTTGCTTGTAACAACAGGGGAATGTTATGTATGTTATGATGATTTTGCTTTAATGACACTAAGACTTTGCTTTCATCATCCAGAGCCTGCTGTAACATCGTGTCCTGTCAAATGTACTTTGACACACAATGAAGCGTAGGCAACTTCAGCCTTTAACTTTGAGTTGGAGGAAGTCGAGCTGTTTATCTTCAGTTAAAGAAAGCAAAAGTGAATGGGAACTTTATGCTGTAACAGAGCATTAGTGTCCAGGCCAGACAAGAAATTAAGGTAAGGATTGTAGATCTGGTACTCTATCTGGTATGTCATATAAAGATGTTTACCCGTTTTCAGGGGAATTGGTTGAACTTGTAGGATTGGTGCTTCGTATTTGTAGCAGGTTCGTTCCTGGTGTTTGTGGGCTTTGAGCCTTGATTTGATGCAGGGTAGGATTTTTCATTATGACGGTATTAAAAGCAAAATGAAGTTGGATCTAAGGTCTCGTTCTGTTATGTTCTTATAACTGAGAACCACTACAAGTGTTCTCTGAAACGTTAAAAATATCTCTTCTGGAGTAGTCAAAAATACAAAACTCTTCATCGTATTAGCATGAGGCAGTAAATATTTACGTTTTCTGGTGATACTGAATGAAATTTGGCAGATATTTTCTCATGTATATAAAGATCACATAACTAAATTCTGTGGGCCCATTTTGAATTTAATGCCTCCAAGCTGAAGAGGTGAATGCCTAACAAGTGGAACATTAGTAATAACCAGCTACCTAAATGTTAACCAGGGATCTACATGAATATACAATTTGCAGTAGAAAAAATGTTTTTAATCTCAAAGTTTAATCTCTGCTCACAGTTAGTACTTTTCGTTATAGAAATCTCAGTGTTTGGGCTCCAAAAACTGCTGAGTATTGTCTTATAATTGTAAAGCTATTTAAACAGTGGAAATGTTTCAGGCTTAGATTTCTATATTTGGTATTTTTGACTACTATTACACCTTGTGTTTTTGAACTGAGGTGGTAATATATATGAATATAGAAAAAATGAATAATAATGATCTCAATTAGCATAATGATCTCATTTAATGTAGCGTTATACTAATGAGTAATCCTGTTTAATGGAACTGTGCATGTTAAAAGCTCGCTGGAGAAAAACCTATTACTTTTGGACGTGATAGTCCTTTAAGAGGGATTGGTTATTTGGAAGAAACCGGTTACAAAGAAGTGTTGGCACCTGCTCTCTAGATAAAAAACCATCAGTCTTCAGATGAACATTGCTTGCCTAAAATTGTTAGAAAGTGCGGATCTCTGAAAATGGAAGAGAGATGAAGGAATAAAAGGTAGCCAGTTGCAGCGGTGGTTGTCGTGTTCTTTTTCAGCCACTATTTGGAAGTGTAAACAGCAGCACTATCTTCTTAATTAGAAGCTTTCAGGCAGGGTTAAATTCCTTGCCAACAGGGATACTAAGAAGATCAAAATACTAATGGTGCTTTTGATAATTAGGTTTAAAATCCTGTATTGTTTCAATTGGAGCAATAAAACAGGCTTACGTAAATCTCTGGATAACTGAACCCATGTATGTTACAATAAAATCCCAACAGCATTAAAATAATTATTCCAAAGATGAAGTTTGGTTAGTCAGTGTAGGTCTTTGCATTTCTTTGTACCTCTGGGACGCATACTTCAGCTCACTCTTAAACTTCTATCAAATAGGTGAATTTTGGAAGACATTCTGAGACTGTTGTTTCCTCCTTGATCAAAAGTAGCTTGATTTGCAGAGATCTGGACTTTGCTTGCTAGCTATTCTCTATCTATTCTGAAGGGAGGATTCAGCTGGAGCAGTTCTGCTGATAATATCCTATAGTAAGTGAAGCAAGAAAGTCTTCTCGGGGTGGGGGATGCTTATTCCTGGTCACATGGGGAACTGGTGTCGTGAGTTCTCAGTAAAATGCCTTTCTCACCACAGATTGTTGGGATTTTCATGAGCACTTAGTCTGTGATGAGTTGAGGTAGTCTTCTGCAGAGTGCATTTTAATGGCTTTGATTGAAGCAGAAGTATGGTTAATGTTGGCAAGGTTCTCGCTGCCAGGAGTCTTGGCTTATTAGCCAGAGGAAAATAGCTGATAATGTTTTTCTTTTATGTGGTGGTTGAACAAGTTATAGATCTGGAATAACCCTTAAATTGCAAACAATTTCTGAATTTATTCCCTGAAGCAAAAGAACTCCTATGCTTTTAGTCTAATTAGCCCAGATGGCTTGTGACACACACAGCACAAGTTAAATGGCACATCATGGGAGAACTGAGTATCCTGGGTTCTCTTGACTCAATAATAACGTGTATAACGTGTACTTTGATCTGGGGAGTCTTTTCGAGTCTTTTCTAGATAGATATAGAGATTCTCACTACAATATGAATTTGTATGGTACTTCAACTCATGTTCTCTTTATGAATCATATTAAAGATAGGTTTTGCTTAAATGCATTTTTTCTGGTCTTACACGATGAAATTATTACATAGACTTGTTGATAAATATTTTTGATTTGGGGGAAGCTATGGCTTTTAACTAACCTTCATCTCAGTAAGGCAAACTTGCATAGGTGTAAACTTGGCAAGGCCAAAGCTACTACTGTTAGTAGCAGGAGACTTGAGGAAGGGAGCAGAATCTTTCATCCTGCATAGCCTTGTCCATCAGTAAACAGAGTTTTAAAAAAAAAAAAAACAAAAAAACAAAAAACTAATCCCTCTCTGTGTAGATCATTCAGTCACGAAAGCTCTCTGAAATAGTAGTTTATAAAAATAACACTTTATTATGACTGAATTTGAGACCTTGATTGAACAAAACAAATGATATGTATCAGCTTCCTGATATTCAAGTAAAATGTGAGCATAGATAACTGTCTCTGTGTAATTCTGTAAGCTAATATGGGAGAAACTGATCCTGTGGACAAACTGTTGCAAGTAACTGAAGTTACACGTCAGTTTCTCTGAGAATCCTTTTTCTTTTTTAATTGCAAATGTATGAGGATATAACAACTGTCTGTCTTCTACATTGTAGAAAACTGTCCTTGATAGGTACATTCAGATATAACTGTTTATGTTCGTGTATCAGAAAATCAGCAAGAAAATATAAAACACGCTTTAAAATACTTAGAGAAGGCTGCCGGTTTGTGGTTAAAAACATGTTGATATTTGTTATGCTGTGGCAAACTTGCGAAGTTGTTTAGTACTGGAAGATTTTTAGAGAGTTTGGTTTTGAGATTGGGAAGTGATTTATAGCCATCGAATCATAGACAGAAGCTGTAAGTGTCCAGTGCTAGTGAAATGAAATTCAATAGCGAGGAAGTGGCACTTTGAAGATGTGGTTCAAAAATAAGCAAGTTTCAGCTGAAAGCCATAATATGGCAGTATACGGCTGCAGTATTTTTGGTTAAGGGTGGCTGTTGAAGAGAAGTCAAACTTCACTTAAAAAATACAAGTAATTCAGTATCTTCTTGAAATCACATAGATATGGAAACAAACTGATCGATATAACTGGTATGTTTGGTAGCAAGGAGAGCAGAAATCAGTGGCCTGTTCTTGCAATGTAGGGAGTTTACAAGTAGTTTTCCTCAGGAATCTGTACAAGGCAATGAAATTATCTTTAAAAGAATTATTAGGAGGACTCTGGAACTCCTTGCTTAAGGCAGTCGTGGATGGAAAAAGTTTGGGGGCTCAAGGACAGGTTGGACAAGATAGCGGAGGAGAGATCTGTGGAGGGTTCCTAAACAAACTACATCAAATTCAAGAAATCCTATGAATTGAAAGTAGTTGAAGGTTGAGGAAGTTGCGTTCTACGCTTGCCCTGTTCATCCTCTTCTGCTACCGCAGGAGACAATGTGATTTTTCTTATTCATCACCTCTAAAATAAGATTGACTGCTGGAACTGTATGGCTGAGCTGGAGAATTGAATCTGGACAGTTGAATCGCCATGATCCAAACCCAGAGAAATGTTATGATTTACATAATATTTCAAGTTTATCCAGGGTTCACTTGCTCTCTTTCATGAGAGAAGTTTTAAAGATCTTTGTCAGTCCATTTTCTAGTCTTTTTTTTTTTTAATGCAGCAATGGCTGATTTAACAATATGATTGTTTTTAAAATCTGTAGCAATGGTTTGACGTGTTCTTGTCTCAAGGTCGTGATCCTCTGACAAAAGCTAAGCTATGTTAAAATAGCATTGACAATATGTAGAAAAGAAATTCCCAGAACTATTTTCTTCTGTCTTCCTACTGCTTCATCTTGTCTAGTCTTGCTCCATTATCACCTGTGAACCTCTTCAGGCTTACTGAGGATATCTCAGTACCAGTGAGTCTATGAATTACATGCATTCTCCTTCAATTATCTCTGCTTGTCATTCAGCTTAACCTATAACTAGAATTCTTATTCAGACAGCAGTGGAAAGAATGAGCATGTGTAACTGGAGGGGGAAAAAAAAATCTTACGTATTGGTGGTAAGCACAGCCTTGTCGCAGATTTAAACTAATGGGAATTGCTAATCTTAAGATACTCTCATAGATAAACTGTTCAGCAGTGGTTCAGATGGGTAGTATTGTTTCTGTCATTAGTCATTATATAATCAATACAAAAATATAGTGAACAATATCTGTTTGTACCACTGTAAGAGAGTCTTAGCTCAAGACAGCTCAGTGTTCTTATATGGAGAAGATGCTTCAGATGAATAAACAAACTAGAGGAGTAGGATGGACAAGGTGGCAGTCTAAAATGGGATATTTCCATTCATAATCGGTTGTATTCAAAGTTTCACTCGCCTTCCAGCCTGCCTGTTCTTATCAGCAAAAAAATCCTACTCCAGGTAGCATGCATTACTAAAGTAGCAGGAAACGGTGACTGGAAGCTGACTCTTTAGTTTGTTACTGAAGCAATGGTGAAGTAAGTCTCTCCTAGGAGAGTTAGAGATGGGAGTGGTGTGTTTCAATCGTTTGGTGACAGTGGATAGTTCTGAGGGAAAAGGGAGGCTCCTCTATTTTTAAGTGAAATATTTACCAGACAATAGCAGGTAATTCATACTTGTTTGCAGAATGACATTGCTTTTATGTCTGAACTCGGAGACAGATTAGTCTGTCTTGTAAGAATAAATTCAGAAAAATTGAAATTACCACATGAAATGCTGTTGCTGAAGGAATAATACCATCAGCAAAAGCAGTGGCCTGTTTTCTGCTGTCAGTTGCTTTGATGCTGACATAATCATGACATTTTTGAAAGGAGAGATCGGGATCCACCATTTCACTTCTAGAAAGCTTGGATTCTAGGCTGCTATTAATGTTTGGGATTATTCAGTCAATCTTAACTACAGCATAAAATAATTTGCCTTTATGGTATAAACAGTTATGTCAGCTTTAAAACTTTTCTGAAAGGCAGCTATCTACATCAAATCGGAAAGATCAGAGTTTTTCGAATATGTATCTACATGTACATGTTGGTATGTACACGTGTTGGTTGACAGCCGGCTGAATGTGAGCTGGCAGTGTGCCCAGCCGGCCAAGAAGGCCAATAGCATCTTCGCTTGTATCAGAAACAGTGTGGCCAGCAGGAGTAGGGAAGTGATCGTGCCCCTGTACTCGGCACTGGTGAGGCCGCACTTCAAATACTGTGTTCAGTTTTGGGCTCCTCACTACAAGAAAGATATTGAGGTGCTGGAGCGTGTCCAGAGAAGGGCAACGAGGCTGGTGAGGGGTCTGGAGAACAAGTCTGATGAGGAGCGGCTGAGGGAACTGGGGTTGTTTAGCCTGGAGAAAAGGAGGCTCAGGGAAGTGGTTGAGTTACCATCCCTGGAGGTATTTAAAAGACGTGTAGATGTGGTGCTTAGGGACATGGTTTAGTGGTGGACTTGGCAGCGTTAGGTTAACGGTTGGACTTGATGATCTTAAAGGTCTTTTCCAACCTAAGCGATTCTATGATTCTATATACATATACACGATTATGGATTATCTTCCAAGATAGAAATCTCGCCAACTACAAGCAAGTGTTAAGACAGCACAAAAGAGTAACCTAGATATAGATGTGCTGTATAGTTGCGGCACTTTTGTGTGTGAAATAACGCTTGAGTAATACGGTAGTTTAGTTCCTTTCTTCTCTGTAGCCGTATGACTTTGTCTTTAGGTTGCAGAGCATTAGATTTGTAAGGCAGACAGATAGTGTGTGTCTTTTCCTAGTTTGGTCTTCCCCTTTCTGTTTATTGTCTCTGGAAATTTGGTAACAATTTAAACTGAATAATGTCATCAAAGAATTGAAGCAAATAAAGACTCTTTGTATCTCTTCACCAACAAAGATTTTGAGAACAATACATCTTTTGCAGTTCAAGAGCTGTTAAGCTACCCTGCTAAAGAAGCTTGGTCTACATGACTCACTGTCAATCTGTTGAATTTGTTCTGTTCACAGAAGGCTGTTCATCGTGTAACATAACAAATGAAGTAATCCACATAATTTAATTCCTTCTAGCAGGATTGTTTCTGCATTGGGGCTAGGTATATCAGTCATGATTATGTCAGTTGTTTCTGCTTCTGATTTATTACAATGTATCCCGTCCGCCTCTTACAAATGCTTTGAAAGCTGTTCTTGGGGTCAGCACACTTAATGTAGTGTTTTTATCAGCTGCGCCTTATGTTCTCTGGATTTCCAGTGAAAGCCTCATTATGTTCTGGATCTTGTGTTTTGAAGAGTTGGTTATACAGGAAGTGCGTGGTGTTTATATGCGCGGGTACAGAGTTGACATCGCTAGCTCGGATTTAACAAGGTATGACTGCTACATTTGGATGAGTGATTGGAAGAGTGCACAAAAGCAAACTTAAGGAAAACCCGATGTCCGTCAGTGTCTGAGCCACCTTTAGTTCTTACTAAAAGTATTTTCCGGAATTTTGACAAAGTCAGAATAGACCTATGTTTTATCTCTGCTGTGGCAAGAAGAGTAGATCTTTTGAAGAAGGGAATTGATTACTTCCTCCAAGAGGATGCATCAGGTGGTTGGCAGCTTCAGAGAGGAGTTGTGCCTCTCCAGTGCTTTATTCCACTTGCTAGCTGACCTCTGTCCCTGAGAACAGCTAGGCTGTCAGCACTAATGCAGAAAAGAGTAAGTGTCATTGCATTTCACGTCTCATTTATGAATGAACTATATAAACTGTATTAGCATTTAAGAGGAATGTGAAAGTGCGCTATTTCTTCCTTTTTGCAGGCCCTGATATTCTCTTATTGGGAGTAATATACCCCTACTCCCAAGTATCTTCTTCCATCTTTTCTTTGTCCTGAAGCTGCGCCCTTGTTGCAGCTGGCTACGCATCTGGACTTTGACTGCCCTGTGCCTTAGTAGTCATGTTGTAAGAATGCCAGAAATCAGGGCAAATTTACCTATTTGAGAAACCTTAGCAAAGGTCTTACTTTTAGTTAAAATTTGCATGACAGTTTTTTCAGTAAAATCTTAAGGGTTTTATGATCGCTCAAATCCCGTTTTGTTTCAACCTTTTGGTAAGGTTTGATGTGAAAATTTGGGGTTTAAAATGCATAGTCTATTTTACTAATATGCAAAGCACAAGCGGGCAAACTATTACAAAGCATACGTTTCTGGGCAGATAGCACAGCCCTTTTTTTTTTTCTTCCTTGAGGTGCCTGATGTTCAATGTAAATAGCACTAACGGCAGAGTGAATTGAGAGTGTGGCCCTAAGGTATGTGAATGGATTTTTTGGTTGTGAAAGTATTCTGGTAGCTTTCTTCTACAAAATAGAGCTGCATTTCCCTATTTCTTTTTCTCCAGTAAGTGCTTGTGTCCTCTAGCCTTACAAAGCATTAAGAAACCGTGTTCTGATGAATAACTATAATGCTTTTAAAGATTGCAAGGAATGTCATATATTTTTGCTGTATTGGCTAAAGATAGCGTGCAATGTTAGAAATACAGAAGCCCCGATCTCTTCAGGATGTCTTTCTTGTTCTCTCCTCCTTTTCGCTCTATTCATTATCATGCTCTGCTTATATTCCTTGACCCAGTGCACTCTGGTCAGTAAATAAAATTCAGCACAACAGCAGCTTGGATAACTGGGTTGCTTGCTGTTTGATAGATCAAACTTTACATCAGCATACCTAAGTGTGAGGGAGGAAGAATAGAAAAGAACTAAGCTTTCTGACATCTGGGAACAGAATCTCACAACTTCGAACACAGAATAACAAAATTATTTCAGAGAAACAGAACAATAAGCATTAAGTATCTTGGAATTTCTTACCGTACTTTATGACTATGGTACCTTCAAAAGGCAGACTGTCAGGGATGCAGTTTGGACATGGTAAAGGGAGAGACACTAAAATTCGTGGATGCCTTCATGAAGCATTGGGAATTGATTCAAGAACAGAGTGTTTCAGAGACGCTGAAGACAGGAGAAGGAAGGAAGGCTTGGAGGATTTTACTGCAGAGCTGTAGTCTTATTGGATCTTGGAGTTGAGAGAAGGCTTTTTTTGATTGAGCTGGAGCTAGTCTGTGCAGGGTAAATAACACAAAACAATATGGGACAGTTGTAAATACTCAGAAGTTCAGTCTCGGAGCCATCAGAATTTCTAGTTGTATTCTGATTCAATTTAATTCATACAACATGCACAATTTCCTCAGCATTCATCATCTTTAATTCCTCAGGGCATGTCCTGCTCAGAGCAGGTGTTTGCTAGCTAGATCTCCTGCCAGTTCTTTCATTCTGTTAAGCTCCTGTGGTCCTCTTAGACCTGAAAAGTGACTTGCAACCATGTTACTCATCCTGCAGTGTTCCTAAGTCCTTGCTGAAGAAGCCTTTTGCTGCATCTGTTGCAGGGCCCTCCCTGATTTTCTCGCTTATGTCATTCAGTATCTCCCTACGCTGGTGGAAATAAGATATTTTCACATAGCTGCCCTAATGCATTTTAAATTACATTTTAAAGAGAAATTGTTCTTAAGTTATGCTTAAGTTTTCCTATGTATCAGTGGTGAAAAGATCTGCATTCTGTGTGTCCTGAATAGAAAAATAAATAAATAGAATAAAGAAACAGAAGCTGTGGTGTTAAAACCCAGAGGTCTACAGAGGTTGCTTTTCTGTGTGTCCGAATAGAAAAATAATAAATAGAATAAAGAAACAGAAGCTGTGGTGTTAAAACCCAGAGGTCTACAGAGGTTGCTTTTATAAGCAATGCACAGTGGACAGAGTTGAAATACACGTGCACTTAAATTCACAAAGGCCATGTGGTGTATCTAGATTCAGCAGATGATAATTAGAAGTAAACTACAATCTTTTTCAAATTGGCAAGTTTGTATCTTTTTTTTTTTGGTGTGTGGAGGGCATCTTAGTTATCGTGAAAATCAGTGAGAAGTTAGGAGCCGCTATCTTGAAGCATGTCCGTAGCACCTTGAAGAGCTGGTCTTGCGTCTCAGATTTCAGCAGGGCTCTCCTGTTAGAAGCGTGGTGCAGAAAACAGGATATAATTATTACTTAAGGTAGTAGATTGTGCCTGCCTCGAGCCATCCGTTCATTTCCTGCCATTTGCTCTTCAGTGCCCAAGGGTATGCTTCATTTACTTTCTGCACTGCTCGGGCAATAGTTAACAGTTCTTTTCTCTGCCCTAATGTAATGCTGTGGTCAAGTAAGCTTTTCACTAGAGGAGATAATTTAGGTTACCACAGGAGGAATGTTCTCACCTTCCAGTCCATGCTGTTTGTACACTAGAAACGTGCTTTTGTTTTCTAGGAGAAAGAATGAAGGTCCCTGGAAATTTTAGCACCGTAGAGTTGGCAAGATAAATATGCATGAATAGTGGTAACTGCTGCTTCAGATTACCTGTCGCTGAGGCAAACAAGTAGAATTAGATAGTATCTTAATTCTTAAGTCTTCTGCAGAAGGCAAGTAATAGGAGTATAAGGTCTGGCTTGGCAAACGTGGTCATTGAACTTCATTGGCTTCAGTAACATCCAGCACATGATGGCAGAAATATGAATAATTCATTTATTCACAGACCTTCATAGCAGTTGTTCTGTCAGCCTGCCCATGCCAAATACCAAAAAAAATTGACTGATTAATAATTGGTGTTTGCTGATATATGAACATGGATGGACATAATGTTTCTCAGTAGGTAAGGAAGCTTGTGTACCGCTGTAGCTGCCAGCCTCTTACAGACATACAGGAAAGTACCATCTTTGTTATCCAGAAGCAGTGAACTTATGTTTATGTGCCACAAGGGAAAAAATCTTCACACTGGGAAGGAAGTTGCTGTAAGAAAAGCATCTTAAGTTAGCTACTCAGTATTTCTGTTTCTTATTTAGGTGGTCTTAAAATTGAAGAAGAATGAAACATACATCCGAAACTGTTGGCATAGCAATAGTTCTGCAGAATTGCTCTCATCTGTCACCAGTCTGTCGGATATGTTTCATCCAGCAGCTGTTTATTCCACACTGCTATAACAATAGGAGGGGAATTTGGTCCCACTCATAGTAATCTGTTTGGAACTTGAAAATGCTCTTAGCTCTCTGATGGCATGGATCATAGGGATCACAATATTTTAAAGGTGCCCAAACATTGAAATGTATGAACCTTAAGCTGTCTTCTGTTGTAATAATCATTCCACAACATGTAGGGTGGAGTCTCAGATGCAAAACCGAACTTTGCCGAGAAGTTAATATATAGGCAACTGTCTTCCTGGTGTTACTGAAACAGATTGTGAATGATGTAAAAGCGAATGTTGTGTTTGCTAGTTGAAAGTAACATTGGAGGATCTTGTCGAGGTGTAAATAATCCTATACAGAAAGCACAAAGGAGAGTGAGACTGAATATCCTTTTGCTTATCACCAGGATCTTGAATATCTTTGAAGGTAAGGATGTAGCAGCTTTTCAGTTAATTCAGATTATACTTCAGAGAGGGTTTGTAAGTTTTAATTCCTTTTCCCTAGATCATTATGTAAGGCCAGGCTCTTTATAATTAGTTCAATTCCCAAGTAGGCTTGTGTGCACTAGATAATGTATTTCCTAAGGCAAAGCATATAAGGCTGGTTTGCCCAAATGTCTGTTTTGACAAAATCCATAGATTGCAGAAGTCTAAAATTACTTTGAATTTCTTTATAATACAGCAGAATATGACTTAAATTGTATTGAAACTGAGTTTCATGGGGTGCAGAAATCATACTGTAACTTGCAGGTACTATGCTTCTTGATAAGAAATTTTCATTTTTAGGGTAATTTAAATTCTAGTAATAAATATATGAATTTTCATTTTTAGGGTAATGTAATTTCTAGTAATAAATATATGTCAAGATTGAGGATGTTTAAGAGAACTTCGTGAGAAAATGTTCTGGTTTCTGGGAAAAGTAACATCTGCCAAACATGATACTGTGGGTGGTTATTTTTTTTGACGGCATTGTATTTCAACCAAACAAATGCAACCTAAAATTGAAAAGGTAACACAGCAGTTACAGTTATGTAGCTAACAAAACACAGGCAAGTATTGCTTGTAGGCAGCCTTTTAATTTAATTATCTGAAGTATTTTAAGCAATCAGTACAGTTTTCTTAAAGATAATATCTTGTCTTTCCCTAATTAAGGATAAATGAGCAAGCACCCTTCCTAGAGAACTCAAAGGTCTGCTTTTCAAGTTTAATTTGCAGCACTTGGTGGAGGATTAAAGTAATCTCATTAAAAGGCCTCATTTAAATTTTGCAGTCACCTAAGAGATGGTAGACAGATGTGAAAAGGGAATTATCCGTAAAGCATGAAAGTTAAATTAGAATCACAGAATAGTTAGGGTTGGAAGGGACCTCTAAAGGTCATCTAGTCCAACACCCCTGCCCTGGGCAGGGACATCTTCAACTGGATCAGGTTGCTCAGAGCCCCGTCCAATCTGACCTGGAATGTTTCCAGGGATGGGGCATCCACCACCTCTCTGGGCAACCTGGGCCAGTGTTTCACCACCCTCAGCATAAAAAATGTCTTCCTTCTATCTCGTCTAAATCTACCCCCCTTTAGTTTAAAGCCATTCCCCCTTGTCCTGTCGCAACAGGCCCTGCTAAAAAGTTTGCCGCCATCTTTTTTGTAAGCCCCCTTTAAGTACTGATGGGCTGCAAGAAGGTCTCCCCAAAGCCTTCTCTTCTCTAGACTGAACAAGCCCAGCTCCCTCAGTCTCTCCTCACTAGGCAAGTGCTCTAGCCCTGATCATCTCAGTGGCCCTCCACTGAACTTGCTCCAGGTTATCAATCGACCTGCTGGCCACGCTTCTTTGGATGCAGCCCAGGATACGATTGGCCTTCTGGGCTGCGGGCGCAGCAGCTTTCTAATTTAACTTTCTTAATTTGGAGGATTTCTGTACGAGACTTGAGCCTTTTTGTTAGAGTTGGGATACTTTTTGATGGATCTGCTTGCTGTCAATGAATGCATCATGATGTTAAAGGCCATTTTTTACGCATGGAGTTATTTTAAAAAAAAAGTGTACTTTATTGCCTTTACTGTATACATTTGACATAAAGTATCTTCGAGGTCAGCATTTGATATGAAAGCATAATGTTTTTTTCATTTGCGAGGTATACAGGTACACTGTAGGCAAGTTTCTTTTTTATGGGTACAGATACATGAATGAGATGCTGTGAATGCTTTTCTTAGTAGGTGTGGTTGGTCGTAGTGTTTTTGAGATAAGTCTAACATTAGACGCCTAAATCCACATACAGGCACGTATTATGCATAATGAGTTAAATGTTTTGCTGTTGCTGGGGGGAAACACTTGTGTGCTTCTTTGTATGCCTAGGTGAGGGTTATGTCTCCGGTGTGCAAGAATTCACTTAGTATTTGAAAACTCTGGATTTGCGTGTTTCTAAATAGAAATGCGCTCTACCAGTTGTAGGATGTGGATTCTGATATTTTCACTAGGTTAGAAGCCCTTAAAAAGCCATGTCTCTGAGTATGTTTCTCTTTGTATCATCTTTTTAATGTAGATCTGCTTCCAGAAGTACAGCTCTGGGGCATCCTATTCACTTATAAAATCCTAAGGGTACTTCAGTTTGCATGAATTTAATGCCACTGTGATTTTATCTTAAGTGTTTCTTAGTGAGGTCTTGCAACTTGGGGAGTGACTCACTTTAAGGTAATGCTTGCTGTAGTTACACAAGATTATTTCCTGTACCTTGAATAAGTATAATGTTACTTGCTGTGTGTTGATTCTCATCGTAATTGCTGTGGTTTAAAAATCTTCATGGGTTTTTTCAGTCCTGCCAGCTGTGTGTAGGTCTGTGAAAAGAGAAACACAGATAATAGTTTCAGGGAATGACATAGAACGACTGAAATTCTGTGTCTTGACACCATTGTAAGACCAGCAGGTGGAACTGACGAAAACATAAAATCCAGGCTAGCAAAAGCAAAATATCCTTTTACAACTGTCTTGAAAAATCAGAAACCTAGTTCTTGCAAATACAGAATTTAACACTGGAGTAAACCTTGTCTTAAGATGCAACATTGAAACTTGGAGACTTCTCAAGGCCTTATTGTCTGAACTGCAAGTCTTTAATAATAGCATTTAGATGAGTTGCTCATACTGTATAGCCAGGAAAAACAACAGACTAAATGCTGTACAGAAGGGTGATACAGACATAGTTGTCCAAATAGTAGGATGGATATGTGGATGAGTGTGGAAGAAACAAAAAGCGCTATATCAAAGCGAGGAAATCGGAATTCTCAAGGCAAAAAGTTTTGAGGCAAAGATATGTCCGTAAAGCAGATACGGCTTTAAAAAATAAGTGTGATATAAAGTAGACCAAAATGACGTGACTGTAAGTTGAGATATAACAAATCTTTATTGACTTAGACTTAGTGGAGTCCCCTGTAGTGCAAATCAGGTGGGTGGGACTGAAGTTCAAGATACAAGGGAATGCATGAATGCTATAATTATCTTTTTATCTCGTACTTTTGTAGCTAGGGTTATGTGTTCATGTATCACTGTGCAGAAGTAAAACTTTTGAATTCACTTACTAACACTGACCTTATGCAACTGTTGCCCTGTACCTCAAGTCTTGTACGTGAATGAGATGATGACCAAAATAGACTATGGTTTCCATACAAAGAGGGAAAAAAATGACTAGGACTTTTAATCTTGAACTGGGAATATCAATAAGACCTAAAAAAAAATATGCTATGGTGAAGGTGGATGATGAGTGATTATTTTGTGTATTGTAACATAGACATTGGGGAAACTGAAAAAAATCATTTTAAAAAAATTTACTTTTAGTCAGACTTTACATTATAGTTTTTGCAGTTTTACATTGCTGACCACAGGTTTGTGCTATGTTCAATTTGTGGGATTTTTTTAAAGTCTGACCTATGTAACTAAATAATTGTAATACAGTTGAAAAATTCACTTTGCTGCTCAAAATAGGTCAATGGAAAAAAAACCCCCCACAACCCTTTTTTAAGCTTATTTTATAGATTTCAAAAAAAAAGAAAAAAAGCAGTTTATCTAGAGAACAAAAGTTGGGGGAGGGAGGCATGACCTGAATAACATACTACTGCCAAATAACTGCTGGTGACTGGTATTTCTCTGGAGTTCACAAAATTTGTGAGTTACTTTGTATCGTCATGGTATAGTTAGGCACAGGAATGTAGTAAACATAGATGCAAATGTATATCAAATTATGTTGATTAATGTGTGGTTGATTCAGATCTAATATACCTTTTCTTTTCCTTAGATTCAAGCACCCTATAAGGACCAATGTACCCAATAGCTCATGGAAGAAAAAAATCAAATTGGGACATCTTTGCTTTCCAGGCTACCGAAATACGGAACGAAAACTTTAGGAAGTGTCTTGCAACCTATGCCAAATGGGACAGCTGTTAGTTTAGCAGGGAATAATGGTGGCAAGAACTTCAGCAAGCACAATGGCACTGTTCGCATGTCTTCCTTTTCTTTCAACTGGAAAAAATCAAATAAATATCAACTTCATGATCAAAATGGGAGAGACACCAACTCTAAACATAACTGTAACGAAAAATTAATTGATTCTGAGAAGTATTCTCAATCTCAAGGAGCAGTGGGTAATGATGTGCTCAGGGTGGGTTTGAACAGTACTGCTTCGGTTGCATCAAAAGCAGCAAAGCAAACCAATATGTTTGTATCATCTACTGAGGAAATAAACCCAAAGTCTTTTCCTGGACTCTCTAGTTCAGCAAAATTCACCAAAGGTACCCTGTCAGGAAGGACCTCATATTCTGGACTCAGTGCTCCAAAATCACATTTAAATGGATTTTATGGAAACAGGCCGGTGGTAGGTTTGCAGAGACCTAGAGCTAATTCCAGTGCCACAAGGACAAGTTCAGGAGAAAGCCTGGTACAATCTACAGACAGTAGCAAGGCTTTTTCCTGTGAAAAAATGGTAAGATCACAAAGTTTTTCACATTCCATTCAGAATTCTTTCCTTCCCACTGCATCTTTAACCAGGTCACATTCCTTTAATAAAGCTGTGGATCTTACAAGGCCTTATCGTAGTCAAAATCTAGCTGCCAGGACATCTCAGAGGTCGACTTTGCTGTCAAGAAATGCACGTCAGTTGGATGTACCCAATGGAAATGAACCTATGAAGTATGGATTTGCCAGGCCCTACTCCGGTATGTCGGCTCCTTGTTCAAAGAAGCCCCCGCTGTCAAGCGGATCTGGGTCAGCATCTTCTTTTGGATACAGATTAAGTCGGCCTTCTTTGCTGAAGCCTAGCAGGCAGCGATTTGCTGGAAATATCGTTGTGGATGGCAGCAAAAGTACAACTCCTGACGCATGCATTGTGGAGGACTCTGAAATTTCAACAAATATTAATAGATCAGTTGAGAAAAACAGTATTATAGAGAGCAGTGCTCAAAGAACAGAATCTGATGAGGGCCTGCATGAAAGTATGGGAAAACATGGGTCAAAAGTCATGTGTATGAGCGATGATGGAGATGAAATATCTATATCTTCTTTGTCATCCTCTGAAAAAAATGATTTGAGTGAAGACTTCAGTGATGATTTCATAGATATAGAAGACCCAAACAGAACTCTACAAATACAGCAAAAGGAGAGCTGCCTTCAAGAGTTAGAGCATGGGAGCATAACGTCCATTGAGCCGTTCACTTCTCTCAAGGAAAGTGGAGGATCTTGCTGTAATGCTGATGACTGGCTTGATATAAACGTGTCCGGTAAATACTTTGTTATGTTCTGTTTGAGATTTTAGGTACTAAATCAAGATTCTGTAATTGTAATTAAGTTGTTTTATATAATTACCCATTGCTTGTGAATTGTTTCAGAATGGAACTTGGCTCTATGCTGGCCCATTTATTTTCTTACGGTGCTTTTTCTGTGTGATAGTTACCTTTCCCAGGCATGACTTTGAAGAGCTCTTTTTCTTTGGGATAAGAATGAATGATACCTCCTTTAACCACGCTTGTGGTAGGGTTGTGGGATTCTGCATATCCTTGCATTGCCATTCATTTCTCTGGACTGGTGATCTTTTAGGAAAATTTCTTTCCCTGTGCTCCCCCTGCTCCTCCCCCCAGCCTCTGTAGGCAGAGAACAGCTGTAACCACTCCTAAGTAGTGGGAATAAGTGTTGGGTGTCTAATTAAATCAGTTAAATTATAAATATGAATGTCATGGTTTTGGTTTTTTTTTTTGTTTTTCCAGAGGTGTTCTGCATTAATTCTTTAAAAATTAGTGGAAGAGACAGAAGATGTTTTTAAAAGCCACATTTTCAAGTCTCTGATGGGCTTCTCATAGTACACGCTTGTTTTGAGAGAAGTTACAGTTGAAAGATTTGATCCAAAGGATCTAATTTTGGACCCACCTTCTAATATGTTAAAAAGATACAGAATTCTAGAAAGTAGCTTTCACGATGAGTGAATTAGTGCAGTGTAAAAGGCTAGCAAAAATGTAGGTTGGAAGGATACTTAGTTGTAACTACCAAACCAGCTTAAGCATTTTTCCCCTCTAGAATGAGTGAACAATACTGTAGAATGCTTTCAAATATTTCTGTTACGGTACAGTTTCAGAAAAGTTAACGCACCAATAATACACATCTTAATGTTTATTTTTGGCATATTGGATTGTTTTTGGAATCTTGACTATTCCTGTTTTCTTTAAGCAGTGGATGACAACAGCGGCAGCACGAAGCATACTGCTGAGAATGTGATTTCTCCAGAGATAAATTACAGAGCTGGGTCCTCTTTTGAGCTTTCTCCATCTGACAGCTCTGATGGCACATATATGTGGGATGAAGAAGGGTTGGAACCTATTGGAAGTGTCCATCCATGTGGAAGTTACGAATCTTCAGAAATGAACAGCATAGTATGTATTTATATGCATAACTTGCATAATTATAGTGTTCTGAGTTTATTGCTTATTAAGTATATCTTAAAAACAGAATTAATGTATTTTTTACTTGATAATTGTTTCCTCTTTCCTCTGTAGTTGATAGGTTTTTGAAACTTCTTGTTTAGGAACTCCTGTTTCTGGACAGGTGACCTTGATTAGGCTGTTTACATACATTTCCCCCCCCCCCTTCTCAAGTTAGGACAGAACAGGTCCTTCCTTATGCAATCTCCTGGTAGTGCTCACAAAGAATAAAAGAATTGATTCCTGCAAACGATAGGTTAAATATCTCCTACCAATCTCTAAACCTAGGAGTGAAAAAGCAAGAAAATAGCTATTGCCTATCTGACTTCTTCCGTCGTCTTGTTTCTATACTGTATACATATAGGACCCTTTTGAACCGAAGTTTATTTTGATTTTTCAGTTTGTTCAAGCATAGAATCTTTAAGGTAGATGCCTGACTGTAGCTCACTGTAGCAGGACTCTTTGTATGTCTCAAATGCGATACACAAGATGCGTAACAACCTTTTTCTTATTGCTAAACTTATAACTGATCCGCAAGAAACATCATTCAATGTAAAGAATGGATGGAGAGTTGTTGCGGTGCTGTGACCCTCCAGCTGAGGTCAGGGAGCCAACTTTGGGATTTCGGTGGGCTTGAGGAAAATATTGTCTGCCTGTCCTTCATCCCTTTTCATTTCATATTCATTTATCGAACAGTCTTTTGAATTAAGCAGCTCAGATTTTATTAACATGATACTAACAGTCAGAACTTCTAACAGAAAGAATTTGGTATAATCAATGTGTCATGCTTCATGTGTTCAGGCATGTTAGGCACTGTGTCACCACTGTCAATTTATTATGCAGATAATGGTGAGGGTAAAAGCAGTTAATATCTTTGTGTCAAAGTCCAATTGATAAGAGTCAAATTTAAGAATTTTGAGTGCTTGAGCTAATGCCAGCCTGACTGCCCCTTGGAATTAATATTTCCAGGGAAATCTCCAAAGCAGATGGTTAGTTCTGGAGTTTCTGTGGCATCAGGCTGGGGTGAATAGAAGCAATATAGCTGAATAACAATTCAGGTAATTAGATGGTGAGTAATTGGTAGTGTTTAGTGCAAAATTCACCTTTTTTATTATTATTTATTTCCATCCTGCTGTTGTATTGTTAGTCTTCTAAGCTGTATCATCCTTAGTATCAACAAATATTAAATGCTTTTCCTAAACTTTTCTATAGATGGCAGTGCAGGTTTTACTGGGTAATCTTAGATTAGGAGTGTTTTGACCATTTTTGAAAAGGCAACTGTTGCAGAGGGGATTTTAGTTAGGCTTCTGGAATGGCAGCCAGAATAGGAAGACAATGAAAGGAGCTTGCTGGTTACTCAATCTTTTTGTTCCTTTTTTGGGAGAATAAAAGCAGATATCTTTGCTGGCCTCAGTAGAGCTTGGTTTTAAGGATGGGGGGGGGGGGGTGGGGGGGGAAAAGCCTCTTAGGACAACCCTTCTGTTCTTCACTAACTGAGCCAACAGCTATGGAGAAAATGTGCAATCCAGTGTTAGAGGTTTAAACATTACACAAATCTAAATAACTTCTCATAAAACGATGCCATGGGGACTTACAGCGAAGTAGGACATGCTTTTTTTTTTTTTTTTTTGAGACCTTGTCAATTTGAAAATGTTTTTATTCTCTAATTGTGTAACAGAAAATAATTTATTCCACTATCCCTACTTTTGTTTCACTTCTGGTTTTGGAGGCAACAAATCAATTGGTTAACATTCTAAGAATTGAACTCCCTTCAAGTTTTTAAGTGTTCATTTAATTGGTGTTCCTTATACTCCTTTCAACAATTGGTCTTTGCTGCTAAGCACCAAATCACTGATGCTACTTCTGCTCAGTTCTGTGTGAGAAGACTGATGCTTAGCAGAGCAGTTGTGATGGCTCTTTAAATTAACAACATAGACAGTATTTGTCTATATGTATTCTCATTTAACATGTAGCTGTACTGTTTGCTCATGTCGTGTGTTTCAGCTACCTACTTTAACATCACCTAGCTGCTTTACTGTTTCATGGCAGAAAGCTGCTCAGCAATGTGAGGTATAACTTTTGCTGTGTTTTGTTTGTAGTTTGTTGGTGGTTTTTTTGGTTATTTGTTTTGGGTTGTTTTTTTTAATACAGGCTCTCATCAATTCTGTTGCTAGATTGCTTTAGGTCAGGGACCAAGTTAAGGGTTATAATTAAAATGTCTCTTCATTTTACTGCCACTGAGTGAGTAGTTATAAAAGAATCTTAGATTACAATTATTTAAAAACAAAAAAGCCTTGCAAACAAAATTGAGTTAGATTACAAAAGAAAGGGGGGGGGAGGGGGAACCAAAACGAAAACCCAAACAACAAACCTTAATGTGGATCTACACACTGTTGTGTCTCTAGGTTTGAATTGGGATCATGATTGTAATATAACTGTCTTCATTAAACAAAAAACAAACTGGTCAATTTACAGACCCAAGCTGAAATCAAGATTTTTAAGAGTTCTTAGTTCTTAGATGAATTCTGTTTCGTTGGAGGGGGAGATTGTATTAGTATTTTGCTTGCTTGTGCCTATTCAGTTAGCAGCTGAGAGAGTTAGCATTGCCTCAGTAGAAGTCTGGTAGTTACACATCTGAAGGACTGAATGTCTGATTTCTACAATGATCTTTGAAATAGCTGCTTAGGACTGAAGTCATTTTACTTCATAGTGCAGGAAACGTAAATGTGTGTTCTCCTATTTCTTGGAATGAGAACCTGGGCTACAGTCTAGTAGATCAACCTTGCTACACTTTTGCTTTCATTAATTTTTGTCTGGAAATACTGTTCAACATACATATAAACAATGTAGCCTAAAGCATGCATCCTAACTGGAGCCTCATTGCTCCTCTGCTTAACCAATAATGAAGCACTCTTGCTGTAGCAAGGTTTGAGATGTTTTGTTTTCTCCTGTCCATTGTATTAAGTAGACACATGAGAAACATAAGTTTTAATACGTGTTTGTTCAGAGTGAAGCTTTGAATATTTTTGGAAAGTCGAAGTTCTTATTTACACCAATAACAGGATAGATAATACAGTTCTAATTGTGTGTTTTGTTCTGAGGTATGTGCTTTTTTTAAAGACACTACACTATTCTAGTGCATAATAGTTTGCGAGAAGTAAAAATTCAAACTGAAAATATTCCAGTAGCTTTGGCTTCTTTAATACTCTCTAGAGAACAAGTTGTTGTGGTGTGTTGTGTTGTTTTTTTTTTTTTTCTCTTTTAAAAGCGATTTCATTTGGGCAAGTAGGTTTAGACAGGAAACTTTTATGAGTGTTCTCTCTATTATCAGGTCATATCAAGACCCTATCTTAGAAAAAGACAAAAGAGATCGAGTCCTCTGACCCCTTTTTACTGTAGGACCTAGTAACAATATGAATGTTTGTGCTATGTTAATTTTTACTGAAATAAATAAAGCCAGTATTTTGTGTATATACAGAGTGAGCATCGATGTAATTATAAGGATATAGGATTATGGAATAATAATTGAAATCTGGCTTGAAGAGACAGCTGGGTTTTAGCTGCTTTGCTGAGAATTTAATTGCTCTTGGGATGAAATCTGAATCGCATTGGAATGAATCTATTTAGCTGCTTTGCTGAGAATTTAATTGCTCTTGGGATGAGAAATCTGGATCATTGGAATGAATCTATTTTGTCATTTATTGACACGTGGCCAGAATTTTAGCTGGAGTGTGTGATAGTTATATTTTTTTTCTTCTTCCTAGGAAATTTTTGAAATATTTTTTTTTATTTTGTTATTTTTTTTTTCCCTTTGTGATTGAAACTTGGGAAAGGGCAATTTTGAATTAGTTTTTGAGACTGGGCAGAATGCTTTCTGGTTTGAGGGGCATAGGTACTCACAGTGAAATATGCTGAAGTATGCTCTACTTCTCAGAGAAAGAGAAAATAAGCTTGCTAAAATAGCATTGTTTAGTACGATCACTAATTTCTTACAGTAATTTATTTACAAGTAATTTGGTGTTAATTACCTTAATTTTTTTTAATAATTCACTTCTCAAAATGACTTTATAGTAAGCTTTAAATTGCTAGTTTGATTTCTCAAATGGGTAATTTATTATGTGAATTCAGACTTGTAATGTGTGTATTCCTGATACATTTACTTCTGTAGAGTGAAGTGTTCTAGGTATTGTTTTCTACCCATCTTCCTTTCTTTAGTTGTACATTTTCTTCAGGAGGTTAATGCCAAAGCCATAGTTCTTGTTCTATGAGAAGCTGGACTTTTTAAGTTTTGGACTCTCTTGTTATGGTTGTAAGAAAAATGCAAGCGCAAGTAAGCTTAAGATAACGTAAAAGTGTGGAATAAACCAGCTATTCAGATATATAAGGATTGTTTTTTAAAGTAGTATTTGGGAGACTTTTATGAAGTGTGAATCCCTAAGAGGTTACCATTTGAGACAAGATACCTCTTGCCCAGTGTGGTTTTTTTTGATGGAACTATGTAATACTACGATAGAAGTGCTGAAATTATTTCAGAAACAGTACAATGCTAATTCCAAACAGGTAAATACTGAGTCTCCATACTGTGCTAGCAGCACTATATAACAGCCGCTGGAAGCATTTTCAGCACAAAATCTTTCTGAATTAAAAGCAATGTTTACAGACTTGAACACAATTTAAGTAATATACTGAAAATGAGTTGCATTCTCATGAAGTTTTTCATAAGAAGCAACGGTTGATTTATTGAGGCATACAGTACAGAGTATTCAGAAGGTCTTATGCTTCATTTTCATCCATTTAACAGGGTGTAGTGAAACTAAGTATGTATCTTTTCTTGACACAGACTTTTTTTGCTATAACTTTCTAAAAAAAGCAGCCTTGAAATGAGCCCTTCAGGTGCAAGCTAGTTACAAGAAGCACACATAAAAAGCAGTTTCCATCTAATGAGCTAGTTGAAATTTGATTCTTTTTTCTGCTTTTCATGTTGCAAATGAAGTGTCTTTAAGATTTTAAGATGCTGAAGGTAAATGTAAAAGAAAAGTTAAAAAAATAACTGCTTTGATGTCAAATCTGCATTTTCATATGAAAGAATATATACATACAATTTTATTATTGAAACAAAGACTCTTAAATTTACTTAGGTTTTCATAGTATCTTTACATAAGCCATTACTGAAACCCCTAGATTTCCAACATCTAAGGCTTTTTTCCTCCCCATTCTTGTATTTGCTTTTCTGTCTGCAAGTTGATACTAAAATCCTCCATTAGCGAAGATGTTCCAGTCAGGAAGGACTTGCACGCCATTCAGCTCTTTCTTTTTTTTTCCCCAATAAGAGACAGAATCAACCGAATATTTTTGTTCACCGATAGATTGAGTGTACTTGCTATTAGTTTAGAAAATAGTTCAATGATCTATGAGTAAAGATATTCCAACTGCTGATCTGCCACACTTTGTGACCTTGAGTGAGTCTTATGGAGCCTTACTTGTCTGTTTTTAGAATAATGGATGAATTAAAAATGAATAGTAAAACTTGGTATTATCATCAGTATGTGTTACTTTATTGATATATTTGTGGTTCAGCAAAGACCAATAAAGATCTTTCTCAAAGCAGAGGACAGCATTAAAAAAAGACACTTGTATCTTTTTTGACAGCCTGTACTCAAATGAACAGTGTTGACTAATTGCATTTCCTCCTTTGTTAGGATACTTGTCTTCTGGCTAACAAAAGGTTAAGCTAATACAGAGAATTAATTGCATTGTGTGCTCCTATGATGCTTCCTTAAAGTAGTTTGTGTACTTCAATTGGGCACTTCCTTAAGAAGGGTCTGACTTTGTTCTGTGCCTGAAACCAAAGGATGGTTTCACCTCAGTCGGTGCCATTCTGACTTGAATTCATTGTGACATTAATAAATACACACTTCTAATTTTGTTTGTGGTTAGATTTTTTTTAAAATTTATTTCTTTGCTAGAGAATTTGGTATAGTGACAACTAATTACATGACTAGATGCCCAGTACTTTAGTGAGGGAGTGAGGTTGAAAGGAAGGAGAAGGCATTATTCCTGTGGTATAACAATATTTAAGTATGATGGCTCTAGGCTTGGGGAATCTTGTCATACCTATATTAGAGTAATTTGGATTTTGAAGTAGTTGGTTCCACCTGAAAATGCTGCCTAACGAGCCTGTGAGACCCCAGACATTTTAGTCTTTCTTGCTGCTGCCAAGTTTATCTGGCCACTGTTGTGAGGTAACTGGACCACAGAGGAGGAAACTGGGCAATCTATCCCTATAGGTATGTAAATAGATATTTGAATTCATTAGTATGTCAGAGTAATGAGACTGTCTGTGAGAATGTAATACCAGTGTAGGGGGAGGTAATTTTATCTACCTGTTACCTGGAAAGTATTCAAACAAACCAATGATAAAGGCACTTCAGAAATCATCTGATGGAGACATGTAGATTTGTATGGGCAATAATTGAAATTCTCAGTGGCATATCTGTCTAACTGGGTGTGGACACACTGTAGAAAACAAAAAAGTATCTGTGAACCTCCTGGGAAGTGACTAAGAGCAAACCCAGAGGGTGCCAGATATTTGCAATTTGTATTGTACCTCCTTCTACATTTCCCTCTGTGCCCAGCATACTGGAAACCATTTTTTATGGACAGAGCTGTATAGCACATAGCATCACTAATGTGGAATGGCAGTATGGAGTTCCATATTTTCTTCTTCTGCTCAGAGACTTTTCAGACCGGCCTGGCTGAATCAGACCGGCCTGAATGGGGAGCTCTTGCTGGGACTCAGGAAAAAAAGGAGAGTTTACCACCCACTGAAGAAGGGGCAGGCGACTCAAGAAGAGTACAGGGATCTCGTTAGGTCATGCAGAGAGGAAATGAGAAAGGCAAAAGCCCAGCTAGAACGCAATCTGGCCGCTGTCGTTAAAGACAACAAAAAAAGTTTTTACAAATATATTAATGACAAGAAGAGAGCCAGGGAGAATCTCCATCCTTTATTGGATGCTGGGGGGAACATTGTCACCGAGGATGAGGAAAAGGCTGAGGTACTCAATGCCTTCTTTGCCTCAGTCTTTAACAGGCAGACCAGTTATCCGCAGGGTATTCAGCCCCCTGGGCTGGAAGACAGGGACGGTGAGCAGGATAAAACCCCATAATCCAAGAGGAAGCAGTCAACGACCTGCTACGCCAC
>NW_008794080.1:90548-109481 GCF_000699145.1 Aptenodytes forsteri
TGTTGGGTTGACGGTTGGACTCGATGATCTTAGAGGTCTCTTCCAACCTTAATGATTCTATGATTTGTTGCATTAATCACCAAAGAAATCCTGTCCTGCAGGACAGATTGAATAATTCATTGGTCCTTCACACTCCTTTACCTGAAAGCCTGACTTTTGGGTGTGTAAGCCAATGTTTTTCTTGGCAAGAGACATCGGAGTAGCCCAGGAAGTCTTCTGTGAGATTTTTAGCTTTTACTGATGCATTCTAGAAAATGGCAAACACCATGTCTGAATTTTACTTGTGATTATAAAAGGATTTCTTGGAAATACATTCTCTTGGTAAGCTGCTATTTCTGCTTAGGATTGCCATGTGAAAGAGCTTTGACTTACTCTGTTTTCTAAAATTTATGAAGTGGTTCAAACTTCCTGCTCAGAAATACAGTGATTCTGGGAGTGGAATCTAATACAGGTGTCAGCCTTGAAAGGTGTTTTTCATTGGCATGCATCTGTCTGCCACTTATCTGAAGCTGGTGTTGCTGGTAACCTCTGTTTAAGCTGGTAAGGTCATGTCAAAGTTCTGTGCTCTCGTCCTGACATCTTCATGCCATGTTCCAGAATCTGACAAAAATGACGCTGGCTCACATGAATTGTACTGTTCTAACGTCATAGTTTTCATTAGCTCGATATAATTGCTTTAATTTTTCCACTTTTACAAGTATAGAAATCTCTGGCATTTGTTTTTCATATCCTCAGTTTCTAAAAACTTTCAGTTATGCTTAAAAACTTGTATTTGGAAAACCATTAGACTGCTTGTTTCTGATTTCAAAGCCTCAAAAGTCAGTGTCACCTTTTTGCATTTAGTCTCCATTATGAACAGATAATATTTGTGGACATATTAAATTAGTGGGAGAGCATCCTTGATTAAGCTTTTAGTAGAAAAATGTGTAACCGCTATATAGAACTCAGTCTGTATTATTACTTGTCTTAATACAGAACTAAGAGTACGAACTTGTTCAGTATGTTCTGTTAGCAGGGTTCCTGAACCATTCTTTCGGCAGAGTTTGCTGGCAGATGGTTTTCTGCTCATGGCAGAGAAAGGAAATGTCATGAAAGAGACTGATTTCAGAAGTACCGCCTTCAGCGTGAAAATAGCCATCATCTACCCTCCCACTACTGCTCTAGTCTTCAACTTCAGAGCTTGACTATTACAGCAACGGGAGGTAGTGAGAAACTGAACTACTTAATGAGATGGCATTTCTGTCTGTTTTGTGTGATGTACGTGTCCCTGCTGTCAAATATAATTAAGAGGTTATATGACTGTATTACAGTGCACAAACCTCTTGTGATGTTGGTTTGAGAGGCATGACGTTTTGTGAACAAGCTTTTATGGCAAATTACTTTTTTTCCTTTGGGATGGGAAAGCATATATGCCTTTGAGAGCTGCTCAATTCACAACTGACACAGTAAATCTCCTGCTGTTTCGGCTGGTAAAATCGAGTAAGGCAACTTCACTTATGCTCCTGTGTTTCATTTGTGGTAGCCGTTAATGACGGCTTTGAATTTGTATGGTGGAGAGAGGGAGAGAGCAGCAGCTGATGTGTTGTGTGAAATAGGAGAATAAATACTGGTAGAAGTTAGCACTTCTTTTATTTCATAAGCTTATAAGTGGCGTTTCCTGTATGAGTTGGTAACTGCATATCCAGTGTTACATTTTAATGTGAGTTTATAGCTATTCCTTATCAACGTTTTTTCTTTATTCTACCAAGTAGCATTACTTTTCAATAACAGAAGGACTTCAGAATTACTCTAGTGTACTTCATCTAACTGTTTTGCTGAATTTTTAAGGCTCACGCGTTGTTTTCCTTACTCCTAGGAAATCTTCAAACTGTAGTGAGCAGGTAAACATGTGCCCAAAGAGAACAGTAGTCTTAGAGTTGGAGTATTTTTCGGCGTTATCAGTATAAACAAGGAAAGCATTTTTTAAAAAAATATGTAAAACAAATTGAGACATACATCTAACCCATCTAACTGGGTTTCTGAATATTTTACAGATAACTTGATTAAAAACACTTAGATTGGCACACAGTTTCCTTTTACTTTTCCTTTTTACCTAAAATTGTGTCCTAACAAGTTATAGGGATGTTGGTGTTGAATCTTTTTCCAAATTATTTTGTGTTGCGAAGCATCAGAAATTTAGGGGAGCGGCAGCGTCTTATACGTGTTGAGGTCAATTGTTTTTGTAGTACACACAGCTTTAGTCCCTCTGGATGAAATGTGTACACCCAGTTTCAGCCTTACTGTCCCCATAGTTCTAAATATGGGATGCACTTTAACTTTTCTTTTCAAGAACACTTAACGTTGCATTCGGACCATATTGATACCAACTGCAATTTGATATCACCTTATAACTCTAATTGTCATCCTTCTTGAGACTGGAAATTTAATGAAGTGCCATTTTTCCACATATGAGGTGGTTCTGAGTAAACAGCACTTCAGTTTTTTTGGTGTTACTGGCTCACACTGTTGAAATGTATCAGGATAATGTAGTGAGAATATACTTTTGCAACAGTGCAGGTAAGTGACAGGACGCTTCCTGTGTTCTTAGCAGTTCACTTAGAGATGGGTCAAAATAGAATTACTCGAAACTAGTTAGGAGATATTTGAGGATTGTTTTGTTTTTAATTAGAAACAAGTTTATTAAGCTGACTGTATAAGAATAGAATACATTAATGCTGTGTAACAAGTCATATTCAGATTACCCCAAAAACCTAGCTAGGGTATAATTAAAATCTACTACACAGAGGAAACTTAACTGATCTCCTGGTAGCAGCCCTGCCCGTGGTGTTCCTCTGAATGTTGAGGTTATGGTTTGGTTCCTTTCTCAGCTGGGAGTCATTTGAAGCCTCCCTATTTTTCTTTAAGCTGAACCTCATGCTATTAATACAAGTGCAAGTCAGTGGCGTGAGAATCATTCACAATTATTTTTGCCAGTTAAGAGTATCTGTAGCAATTACATACTGCTTTATAGTGTAAAATGCCCCATTATTTGTAGGTAAACTGTAAAAGTAATGCTGGACAACTGATATCAGTAGACTTTTTCTGAAAACAGGCTGGAAGCAATGAGTAGAAAGAACTGCTTTTCCTCAGCCTCTGCTACTTCTATGTTACCATTTATGCTTACTGCCGATGGCTTTCTATTGTGCTCTATAGTGAAATGGAAACTTTCTACTTAAAAGCATCTGCCTATTTAAAAAAAAAAAAGTTCTTAAATTTTGCTGGAATTTTGCAGAAAGATGGTCAAAATGCTTCCCCTTGGTTCAGTTTCATTACCGGAGGCTAGATGGCAGTCAAGGAATGCTTTTTGTGGCTGTGGGGTTTGACTTGTGGCTGCGTGTTTGGAAAGTGCTGTTGCTTATGAATTGGTGAAGTCTCAACAGAATCGTTAATATTTCTGGTTTTCTTCTTTATCTCTCTTCATCGTGCTATTGAATTTCAGATTTTTTTACACAGTCTGACATCTGATTTTATAATAAAAAAAAATTTAAAAAAAGCAGCAAGCATAGCTGCTTCTTGAGATATAGTGGGTAATAACCTAGTAATTATTTCCTATCTACTTTCAGTAGACCTAGGTAGAACATACAATGCCTCTATAAATAAAGATTTACTAGTATTGAAAACATTTTTAAGACAGTTATATCTAATAGTTAAACATAAAATGCGTTGGTTTTTCAGAACAAAGTTCTTGTTGCATTTGTTGTCATGGCAACCTTCCATTAGAAAGCATGAACAAAATGATGAAATACTTGTTTGGATGTTGGGCTTAATTATCTTTAATGTGACTTGCAATGTACAGCGTTTAAAATAACTCCCTTCTGATCCTATTTTTGGTATCTTGCAGAGTTCTAACCTTTCTCTTCCCTGTGTAGTTTCCTTTGTTCTTATGACTTTGTTTACAGTGGGTTTTTCTCTTCAGCCTTATAGTACGGTATGTGCCTTTCTCTGTCTTTATCTTCTGTCTCTGTTTTCTGCTGTCACTTAACAGTTCTGTTCAGTTCTTATTTAACGTTGCCTTTTTTGAGACTTGTATTGAATTCCTAATTCTTTATTTATTTCTTTTCTGGGGTGTTGTCAAATGCTGAAAATAGCATTGAAAAAGACCCTGGAAGTTTCCCTCTTCTCTATTGTCAGCCTTGAATCCTATTTGACTTTTGCAGTTACCCTTTAGCTGCCCTCCAGATGACTGATTTACCCGCTTTGTTTAGTGTTTGTTTTTAAAAGCTACTTCCTTTTTTCATTCTTCAAGTACCTGAAATGATACTTTGTTAGTTTCTGTACTACTCTCAAACTCTTCACTTCCCTTGAGTTTTTTGGACAGATTCTTCCGTAGCTCTCTCCCTTTACTCATGCTTATCTTCTGCTTGCTGATTTTTTTTTTTCCATGCTGATTTTTTTCATCCTTGTTTTTCCTCCTCAATATATTTTTTAATTGAAAATCCAAAATCTTTAATTTTTAGCATCTTGCCAGAAGAGATGCAGCATATGCAACTGCATAGAAAATAAGTGTGAAAATGTCTGTGGAATTTCATGCATCTAAAGCTGCTAGTTTTTCTGAGCATAAAGCACATCTAGGTTTTATTTGCAAAAGAATGTTTGAAATACGAAACGGTGCCCTTCTTTTAGTGTAGCATAAGACTTGTAATACACTTTGACACTAGGGAGACATGAATCACTTTCAGATGTAAAATAGTTCAATTTATTCTCATTTCAAATATTAAAACACAGACAATCATGTAAACACAGTATATTTTTGTTGTTCTTCCAAAAATATGCTAGCTCACTGTAGTGATCCCTACTTTCAGTCAGGTGAATGAACTCTTGTAGACAATAAAAGGCATTCTGTTTTGGAAGTACAACCACACGTTGATTGTAGTGTTCAAATGTCACACACCAGAAGTATCCAGCTTGGAGATCTTAACAACTGCAGAGACACGACTACTAATGAAAAAGTAGTAGTAAGTTTCATCTGGGATACTCTGATGTCTTAATACTTTTTTTCGTCTTAGCGGCAGATCATACAAAGAGAATTAATAGGAATAACTAATATAAAGGTTTAAAATAGTGTTCTTTATGTTAATATAAGGTTTCTTTGTTGGTATTTCTGCCATACTGGCAGGGTTATTGATGGATTTTTTTTTTTACATAAAAATATTTAGGTACACTGTTGTATGTAATGAAAATGTTATCTAAGAAAAGCTGTTGTATTGCAACTAAAAGAAGTCTAGTGTATATTTTTATGTATGAGGAAAAGAGAACTCTTCACATTTTCCAGTGATGCTGTTTGTCAACGAGTTCAAATTGTGGAGGAATGACTGCAAAAGGCTTTAGTTCTCCTTCTCGGGTTTTTGGAGTACTTGCACTTCTGATGCATCACAGCTAAACCCTCCAGTTTAGACAAAACAAAAGCATACAAGGCAGGTTCAGTTTGAGAGTAGGCATTTTTAATGATCTAAGGAGACATACCCAGGTTTCTCTTCACAAAACTAGTTTGAAAGCTGTCCGTTATTTTGTGGTGGTTTTCTGTTGTCCAGAACTACTGTCCTGTGAATCAATTTCTATTCGATGTTTTTGTAATCTTCATGCTCTTTATAATACTTTTTCCCAGTAAATCCTGTAAGCTAGGTATCTTGTAGCTGGCCTCCTATTCAGCTCCATCTTTGCTGCTTCATATAATTATAGGACTTCACTATGCAGTTGGGCTGCTGAGATGTGTATCAAGGCTGTATTCTGATGTTTTTCTTAACTTCAGAAATAGTAAAGTGGAAGAAGCTTTGCTTACTCTGTAATTCTGAAGACTGTTGGACTTGAGGAAATTTTTGGCAAAAAGTACAATGTCAGTTCAGCTATCTTATCAACATTTTTGTGAATAACACGATCTTAAAAAGAACTTTGCCTTTTTGTTGCTAAGTGATAGGATGGGGAATTTCGGAAACTGAGTTTGTTGCAATAAAAAATACAACTAGTGGTCCAATGCACTGCCATAGTCCTTTTCTAAAGGGTCCTCCTGTGCATTAAAAGGGTGTGTTGAATTATCCCTCTATATGGGGATTGTTCTGTTTTTTTGATGCTGCAAGTGTGAAGACTCCCACTGCTGGGTGAATCAACTGAATAACTGGCTTGAAACATCAGGTGGTACTTAGAGCCTTAACCATTGGACTAGTAATTAAGCTTTCTATCCCAGTGTCAACCCTACATCCTCTGTTGTTTCAAGAGGCTGCTTTTTAATTTATTTTTCAGGAGAACTTACTTTATGATTACTCTCTTCTCCTGTGTGGTATTAGGTGAAATCAGTATTGCTAAATTTGTAGTAATATATTCATTGCCATAGCGTCAGACTCATGTTAAACACAGTATCGTGGCTTCACTGTCGTGCTAACATAGACACCAAATGTTTTATTTAAATAGCGTCTCTTTGGTAGTAGAAGATGAATGAAGGTGACATCTGACCAGGATGTTTGACTTCTTTTTTTTTTTTTTTTTAATGGAATGTCACAAGGACACGTGTCTGCTTTAAATGATTTAGTGACTTTGACAACTGCTTTTCTAAGTTTACAGAGAAGTATGTTGTCATAGAGAGATGCTAGTTTTTCTAAGACCTGTGTTTTTTCATGTAAAATTGCATTTTTAACATGTTTTTCTTGTATTAATTGTCCAAAGGACCTATAAAAGTAATTCTGGTATTTTGGAGATTCTGACAGAATTCTATTCAGAGGGCTTTTTATTTATGCATTTTTTTTTTTATTTTTAGGATGATTTAAATTTATGCATATTTTTTTTTATTTTTAGGATGATTTAAATGTCATTCTTTAAGCCATTGCTTAAATTGCTCTGATATGTTAATTAGTTTTTCAGTAGCTTCTAAGTTTGTTATCCATGCCCAAATTTGGCCCAAACTGAGATCTCAATTTCAGAGAACTGTCAGAAAAATTTAAACGTCAAGCTTTCTTCCAGTATGTGTCCATGAGATCTTTTTAACATAAAAATGGAGAAAAAATTTTATGTGGACAAATGACTTTGCTTCATCTTTCAACAGTTTCTAAGAAATTGTTTACTCTCTTACTGAAAACTGGAGATCAGCTTCAGGTAGACATAGAAAAATTGAGCCTAAAATTTGGCCATAAAGACTAACGATGTTCAAAATAAGTAAAGCACCTTTAACTAATGGAAGTCATAAAATAACCTTGATTTCATACTGGTCATTACTGATACTTGCTGTAATACGTTTTCATCAAAAGGAATACAGCATGGTACTAAAAGAGTAACTAACTACAAGTCTGAAGTCTGATTCTAACCTACTGATGATTTGTTTGTACAAAGAGATTAAAGTATAACTAAATAAATGGAACGTCCTATAAGGTGCTGTCATTCAACAAAGTGACCTGTAATTACTGCTGTGTTCTTTAAGTAAATAACTTTGAAAATATGTACTGGAAATAGCCTAGCGTGTTTCATAATATCCAACCAGATTTAACAGTGAAGTTTTTACTAAATTAGATGATATTAATGTCAGATAAAGCTTCTATAAATGCATTGTCAGTAACCTGGGAAAGTAGTATGTGAATACTAACATCAAAACTAGGCATGCCAGAGAGGTATTTATATACCGATGCTGTAGATGACACATGATCTTTTGCTGCCAAATTTTGAGCTTGTAGTCGTGCTTTCTATAGCTTTGTTTTTCTCCCCAAAGTGGTGATATCTATCCTTTAATATTTTTGTTGTTTGAAGTTTTTAAGGAGTTGTAATATTTTGTATTAAATCATCTACGTGCATTGCTCGTATGGTCTTTTTTGAGCAAGAAAGTAAAAGATCAAAGAAATTGTGCATATAGACTTAAAAAATCAGGATGTAGAGCAAATCAAAATGAAGAAATTTGTAGGTGTATTCAATTTAAGTAATCACTGTGGAATACTTAAATTGCATGTGAGCTTAACAGCCTACTTTCTAAATGTAAAACAAATGAATGAGGTCTGAGATCTTGAATTGTGGAAAAAGGTAAAATGTTCCTAATATTCAACAGCAGTTCATGACTACCTCAATGCAATTGCTTTTCGAGCAAGGTAGCATACCTTGGCATGAAAAGAAGGGTACTGAATTGGTGTTTTGAGCTCAGGCTCTTCTCAATTCTGTGAATACTCTCCAAAATTATTTGTCTTGAGGGTTGCTCATCTGGAATTGCTTTGTATTTCTGCACTAATGCCAATGCCTGACTTCTTCCTTTTTTTCTTTTTTTAATTCCAGTGTAATATACATTGTGTCATAAGCTTTCACTGGTCCGCATGTTTTTACGTTTAATAGGGAGGAAATGTAGATATCTATCCTTATTCTAATTTGGGCAAGCTGTAATTTGGTTGCATTATATACTTAGCTCAAGAAATGGGAAAGCTGAGAATCGGGCCTCTTGCCTAGGTCTAACTGTTAAGCTAAATTGAACTTAAGTTGGTGGACTGAAAAATACTGCTCTTCAGTGGAAGAGAGCGCTTATGGTGTATGTATCATGAGGAATTTTTAGAAACTGAACTCTTTAAACAGAATATTTTGCTACTCCAGTTGTTATGATGGACATGAATTTATATTGAACTCTAAACCCGTTCAACTTTGGCAAAAGTAGCTGCTCTACAGTACCCCAATCTTCAAAGCATTGGTCTTAATAACTTAATATTGTTATGCCTTTTGAGAAGGAGATTGTGAACTCTATGCATCCAACAAATCAGGCAAAAAAGCCAAGCTGTTGTAGGTGAGCTGTTGGTGTGTGCTTGATTAACCTTTGGTAAGACATAGCAGCTGAGGGCAATCCCTACAGAAAGAATTTGCAGAACATTGAAGTAAACTTTCCAAATGTGGTGTAATTGTTCGCCAGCCTTACCCTTGCCTCTCTATTTAGTCTTTTCCCATGTCCTTACGCAGTATGAGTGTTCCCTGCTTTTGGGGTTCTCAACTTACTCGGTCCTTATACCTGTAGTCATAGATCATCTGTTTCTCACCTAATGCTTTTTCTGTTCTATTGCAGTAAGAGAACAAAGCACTACTGCCTGTGTTCAGTTGAAAACCTTTCTGGAGGGAGAGCTTCTGGACAGCGTTGTAGTTTGACTTGGGATTTTGCAGTCCCAAACTTAATCTCTTTCTAGGTTGTACCATCTTGAAAATCTAGTGCTAAATCAGCCTTGTGGCCCCTTTTAATAATAAATATGCATTATTCTTTTCAACTATACAAATAAAATAGGATTCTTCTCTTACTGTAACTTTTACTAATTGCTGAAACACGTACTATTCCTGTAGGGTTGGAGCTGATGCACTTTTGAAGAATTTTTTTATTTCCTGTTCTGTTTGAGCTCGTTGCCCAGAGTCACTTCATGATGATGATTGCTGTTAAGCACACGTTATTAACAATGTTACTGCCATGTAGTTAACTTCAGTTCATTATACAGTAGTAAGAATAACAATGGAAGTCTGTAAATATAGGTTTTATATGTACTAATGTGTTGATGAAACCTGCACTTTATCTTATAGCTATTTCAAGATGACATTGCTGACATCTACTTTTATATGATGTTTCCCAAGTAGATAGCATTGGGAAATACTCAAAGTGAATTCACACATGGCCCAGCTATTACAAAGACTTCGTATTCACAGTTGTGTTTTCTAGCGTGGAGTTGCCTCAGTGTGGTGCAGGAATGTATAATTAGGGAAGCGTAATGAAATGTGCTGTTGACAGAAAAGTATGTTTGGCATCTCGAATGCTGACCTTCTCTGACATCATTAGGCTTCTGAAGTTCTGATACAAAGATAGTAAAGTGGCTTATCTAGGTTTATTAGCTAAGTCTGACATACTGTGTTTTTATATTGTGCTTTTTTAATGCTTTTGCACAGCAATGGCAAATGTTTTCAACTTCCTTATATGTTTGTGGCCACTCTCTGTAATTTGTCACGCTCATTAGGGTTCCTGCAGTAGAAGAAAATAATGTTTGTTCATACTAATTTGGAAGGTCAAAGCGTGGCATAGAAACAACTTATCAACTAACAAACCAAAGCTGCCTCTCAAACACACCTACATTTTGCAGAATTGTTTAAAAAATACACGTTAGTTAGAAATCTTCTAGTTCCTGGAAAAATGTAAATTAATGGAAACAAAAAGAAGTAAATATATACAGGCAGTTTGTTCTCCCAAATGTTAAATCTGCATTACCTTTTAAATGGCTTCCATTTCTCTGTGAAGCTTTTCCACAGTTGGTTTTGTTATTATTCACAATGCCCTGATATGTAGGTTTTTCTGTTTTTTCCTGTAAATACTTCGAATGCTATATGTAAACAAAATAACTCAGGAAGGACTTAGAACCACCTGTTTTTGTTATACTTCAATCTCAAGTATTCCATCTTTCCTTTATATTGCTCATGTTTTACAAAGTGCATATTAACTATTTTCATCTCATACTCTCCCTCCTAAGTCAATAAATAACTTCCCCTGCAGAAGTATAGAATCCTGTAAATACTTCGAACGCTATATGTAAACAAAATAACTCAGGAAGGACTTAGAACCACCTGTTTTTGTTATACTTCAATCTCAAGTATTCCATCTTTCCTTTATATTGCTCATGTTTTACAAAGTGCATATTAACTATTTTCATCTCATACTCTCCCTCCTAAGTCAATAAATAACTTCCCCTGCAGAAGTATAGAATGTTTAATGTTCCGTGTCACACACACAAAAAAAATTAAAATATACTTGGCTCTTTCCACCATTTGTAATGAAATACAGTAGTCCTTTATGAACGCTGTAGGAAGACTGAAGAACAGTTGGAGCAACAGTTTAGACAAATGCCTGTTAATGTTCTTCCTTTTCATCTATACATCTCTGACAAAGCGTCTGATAAATGGTAGCCAGCAAAGGGATAGCTTTCCAAGTGAATATTGTTTTGCAGTGTATTGATAGTCTGTATGCAAGTGTTCAGTTAAGTATTTAATGATCACTTTATTATCCAGTGAGAGAGAATTAGTAAAACACTTATTTTACTTAATATTTGGTAAATTTTTCAATATCGGTCCCATGAATCATCTTTAGGTGTAGCTGTTAAACCTAAGAAAAATCTGCATTTCTGGTCTTAGAAAAGAGGCAGATGTGACGTGCCTGAGTCTGATCTTGGGCCTTAAAGCTATGGCTTTTGTTTGTGGGACATGGGAAAATAGAACTCAAGAGTTAGAGCTGTATAACCGTTAACGGTTTCCTTAGACCTACTTTGTGTTATAATCGCTTGCTATTAATAAGTTTAGCTTTCTTTGGATAATGAAGTAAAACAGAGTCTGGGTTTTCTGATCAAGTACTGCGCTTTGTTGCCTGATGCGGCTTTTCAGGTGCGTGGTGCTAGCAGCATCTGACTGCTCAATAAGCTGAATGTTCTACAGCCTTGACCTCTTGAGTTTTTCCCTACTGTTGGTATTCTTAAAGAAAGAGGGGTCGGTTTCTGTCTTTTTTAACACTGACTTGACTTGCCCCCACTACAGTCCTTTTTCTTTAATACATGTGACTGACTATATATAATATGTATAATTCCATTTAGTACTAACGCTTTATTTGCATTTTTCTTGTACTATTAGCACACCCATGCAACATGACAGTTTGTTAGTCCCTTTAGAAACAGCTTTATATGAACCGCAATCTTAAAGACAAAAGGCAGCAGAGCTTAGTGCTGATAATAGCATATTTTAAGTTTTGTTGGCCCAAAAAGTCAAGATGACGTAGGTTTCCCCCTTCTTCCTTTCAATGATATTATGATAGTATGATACAAGAGCTAAAATAAGGTGATTTAACATCTTCTCTTCACAAAGGTGTTTTTGTATTCTAAGTGAGCAAAATAATTTAGTTTTAAAATGCTTCCAACTGGGGAGAAGGCAGGATATTAATGAATAGAAAATTCTTTGGAGTATTCCATAGGCATCAGGCAGAAAAATGTTTTAATCCATCTTTGTTTCATTTAGCACTCTTATTGTATCGTATTACTAGAGGTGTGATGACTGTTGTTTGTATAGATGGTCTCAAGTAAGGTTGATCTTGGCCTCTAAAGAGAGGAGGCTGCTGATAACATTGGATATGTGAACAATACGAATGTAACAAAGCTCTGAAACTTTTTATGACAGTAGCATAAACGAAATATCTTGAAAGCAGCTGTATCTCACATTTTCTTTCTTGCAGGATATCTTGAATAATCTTGATTCATGTGATCTTGAAGATGATGATCTCATGCTTGATGTGGACCTGCCTGAGGACCCACCTCATGACAAAGGTTAGTAAATTAGCCAAGCAATCTTGCCGTGAAACTGCAGTACAGGCTTAAGAGATTGAGTTGCATTGTTCTGACTTCTGCTTTAATAAGCCAGTGCACTCTTCAAATTGTTTTTTCTTTAAGTAACAACTCTTTCTTTTCTGAAACATAGGAAGTGTGATATTTGTGTTCCCCCAAATACAACTCTTACATTTGAAGAATAATTCTAAAGTTAGAAATTTACTGCCTTTTATAAAAATGCAACCTTGTTGCGCACACTTTGTTTCTTTAAATTATTTTAGTAGAATAAATTTCAAACTTCTAAGTTAGTCCTTCAGCCTCATGCTTCAGCTATGTTTGAAAATGTTGTCACAGCTTTTTTTCAGCTTTGGTGAATGGCAGTGTAATTCTTCTTGAGATAATTATTTGTTTTCTTCTACAAAATAACAATATCTCCTAATATATTTTATACAATTCAGGGTAACAGAAGCCTTAAGATTTAAGATGTGTTTTTTCAAGATGTCTTTTATGCACTCTTGTGGTCAGTGAGGATACTGGCAAACTTTTCACAGGGAGGATAGTGATACCTAGATGCCATGAAAATAATACAAATCCAGACTAGAGTGAACTAGGTAAGGCAAATTATTGTCATACTTTCTCAAATCCTGGCCTGGAAAAGTTTGAGGCATTTGCTTTTGGTCTGATCTACTTATAAGAATTGTCACTGTCATGTGAATATGGGTATTAGCTTTACCTCCATGTTCAGTGGAGGCTAATATATCTTCAAATGAACAGAAACATTGAACGTGGAGGACTGTAATGCCCTACCCTGTACAAACAGCCACTGAAAGAAAAAAAGCTTTCCTTACTTTGTGTACTGTTCAGCTGCCTGCTGAAGTTTGGGGAAATTCAGTTTTTTTTGAGAGTACCTTCGAGTTCTTTGGGTGAAGACTCCTGCGCGTTTGTTAGATATGAAGACAAATTACCAGTAAATAAATGTATAATTCTTCCATCTACCACAATGGTGGCACATCATGTTTGAAGTGTGCGCATATGAAGTGCAGTACTTAATCTTTTAAATCTCAGAATAAGTTTTCCAAAGTACTTGCGTGAAAGGTGCTTACTGACAATAGTGCTAGTATTCAACTTTTAGCCCAGATAGGTGTAGAATTTTTATTTTTTACTTTTTTAATTTTCCAGAATGGAGAATAATCCAAGCCTAGGGGATATTCTTTCAATAAAGGGTAGATCAATTTCTCATAAGTTTCCTTGTTTGTAAAACATGCGGTGCATCTGCATCAGTAATTTCAAATTATTAATTTAAAAACTTAAAAATACATGCATTTTAAAGGTGAATGTTTGCCACAAAACCATAAAAAGTTCATGTTTGCCATTTAACCTAGACACAAATGAAATATAATTTTTAATTCACTGCTTGCTTAATTGCATCAATATAATAAACTTAAATCCACTCCCACTTCTACAGCTAAGTATCAATAATGTTTGTGTAGCTGGAATATGTTTTGTGACTATGACAATCTGCTGTGTAAGCTGCTGATTCAGGAGGAGAAACTTACTGCTTGAGATCAGTATTAGCTAATTACTATTATTTTTGGCATTTTTTAAAAGTTGGGATTCCATATGAAATTAATGTGGCATTAATGTGGCATAAACTGGGTATCTCTGCTATAATTGCTTCTTATCTTGAAATCACTGAATTTTTAGCAAAGAGGATCTGAAAAGAAGAATTCAAAAGCCACCTCCAGGCTTTCCTTTAAGTAAACATGAGCACTGGAAAAAGCGAAATTTATTCATTTTTAATATCCATGTGTCTCTATTCAGTGTCTCAACTTCATTTTCCAAAGCTGAAAATCATAATAAAAAAATTACTTATAAACTTATCGAGGGCTTATGTTGAATATACCCACTTGAATTTTAATGTGTTAAGAGCTGTAGAAGGATGCTTCTAAAAGAAAACAAATCTTCTGTTACTTCAGGTGAATAAGTTTATTTTCTTACCTAATTTTTTGGTTATTGAACTAGGTGATAAAAACTAAATTGTAGATACGAGTATTTGTTATAATGATATCTAACAGCACTTTTTGCCAACACTTTTTTCATAATTATGTGTGACTTCACTGACGTCAGCCTCTTAAGACTTTCCAGGTCTACAGAAGCTCTCCTTGTTTCACTTTGGAGTCTGGGATGCCGCTTGGACACTATTTATAGAAACAGTTCTAGCTCAACAAGTATGCAGTGAGTGAGGATGGCAATTTTAAATCACAGGGTAAAACTGGGCTCACTTCCCAACAACACGCAGGCTGGGAACTAAGCAGGAAGGAAGGCCTGTTTATGAGTGTCTTATGCGCAACTATGTCTGAGTAGGCAGCCAAATAAAACAATGTTCTCTTGTGTAGAGTTATTCTCCTAGCAAAGGACTAACAATGTGAGGAAAAACTCCTTGGGTAAGTGAAGGAGAATTCTGCCATTGCACTTAGCAGTTTATGACTTTTTTTTGTGTGTGTCTGCACGGATAGCAGTTGTTTTGGCTTTGTTTCTAGTGGTTTACAAGCTGTTGCCAAATACAGCTTTTGTTCCCTTAAGAAGTTTGGGGAATCTGCTTTGCTTTGCAGAAGTTAGTGTTTTAAAGAGATTATTTTGTTTGTTTGTTTTAAATCATGCCTGTTGTCTGGGTAAATAAAGATTAAATGTGTCTCAAGTTGAAAAATAAACAAGATGAATAGGATGATGTATGTATGTATTTTAAGTAACGAAACTGTTCTGTTTTGGAATGAAGTACTGGCCCTTTTCTAAAATGTCGTCTTTCTGTGTTTGTGTGTTTGAACTTTTTAAAGGCCTGAAGATCCTGTCAGTAAGAAAGACAGGAAAATGTTACTTTTAGATACTTTTTTTTTCTTACCCATAGCCCTACCTCCTCCAAATGACTTTCTACTTAAACCTGAAATACTGTTAAGACTGAATTCTGTAGTTTCTCCTACAGGTTACTCTTGTAACAAGTTTTATATGCTAGTAAAAATGTGACATCATTACAGAAGTCTGCTTGACAGTCCTAAAATGCATACTTTTTTGGATCAGTTTAAAAAAAAAAAACCCACACAGATTTTACACTGCATCTGTTACCAGCGCATAGTAAATATACAAGGTCTTAGGAACACATTTTATGTGTTTTCTTATTTTATGCTCTCTGTAGAGGAATGTGAAAACATGAGCCGTTATGATAGACAGGAGAGAAATGCTAGGCAACATCAGGAAGGATTCTGGAAAAGAGTACCACAACAGCGATGGAATACGCAGGATCACTATCATCTTGGCCATACTGATCACTATATCCATGGTAAAAATGATTTGAACAGGTAAAGGACTTGTCTCTTTCCCCCCAAACAATTGAAATACTGTGAGAAATCTCTTTTGGCACTGAAGGGTCTCAAGTGATAATGAGTACAAGACATTTTTGGAATAGTTGCATGTCTATAAATAGCATGTCTGAGTGGGAGCATTACTGATTTATAACGATTTCTTTTCAAAACTTCTTGTTTCTGTCACGGTTTTTAAACACAAGTAACAAATCTTTGGGTTCTGTAATACTATAAATGCTATAGTAATATAATGCTATTGTATACTAATATAATATATTGCATTATATTAATATAATACTATTTTATAATTATATGATAAATATTACTAATTATTACTAATTTCATTATATAATTATGATAGTATGTATTATATATTCTGTTATATATTATATTATTACAATGCTATTATAAAACCCAACTTTTAAAAAATGGAACAACATTACACAGTCTTATTACTTGCATTTTGTAAGCTTGGACAGCTTTTTACTTATTAACTTGTTTTTAAATTAAATGTAATCCTATAGTTCTTATAGGCTAGCTTAAATGATAGTTTATAGACATACTGATGAGCAAACTGGTTTTATGGTACTGTAGTTGTTAGTCTGTGTGCGATTTATGCAAGTGGGAAGGAAAGTCCAGCACTTGAGTGAAATAAGATTGACATTTTCTGATTGATTTATTTTCTGCTGTATTTATTTTCTGCTGTATGCCACAGTGTGTGAATATAGCCCTTGTTACATAACTTTCTTTTTTACTAAATGCTCTCTAGCTCTAGTTTGTCATCAGTGTTTTTTTTGTGGCTTTTTTGTTTGTTTTGTTTTGTGTGGTTTTTTTTTTTTAGGGGATCAAACTACCTGGAATCTCCTATTGGTCACTTTGAAAGCTATGGAGCACCAAATTTTTACCAGGCTCCTAGACAGCTGGTGGGCTTACCGGAGAATACTGTGATGCTTGATGAAATGACACTTCGGCACATGGTCCAAGACTGCACAGCTGTAAAAACTCAGTTATTGAAACTGAAGAGATTACTGCACCAGGTGAGCTGTTTAAATGGAACAAAAGCAGTAAAGTATATTGGAGAGTGAGCCTAGATGGGCTAATGTTCTGTTTGGCCTTATTAGGCTATTGTCACTTCCTTTATACATCAAATTACAGTGTTCAAGAAAGTGTGCACTTTCTATTGCTATTTAAAATAGTACTTTTTCTGCTTTTTCAGCACTTTACTGACTGCAAAAAATATTAGATTCTGGTATTCTTCTCTGAGGAAATAATGTTAAATTTAAAAGATCAGTGGATGTGAAGACAAGCTTTTATTTAATAAGATCCTAAAAAGCTGAGAGTAAAAAAAAAAAAAAAAAAAATCGATCCCACTGATCAAACTTGCATTCAGCAAGTCAATGGTAACTGCTTTTTCTTAAGGCTTTGTTTTCCTCATTGTCTTAATCTTTTCTGTGTGTTTCGACGAGAAGCTTAGCAAATCCTCCTGGGTCATCTCTATTGGAAGTGCTCAAATTTAACCTTTCTAGTGTATATAATCACTGAATTGTCATAAGCTTTTGTCGTGGTTTAACCCCAGTCGGCAACCAAGCACCACCCAGTCGCTTGCTTCGCCCCCCTCCTGCTGCCGGTGGGATGGGGGAGAGAATTGGAAGAGCAAAAGTGAGAAAACTCGTGGGTTGAGATAAGAACAGTGTAATACTTGAAATAATAGAATAATAATAATAAAAAAATGTAATGGAAAGTAAAACAACGAGAGAGAGAAAGAAAAACCCGGGGGGGGGGAGGGGGAAATGATGCAACCGCTCATCACCCGCCTACCGACCAGCTCCTAGGAAGAAAATTAACTCTATCCCAGCCAAAACCAGGACAGCTTTCAAGGAGCTTTTTCATTTTGCCTCACAACTTGGCAAATTGTGAGAGTTGGTAAACTGCTGGATGACTCAGCAGAAGTATGGCATTTCGGCTACAAGAATTCCTTTGCTACCTTAAAAAAAAAAAACAAACCAAAAAACCAAAAACAGTCTGTGAGACTTTCTTTGGAGGCATATACAGATTTGCATTGAAAAGTATCTGTATGATGTTCTCTTTAATACTAGATTTACTGCTGTTCTTTTCTAGCAGGATAATGTAATGGAAATAAGTTTGTGCTCTAAAAGTAAGACACTAAAACAAAACACAGCAAAACAAAAAGCAAATCAACCATGAGGCTAATTCAAGGGTATGACTGTGCCTTTAAGAAATGTGACCATATGCTTCCGATGGTAACTGAGAATACTGGAGATGTTTTTCCACTGTGACAAAATCAGAAACGCAATTGTAACATAAATAATGTAGTGTCAGAGAGGGAAGATGTGTTCTTAGAGCCTAATGTCTGAGTAGTGGACTGCATAAACTGTGCCTCCCAACAGTCTCAAGTATGCAATTAATACATGAGATACCAGGGAACTTTTTATCCAGAGCTTTTAATGCCTGTAACACAAGGACAATTAAACAACGAGACAGATAATCCGTGTGTGTGTAGTTCATTGTGTAAAGGTGTGCATGTTATAGGCAAATAGTGTGTGGCCCTGCAGAATATTGTATTTTCAATCTTGATCTAGTTTATAATAGCCAGACTTTTCTAAAAGGTTACAGAATACAAACCTTGCCTCAAGTAGCTCAGATTAAGTTTTTTTTTTAAAACTTAAACCCACAGAAGAAACAGTTACTCAATATGTACGTTCTTCAAAATTTGCTGCTTCTCTTGCCAAAAGCTTGATCTTTTTCCCCCTCCCTCCCTGTAATAGCGAGTTCTGTAGTAACAAGTGTTATTCTTCCCTTCAAACTTTGTCAAGGCCACTTCTCCATATTTTCCTGACCTAACCGCCCCCTGTTTTAACTCGCTGCTTCCAAAATTCATCACTGGACTTCTGAATGTTTATTATACTCTTCTGTGTATTCTCCAGCCTTTTAATCAAACAATATGAATAGTAATGTAAAGTAAATTAACAGCTACAAAAGGGAAGACTTTAGACCTCTACTACCTTCATTTACTAAACAATTAGAGTAAAACTTGTATGAAATATTTTTTCATTATTTTTAAGTGTTAAACCTTTCCTGAAAATATAGAGCTTTATACTAACAGAAATGAGTAAAAAATATTGCAGTTCTCTTTTTTTCTTATTGTAGTGAACAGAAATACAATTTTGAAAACTGTCGTGGTTTAATCTCAGTCAGCAACTAAGCACCACGCAGCTGCTCGCTCACTCCCCCCCCCCCCC
>NW_008794080.1:109902-110669 GCF_000699145.1 Aptenodytes forsteri
CACAGAAGAAACAGTTACTCAATATGTACGTTCTTCAAAATTTGCTGCTTCTCTTGCCAAAAGCTTGATCTTTTTCCCCCTCCCTCCCTGTAATAGCGAGTTCTGTAGTAACAAGTGTTATTCTTCCCTTCAAACTTTGTCAAGGCCACTTCTCCATATTTTCCTGACCTAACCGCCCCCTGTTTTAACTCGCTGCTTCCAAAATTCATCACTGGACTTCTGAATGTTTATTATACTCTTCTGTGTATTCTCCAGCCTTTTAATCAAACAATATGAATAGTAATGTAAAGTAAATTAACAGCTACAAAAGGGAAGACTTTAGACCTCTACTACCTTCATTTACTAAACAATTAGAGTAAAACTTGTATGAAATATTTTTTCATTATTTTTAAGTGTTAAACCTTTCCTGAAAATATAGAGCTTTATACTAACAGAAATGAGTAAAAAATATTGCAGTTCTCTTTTTTTCTTATTGTAGTGAACAGAAATACAATTTTGAAAACTGTCGTGGTTTAATCTCAGTCAGCAACTAAGCACCACGCAGCTGCTCGCTCACTCCCCCCCCACCCTGTGGGATGGGGGAGAGAATTGGAAGAGCACAAGTTAGAAAAACTCGTGGGTTGAGATGAAAACAGTTTAATAATTGAAATATTATTATCATATTATTATTATCATTTTAATAATACACAAAACAAGTGATGCACAGTACAGTTGCTCACCACCCGCCGACCGATGCCCAGCCAGTCCCTGAGCAGCGGCCCCCCCGG
>NW_008794080.1:110959-111690 GCF_000699145.1 Aptenodytes forsteri
CATGGTATGGAATGTCCCTTTGGCCAGTTTGGCTGTGCCCCCTCCCAGCTTCTTGTGCACCTCCAGCCTTCTCAGTCGGTAGAGCATGGGAAAATAAAAAGTCCTTGGCTTGTGTAAGCATTACCTAGCAACAACTAAAACATCGGTGTGTTATCAACTTTGTTCTCATCCTAAATCCAAAACACTGTACCAGCTACTAGAAAGGAAATCTATCCCTGCTGAAACCAGGACAAAAACAATTACATGAACTTTAGCCGTCTGAACACTGAACTAGGACTTGATCTCGGTCCGGGCATATGACAGGCCTCTTCTTACAAAATGTGAAAAAGCAAGATACAAAGTCAGCTCCTTTCAAACACTGGCTTTAGTAAAGAAAGCAGAAGTTCTTATCTTTGCTTCACCTATATTATACATTTAAATGTGTAAGTGTTACCTTTTTCCAGTTACGACTTTTAGCAATCGCTCTCTACAACTATCTGAAAGGAGGTTGTAGTGAGGTGGGTGTCGTTCTCTTCTCCCAAGTAACAAGCGATAGGACGAGAGGAAATGGCCTCAAGTTGCGCCAGGGGAGGTTTAGATTGGACGTGAGGAAAAATGTCTTTACTGAAAGAGTGGTGAAACATTGGAAGAGGCTGCCCAGGGGAGTGGTTGAGTCCCCATCCCTGGAGGTATTTAAAAGACGAGTAGATGAGGCACTTAGGGACATGGTTTAGTGGGCATGGTGGTGTTGG
>NW_008794080.1:113052-159038 GCF_000699145.1 Aptenodytes forsteri
GTGAAGCCTTTTTTTTTTTTCTGGGGGAGGCAAGGGTTATAAAAAGTTTCTTTTCAACTTACCTTTCATGAATGGAAAAGAAATCCTATTTTTCAAGCGCAAATCTTCATTGTAACTTATCAGATATGACTAGTCCATTTGTATGAAGAGGAATGAATGAAATATCCCTGGAAACATTCAAGGTCAGCTTGGACGGGGCTCTGAGCGACCTGATCTAGTTGAAGATGTCCCTGCCCAGGGCAGGGGGTTTGGACTAGATGACCTTTAGAGGTCCAGGTCCCTTCAAACTATTCTATAAAAAAATGAAGTCTGTAGTGCAAAATTGTTAAACGCACGAATATATTTTTGCTAAGGCTTTAGATTAGTAAGTCACTTGGGTACTTTCAAAGTACATAGCCATCTTGTTCTTTTTACATCTAGTGAGATCTGTCAGAGATATTTATCTTTGTTATAAGAAGCCTGAAGACAAGGAACAAACAGATTTAATTAATGAGATACAAAGGTTTCTTTGTGTCATGTATGAAGTTGTATAAATTGCACTTACAATTGTTACTTTTTTTAGACACAAAATAGTTCACCTCAGTGACTTAACTGTGCTTGAAAGAAATGGAACCAAAGAAATCAACAAACAATAGCAAATAAAATTCACAAATTTTAAGTTTAAACAGTTGGGTAGCTGTTGGACTGTCATTATAACAGTGTTTTCACAGTGGGCAGTGGAAACTGTATGACACTTGTTTCTAGCGATATTTGAATGAAACTACACTCAAAATGCCAAGTAGTCAGCAGCTGGATAGCACCGTCTACTTGATGGACACTTAATGAATTTTCTGTTTGCATCTTTATAAAAATGCTGTTAGCAAAGCAGACTATTCAAATGAGTAATCTGAACCGAAGAAAACTTTGAATTGGGAATCAAAGGCTTGACCTTGATAAAACTGTAATAAACCTTAGAAATGTTTGTTTAACATTTTTCAACTTCTTCATGAACTGTAGATGCTGGAATGTTGAAAGAATTCTCAAGATGAAATTATTAGTATACTATTAGTAGTATGTTCTTTTAAAATCCTGCGTGTTAAAAAGGCAGCTTATGCTGTTGGGGAACCACAAGGTAATTGCTGAAAATGCATTTGCTTCTAATGGGTTGATTTTTGTAATAGAGGAATTTAAAGTACGTTAGTATAATGAAAACAACTGTTGTCTTTAAGCTTTGAATCTTCCTCTGAGGCAATAATGGGAGATTTCTTCTGAGAGAGAATACCTTTTATCTTGTCTCTTCTATTCTTCGAAAAGTTTTACAATTTTTCTTTATTTTACATGTGCTATTAACTACAGTCTGCAAGTAGTACCACCCAAAGAAAGCAAGGGGAAAAGAGAAGATGGAAAGGATAGGCAGTGAGAACAGCTGCACCGTCTGGATGCTGGATAGAAGGGGGGGGGTTTTTATGTTGTAAAATCGGGGACTATTATGGTGTATTTAGTCACAGAGCTTGACTTTTCTTTTGGTTGTATTTTTTTTCTTTTTAAAATAGAGGCACATAAAGTGCGAACATGTAACTGCTGAGAGGATAGGAGAAAATACAAGCAAATGTGGCATTTTTGAGCTGCTGAACTGTTTATCAGCAGAAATACTGCAGTGCTCAAAGCCCAACAATCTACAGTAGGTAAACTGCTGCTGTGTATAATCAGCACAGTAGGTTAGAAAGGTAGTGAGGGTTTTTTATTAGGCCATTCTTGACTAAATACTTGTATCTGATAGACTTCTTCATAAATAATAGTCTGTCACTAAATAAAAATTAATGTTTAGTATTTTTTTTACCAAAAGCAGTAAGTCAGTTCTTTGGGAATTTGTAAGGTGAAGCAAGCACGGGGATTTGTGTGTCATTGCTACTAAAGATTTCACGCTTGTAAAATATTGGCATGAGAGCATGTTAAGTACAGCCACTCAAAAATAGAGGTTTCAATTTGTGGCTCTTTGTATTTGGGTGAGTTGTGGTATCCCTGTGACAGCCATGATGCAAGGTTATTCCCATAACCTTTAGCTCGTGTTCTTGGGCTGGATTAAAAATGACAGATGCAGACTTGAGAATATAATCAAGTGCTTCAGTTAGACTGTAGCATTTGGGAGTGGGTATGTAAAAATGTTTGACGGGTAGAAAATTAATTGTCCAGAGAAATAAGGTGCATGACAGTGTTCAACACTTGGGGAAGGAAGGATTGTTACGTATTTTGCCTACATGTACACGTAAAAATTGTATCCGTAACTCTCATTGAGTTTGTCCTAAAACAATAAAATCACCTGGTTTGTAGAAAACTAAGATGGTATTCATTTTCTCAGCAGATACCCTTTGCAAAGGAATATGAAGCTGAAATAATATTCAGCATGAAATGAGGCTACTTTGATAGTCTTGGTTGTAAAGCTTTAGACATTCCTCTGGATTTCTTGTATAGACATTATAATTCTCTCTTTACGCTTGTCTTCAAAAAGTTAGCACAAAGTTTTTTTCAGAGCAACCTTTTAGTCTTTTAGTATTCTAAAAGTGTTTGAAGGGAATTTGTGTGTGGATTTTTTTTTTTCCATCACAACCACCTGTTCCCTTTATGTAGCTATTAGTAAATATAGGATGATTTTCTAAGTCTTGCTGGGGTATTTTGTAATGGTTTCGGACTCCATGTTTGCTGTAATTTTATAAGCCACTTTAAAACATATCTTGAGGCATGTGATTACCTTAGTTTAGTACATAGGGACCACCCAAAACTGGCCAAAAGCTGAAGTGTATGCTGTTCACTTAAGTCCAGCAAAAACTTTCCAGTAAGTGCGACTGAGTTGAAAATCACTGTAGACAGGTAGCGATTCAAATGGGTTGCCTATACTCGTAGCGACAAGAAAAGAACTGTGAAATGATCTGTCGCTGCCATGTTACTTGACTGTTTCTAAAATAAGCATATTCTTGATTAAACACTGCATGCAAATGTATATATGTATGAATTTATATCAGTTTAAAATAATCAATCTATAACTGAAGACTAGCCCTACATAACTAATTAAATGTGAATGTCTGCAACATTAATCCTCTGTCAGTTTACGTACTGCAGGTTATTTTCATGCCTAAACTACCAGTAATGTTTAAAAATCACTGTACCAGGATTGCCAGAATGTTTAAGGTTTGAGTTGTTTGTTGCAATGTTTTAAATTTAGGAAATAGTTAAAAATATTAACAACTATTTTTTCCTTCTCATGTTGTTGTTTTTCAAAAGCAATCTTCTGCTAAGGAAACCAGATTAAAATTTTTTGTTGCTGCTTATGTTTATAAGTAGAACTTATTTTTCAGTGCATTTGATAAGCATTTGTTTTTGATATGGCTAACAAACTGAGCTCTTGTTTTTGTAAGCCGTCCTTTACATTTGGCACAAATGGGGCTAGTATAACTGCTCTGAAGATGTGATTATACTATAATTAATAATGTATACTACTGTAGTAAAAATGTTAGGTAAAAACCAAGAGGTAGCAGCTTTTTATATTGCCTATTGCAATGCGATGATACCTTTATAAAGTTTATTGTAATTTTACCTAAAGGTTAAAAGTATATGTTCTCTCCAAGTTTCTGAAATTTGATGATATCTTAGCATATAATTTCTAGGCTAGCAAAAATAGCATGTGTATATAACCAGTTGCATTTGTTTTGCTAATTCTATTGTCTTTTTGCTAATTCTAATCTGTTTTGTACATGGATAGCCTTATTCTGCTGATTTCCCCTTCCCCAATCTCATTTTAGCAATATGATGAGGAAGAAAGAAAAAGCAAAACAAGAAAAGTTTCCTAGATTAATCCTAGCATATGTTCTCAATGGGATGCTTAAGTTCGCACTGATAGTGTTAGAACTGATTTTTTTTTTTCAGTTGCCCAATGTTCATTATATGTATTAAGATAATTAAGACAGTGGTAAGGGAATTGATGCAAATGAACTTATTTCTTGCTTTGCTAGTGAATGTTAGTCAGGTATAGCATAGGGCTGGAGTACTTGATTTAAATCATCAGAGAATATGTGACATACTAACTTTCTTTGCAATTAGGTCTTAATCTGCTGTTGTATCGTCTTATTGCTCCACTTACATGCATTTTAATGCAAATAAAAGGTATACCAGAGATATCGGTGATAGAGCTTTTAAAAGCCATGCAAGATGCTTTTGCTTGAAATAGTTTGTTTTGTGTTTTTTCCATTCCCATGGTTACTCCTGCACAATTATAACTGTGACCATCTGATGTAGCTTTTCTTCTGAGTGCGTGCATTTGTTTGAATAGTTGTTTAAAATAACAACTGTTGATGAAATCTGTTAATTGTAGAACATAAGATAAATATGAAATATTTATGAAATATTATATTATAATTATATGAAATATAATCTGTTAATCTGTAAATGATTATATGACTCCAATTGCTGCTCATTTCCTCTAGCATTTTAGAAATGTTTTGGATTAAATAATGTTTGTTTTCTTTATGATATTATTGTGAAAATTATTTCAAAACACTATTAGAACTGGTTCATAACATAGATTGTAGACTGCTGCTTCATCAGCCTGTCACTTGCTGGCGATCTGCCCAGAAGGGACAAACAGCTACTTGTGAATTGGATACAACGTTATCCAATCTACATTAAAGAGTCAGAAGCCTTGAAATTTGACTGCTCTCACTATTAATAGTCTTTTTAAAAAAACAAAAAACAAAAAAAAAAAAAAAGTCAAGAAGTTAAAAAAACCCAACAACAACAAAACAACATCAGAAACCTGCAAGATATAAAATTACATCTAAGTGATGGAAATTAAATTTAACTGTCTGTAGTATGGTAAAAGCAATTTGGAATTGTATGATAGTTCTTAGAATTTTTATCTCTTAAGTCTGGTGATGGTTGTGCATATTTTGGCTGCAAGTAATTGGTGACTATAGGAAAAAGTAAAAATTTAATTGCTAAAAGTTCATTAATTTTAATTTTTTGGTTTCTTGCATGTGGACAATCTCGTTGATGTTTTTCTGAAGTTTAGTTAAAAACTCATAAGAAATCTCTTATGGATTAAAAAGCAAAAAAGATACCTCACGGACAGAAAGAACATAAATAGGTCTATTGTGGTTTTTTTCCTGTAATTGATCTGTAGCGTTTGAGCTGCAGTTTTACTCTTGTGGTTTTGGGGAGTTGCTGGCTCAGCCTCAGAGTGGTTTTAGACAGGTTTTGAGACATGCTGCTCTTAGATTCTACAAATGCAATCTTAGGCGGTGAGGTCATTGCGTAAAGAAACTCCCCTCTAAGAATCCTAAAAAAATAAAGGAGAATACTGTAAGGTAGAAGATTAATTTATTTTTTCTTTAAGAAGGTAGCAGATGGAGGAGATGGACAGAAAGGGGGGGGAGGGGGAATAAATCTTTCTACACCAAGGAGATGGGGTTATGATCCTCCATGACCATAAAATAACTACACTGTAATTGTACTGTAGTTTTGTTTCACACTAAGATTGGACACAACATCACGGTACAAACCTGAGACTGTATCACGAGAATACACCACAGTTGTTCAGTCTGTGACTTGACTCTAACCTGACTGAACCTTGTCAGGGTTGAGTGCTACGGGTTTAAAGTACTGCACGTAATGGCTGTGTGTGTTTTTGTCACGAGAATGTAAGTGCTTCGGGACTTATCCAAGGAATCAGCTTTTGGCATCTTTGATGGTTATTTCTGTTTCTACTTGCTGTGCTTAATTTCAGAATTCATGACTGTCATGGGGGAAAGAATACTTTTGTGTGGTTCCAGTTTTTATAATTGATATTTAGTTCTGATGGCTGTGAATTAATTTTGTATTAGTCTGCGCAGTAGCAAATGTTGCTTTTTTTTAGTTAAGAATTCCTACCTGTAATATTTTGGCTGTATATTTTGATATTGCTTAGACATATTATTTGCATGGATACTGAAGGAAATTAAGCTTTTAAAATTGCATAGCATCACCATTCCTTCCTGATATAACATATTTGAACACGATGGCCAGTTTTTACCAGATTTTTGTGCAAAATCAATTTACTTTGACGTAGCTGCAGCTGTTCCTTCAGCTTTGTGAAGAGAGGGAGGCTGTTCATGGCCCTTACTTGGGCACTGTACACGTGCTGCAGCAAAGGAGGCTTTCCTATCAGGGGAAAAAAAGGAAAATTCATAGTGAGAGAGGTCAGACATTGTAACGGGTTCCACAGAGAGGTGATGTGTCTCCATCCTTGAAAGCAAGTTTGCAAGGGAGTTGTTTCAGCAAGTAGTTTGAGCTTTTGTTCTTGTTTTTGTCCTCTGATAGAATGATGAAAATGTGTCGCTCCAGGACATCCCACTCTCAGTTCCATCGAGTCCAGAACCGCAAGAACCTGAGTCAACTTTTAAGGTAAATGACAATGATTTACTCTACAGAATAAGAGATACAAGCCTGTTTGTCTTTAAAAACCAGAGACTTCTGTGTCACTGTGAAGTAGTGCTTCTTGCTGCTTTCATCTACTTAAACATTTGCTAGGTTTGCATTTATATACTTCATCTTTTCAGTTTTGTTAAAATGGAAGGGTTTGACCTTTTAAAATACAGTCTTACAAATGCTAGCACTGTTTAAATAATTAAAATAACTTTACCTTTTGGTATTTGTAGCAGTCATGTGGGAATTAACAGATGTAACTTCTTTCAAAAATTTGGTGCCTGCTTGATAATTGTTAGAATTTGAAAAGACAATTTTTGCTTTGAAGTGTACTCATGCAGTGTTATCCCTGGAGGTATTTAAAAGACGAGTAGATGAGGCACTTAGGGACATGGTTTAGTGGGTGGTGGTGTTGGGTCGACGGTTGGACTCGATGATCTTAGAGGTCTTTTCCAACCCCAATGATTCTATGATTCTATGCCATACTTATTCAATTACTTGCTCTTTCATTACATTTATTGTTGACTTCAGTTTAAAATTCTTTCGTCTAAAGTAAGTTTTCCCTGAGATAATGCAGGTATTGCAGACGTAACTTAAAAAAAATGTGAACCCCACGAAGTCAAAGATGTGTTTATTGTTTTAGAATGCGTATTAAAGGAAGAAGCAATCACAATGGATATTCCAAAAAGGATCATCTTTTATAGTAACAGACTTGTAATGTTGTACTTTCTACAGTGCTAAGGTTTTATAGCATTGCTTGAGGCTCTTTTTGTAAAACCAATACAGAAAGATCACTAATCCTGCACTTAGAGTAGGGGAACAATACTTGCTGAAGATACAATGAAATTAGAAATACTTCTTGAAAGGGAAGAACGCTTACAATCTTATTCCTGTTTGAAGGTCATCTGTCCAAATCCTGGTTTCAGGGTTTAAGAGGTTTGCCAAAGCTGTAGATCCATATGCATCATTCTTTAGCAATCCTGGTTTCTACATTGTTAACATTTAGGCCTTCTTTTTTCTTTAATTGCTGTCTGATGTATTTGTTGTTCTTGTCCTTCTACAATCGCCTCCCTCAAAATCCTAGTCTTAATTCCTAGAGGAAAAAGTATTGCTTTTTAACTTCGTAACAAAAAAAAAGATAGGTTTAACTGACATTTTGAATTGTCACTTCTTTACCTGTTACTGTCATATGTTTTGAAAAATTGCACAACAAATCAGTCTGGGTGTTGTCCTAAAGCAGTAACTAATAACATCTTCAGTGAAACTGAAATAGTAGATGTATGCTACTAAATGGAAGTATGCCCCTTAATTTGTGGCCTAGCTATAATGACACAGTTATAAAATACACTAAAATTACTTTGTGATGAAAGATTGTTTAAAAAAAATTCATTCTTGCATATTTACCAATTTTTTTTAGTCTCTGAACTTTGCATAATTATTTTAAATCTTCAGTTTTTAGTAGGATGTGTTCAAATCAGTTGTGCTGTTTGCATTCAGTAAACACAGTTATGCTTATGTTTCTAAATGATTTTTTTCTTGTTTCTATCATTTTATCTTAATGATAAGTTCACTTAACCTTTAAACTTTGGTATTTTTTGTTTTTGTGTAAAGAGGAGTATAGGTAGTATGTGATGGCTAGGGATGTTCATCTCCGTGATGCCAGTCGCTTGTACAACAGATGAATTACCACATCAAAAATGCAGGTGATTTACTTACATAGCCTGAAAATTTAGTGGGCTGGCTCAACTCTGTCTTTTAAAGAGACTTCTAGTCAAGTTTCTTCACTCTTTAGGTTGTATGCCTACAGCCCATCTCACCATGCGAATAAGAGGAGGAAAGCATGTGCTAATGTTACTGCTGGTCCTCCATGAACACCTGATATAGTATGTCCTGTAGAGGTGCTGATTTAGATTATGTAGCCTTTATAGAAAACCTTATATTGCCCACTGTTCTGTTGCAGATGGATGATCTGCTGAATGAGATCAGGCAGCTTAAAGATGAACTGAAGAAAAAGGATGAAACAATCAACCAATTAGAGCATCAACTTGTAAGTATAATACTAAATGTTTAACGATATCTGAAGTATGCACTGCAGAGTGTAACTTCAATAGGTAATCCTTATGAAGGCTTTCAGAGGGCTAGATGTCTAATGTTTTTCCTACACTTTCATTATAACAAAGGTAGACTTGGGTTCTGTTTAGACCCACCTGACTCATGGGTCTGTAATGGTTCAGCTAGCAAACCGATTCTACATGTGCTAGTGTGTTTCCGACTGTACGTTTGGGATCTTTAATGCTGTAGGCTAGTCATGATTTCTGTGTGTGGCACTAAGCAAGGATGTTTATATGATTGTTAAATATATTTCACTTCCAAAACAAACACTTTGAACATAAAATTCTAGAAGCTGTTCAGAAATAACAATGAGCAGAGATAAGGCACTTTAAGCATAAAGTATTTTAAAAATTAACAAGTATCAGGCCTATCATTCTGCTTGAATTTTGTTGTGTTTTTCTCCCTCTTCTTTTCCCTACTGTCCATTAGTTTAATAAAGAATTCCACCATAGAATTTAAAGCCGAGCAAGGTAGTATTCAAAGTTGAATCTTTTTAAAACAAAACAAAACAAAGCATGTTGAATAGTAAGATTAAATTGGCCAAATAAATAAAAGCTATGGGTGCGCTTTTATCATAAATCAGGTTCAAGCGGACACAAGTCCTCAAGCAAAAGTAACATATGCCTTTTTGCGTTTCGCTCTTGTTCAAAGTTAACTTTGGATTTCGCTGTAAACTCACCTGCTGTTACAATTCTTGTAAAATAACCCCATGTTTTCAAGCCATTTCAAGCCACAGTTAGATCTTAAAAGTGGGGTAGATGAGATGCCAAGAGGTGCATGCCGTATTTATTTATCATGGCTGGAGACAGTCTTGTGTGACTATAATCTCTAATGAGATGTTTAGCATGTGCTTTTATACATACATGCACTGAAACTGGCCTGTGGTCTTCATCCTCTTTCTGTCTAGCATGTGATCATTCCCTCTAAAACAAAAATGAAAGGTTAAGATACGGCTTTCTGCTCTGCTTAAACAACAGAATTCCAGATCACAGGATACCAAAACAAGTTGTCTTGTCTATTAGTATTTTGCATTGAGTTGATTTTTCAGTACGCTTAGTCTCGCCCTTACCATCAGCCTTCAAAGATTTCTTCAAGGAAATTTATCCTTCCTGGTAGGCTGTATACCTAATTACTGTAGTAACTGAAAACTTTGTTGCAGTTAAGGAATTCTGCTGTAAAGATGGGTAAAACTTGTATTCGTAATTATTGAAAGGTGACTTAAAGAATGTGGTGCTTCAGAAATTTAAGTGAATCAAAAACCCTTTCCAGAAGTCAACGTTTATTCTAAATTATTTATAAATATGCTTTGGGAAAAGAAGCAGTTGTGCAGCACTGTAAATACTAGTTTCTGCAGTTTAATCGTGTTGTGCTATACTGCCAAGTAATGCATGATGTTTGAACATTGGGCCTTGACTGTGCTTTTCAAGTGTCTTAGTTATTTTCTAACAAATTCTCCTTTCTGTTTCTCTTTTTGGGGGTGATTAAGGCCACTAGATGTAACTGCCAGAAAGACAGTCAAAAACCTACAGGGGCAACGTGCGTGTATGCTGATAAATTTACGCAAACCTCCTGGAGGAGGAGTTCTGTGAGTAAAACATGCCATTCCTTCTCGGGTATGACTTTCTGCATTTCATTCCCCAATTCTATAACATTTGCTGTCATACAAGTTGGCATTGTTTAAGAGAGTCTTTGCTGTGTGTGAGTGGTATCCTTCCTGCTGTGCATCCCTTGCATTCTTTTGCAACCCTTTTATTTAAACATTTATTACAAATGTTTCTTTTCAAATAAGTAATTAAACTTTAGAAGTCTCTTCTTAAATACTGCGGCAGGTGATTATTTTAAGTTACAGTCAGCCCAAGCTATATATCTAATCATACGTAGGATATTTTCCTATATCCTGACTCTAAAGTCATAGGTATCTGTATTTGGGTTTTTTCCTGGTTAAAGTTTCATTGTTGCTGCACTCATGTTTGTTGAGGAAAAGCAACAGTGTATTCTAAGTTTTAGTCCCTAAGTGTAAAAACAAAAGTTAATCTTTTTTTATTAATCATTTATTTGAAGAACTTGACTCATTCAAAAAATTACTGGTTGAAAATCACTTTGACAAAGGACATCTTCATTCCCGTTTGTTGTTGCATGTATCACATTTGCTTCCATTATATAAAACTTACATTCTTCATGGAATGCTAATAGAATACTTAAGATGCGGGAGGGACAACACATTTGATACTATATAATAATAAGGAATTATCTTTGAATGATAAACAAGGCTTTTGTCGGTCATCAGCAAATAGTCTTTGGATCTTGAAGCTACTGCTCTAGCTAGAGAATCCGAAGAGATTCCTTTAAAAGATTAAAAATGGGTTAGATTTTTTTGTTTCTTTGTTTTTTACCCTGCCTTGAGTTACTTGATGTAAGATTGTAGTAAAGATAAATCACACCTGCTATGCTTCTAAAATTACTCTTTCAAATATATAGTGCTAGGATAGAAATACCACCACACTGTATGTTCACCAGTTGCTAGCAAACAGCTCTATCCTCTTGAGACTGTGCTTTCCAACCGTCTTCTGTCTGATAAGAACCCGATGTAAAGAGATCATAACCTTAAGTAGCCTTTTAGTTTGCTCGGACACCTCTGTTCCAGAAAGTATGTGTAATGACATTGATGTTTATCCTATTTGTTTCTCTTTTCCTGTTACTTTGTAGCTTTTGAGCTCTTGTATTGTTTCTGTTTCCCAAGTTTTAATTTTCTACCCGAGATGTTCATTTGATGTTTTTCTGTGTTGATACTATTACTGGGTTAGTGGCTATTGTTGTTTTCATGTTCCTTTTTTTCCTATCTTTTTCCACATAAATTGAGAAACAGATTAATAACTATTGAAAGTTAGTTGCGAACTACAGAAGCTTTAGTTTGAGCACCTATGGTATTAATTGATAAGACAAAGATGCTGGAGAAGATGGGGAATGTGAATTGATGTCTCGGGTAAAAGTAGTCATTTAGCCCAATTGTCTGTTTTGGTTAGGTTGAAGTCTATTTCTTTGAAGTTATTCAGTAGTTTTGTTCAAAAAGACACTTTTTTTTGTCATGAGGAAATTCGAGGTCAGGGAAAATGTCATTAAAAAAAAAGAAAAAGAATCTCTGCTGTATTGATGGTTGGGTGTGTGTGGATATATGTATACATACACATATGTATATGATACACATACATGTGTGTGTAGGCATATGCTCATTAGGTGCGCATTATAAACATCTCTATTTTTATCTTTACATGTAAAGTTTCTCATGAAAATTGTTAAAGAAATTAGGAAAATTCATGAAGTATTGGCAAATTTTCAAAATACACTGCTTTTCAGGAACTTTTATTTGTAAATGATAGCTGAAAAGTTTTGTGCAGAATGGTTTTTTGAATGTCTTTTCCTTTGCATATTTGTAAGTTATATGGAGGTTTTCTGTAAGCAAACAGAAATTGACATGAGCTCCTTAATATGGGATTTCTTAAAGGGGGGTGATAGTCTTGCTGTTGTAGCCAAGTTCCAGTTCTAATGATCAGACCTCAACTTTCTGGTTTAATAGTCCTCTGCTAACATGCATTTGTATGCTTCCTTGCATGGCTTAATAGAAGTATAAATGTAGAAGAAGCCTTGGCATGAAATCATTGTTGATCTGGAACCCAATGACATAAAATGTCACTTGCGATAGAAAAGGGAGACAACTGGCTCTATTTTCTTGAGACAGGAGTACGATAAATGGAAATAGCAGGAGACCTCCGAGCAAAATGTGTTCTCACTTAAAAAAAAAAAGCCTTAAAATAATTGTTTTGCTTTATTAACATTCCTGATCAGTTTAATATAATGGTCTCGAACTGAGAGCGCAGGCTGGAAGAAATCAAATTTATTGGTCCCAAACATGATATGAATCATGAAATGTAGTTAATGTTTATGAAATAATGAAGTTTTTATATAGACTACATTTTTAAAAACCAAATTATAATTGAAATCTTAGCGATGAGAGTACAACTCCTTTGAGGCATATGAGTTTTTTGCTTCTTTAATAGTTATCAAAGTTGATGAATATTTAACTGTTTAATTTTTTCCTGTAAGTGTTGACCTGTCAGTCACTTTAAATGATGGTGAATATCAGGAAGTTACTTCATTAGATTATCATAACTTTCAAGATTATTCTGACAGTTTACAAATTCTAGCAGAACTGATATCATGTGTTGATTCCTGAAGCATAAATAACAGTCTAGGAACACACAGTAATTCACTGTTTTAAGAAATACTTTAAATGCTTCCAGAAACGTGCTTAACAAACATTCTTAATGTAGTGTTTCATAAAGAATAGATGCTAGAATAAACTAGGAAATAGTGAGAGTGGAAATCGGCTATTAAAAGATTTCAGTTAGGAATTTAAGACCATATGAATTGCAGTAATTTATTACAGTTCTACTGTCTATTTGAAATAGCTAGTATTTCTGATCACTTCATCCTTCTCCCAGTAAATAGGCAAGTGACTATCATTAAACATACTCTTTTTAGAAAGTCATGTTCTTACCTGTTCTTTATTACCAGGTATTTCTATAAAATGGCCCACCCTGATGCGATTATAAACTTGTCTGGGGTTACCCTCTTTCGGGACCACATAGTTTTTGAAAGTAGTTTTAGTTTTTTTCCTATTTAAAGGTAAATATGTACATAAATGGAAGCTATGTAACTTTAGGTTAATCCTTGGAACTTAGTACTCCATGTAATAAAACCTAGTGGCTGAAAATAAATGTTTTGAATATTGGGCATATTAAGAATTGACCTATTGCCTAGCTACTGTGTCTGCTACATGGTGTTTCTTGTAAGCAGTGTCCTGACAGTGTGCTCAGAATTACATTATGTAATTTCTGACTGTTTGTATAGACAATGATAACTTAGAGGCGAAACTTTTATTTTCGGTTAGCCATCCTTAGGATAAAGGCTTGTACAAGTATTCACTGACAAGGGTAGACCATGACATTTCTAGAAGGATTTCTCATTGATGTCTTAATTTATGCCTATCATTTAACAGTCATATGGGGGGGGGGAGGGAGCCAAAACCAAAACCTGGAGGAAGGTATTGAACATAAAATTCCCTGAAGAAATTAATGTTGATGGACATAGCTTACAAAGAAGAAAAATGCAAGCATCCATCGCCACAATTGTCTTGCAGGCTTTGCAGCATTGTTTCTGTAATACTAAATACTGACTTTTTAAAGATTTTGAGGGTAAAGGGGTTAGATGTCAAGTTTATGTTGACAAATTATTTGGCTTCTCGAACTAGAAGGGTTGTTTGCAGATGCTGAGAAGTATAAGACAAGCAAGCAAACTACAAAGCCTGAATATGGATGAAGATGTTTGTAAAGGATTCTGGCCCCTGAGGTCCAGTTCCTTAGCATAACACAACTCCTCCTAGTTCATGGGTGCTCTTCCATGCCCTGCAACAGTAGATAGTGTACAGTAAAAGCTGATTTTTCTCCTTGGTCTCAGAATAGTAGAGAGTGATGAGAATAAGTTTTGCTTCCTAAATGTGTGTACAAATTCATTCTTGTCTCTGGTAAAATGACAACAAAAAATTCAGTTTGCCTGGGAGCATGCATATTCTTGTTCTTTGCTACATCTCTTCTCTGCTTCTGCACTGAGTTATATTCTTTGCCTTCCATTTGAATATTGTTCCAGTTTGTCATTCCAAAGCCTTTCATGTCAATTGTTTTGATGAATCTTCATAATACTTCGGCTGTCTTTGTGTATTGTCTTTGAGTATCTCCTTGCACCTTAGCCTTAAAATTTCTATCTGCTTTTACTCTGCAGCTATGAATTTAAACTCCCAGGTTTTGAAGCCTAGTTGCTATATTAGTGTTTGTTTTCACATTCAGCCCAGGTTTCTCTTGTTGTCCAGTACTCTGTTCACTTGCTGATCCATTATAATGTACATTCTTGGTGAGAAAGTACCATGTCTGGACTAGATAGTTGTGTTGTGTATGTTTCTTGCTCTGTTACAGTAACAGTGCATAGCATGTAGGTGCATGCACAGAAGAGAGGTCCTTTAAATCTTTCACAGGCAATTCTTGTTGGTTTAGTGTAAACCAGCACATAAGACTCTTTTGGTTTTGCTTTTCTTTTTGACCTGAATACTTTCAAAAAGACTATTGTATGTCAGAACTGCTCATTCGTAATCTCTGGGTGCTAGGCTAGCAAGAGGAGACTGCTGCAAAAACATTTTGTTTGCATTGATACTTGGAAGTATGTCATTCTAGGTTTGTTCATGATGTGAAGCTCTGACTTTGTATGAGACAACTGGCAACGCTAGGTGAGATTGAGCAAAAATCATCTCCTCTTGGAAGTGCTCAAAGGCTCCAGCTGTATGGATGAAAATGGATCTTTCCTGTATTTGTGTTTCTGCAGCAGAAAAGACTTTTTAAAGCCGTAGCAGTTTTGGATATTGGTGTATCCCTGGGAAAACAGCTGGAATATTTGGCTGTTGGCCTAAAATTACGATGCAGCAATAGCTTAGAAATATTTCTCTTGTCCTTTTCTGGCAGAAGCAATTGATTTTGTTCATGTGATTGCTTATTCTAAGGTTGAGGTCTCTTCATAGCAATGGAGAACTCTGGCCTTAATATCCTCATAGTAGCCTTTTAAAAAAAAAAAAAAAAAAAAAGAAAAAACCCAACAGGTTTTCCAGTGCAGTTAGGGTCAGAACTTCATAAAGCGTTTAGCAGCAATTGTACAATTCATAAGGATCTCTGAAGAACATTCATCATTGTTTGTTTTGTAGGCTGCTTTATTTCAGCTGCTCTTATTTTTCCACTCCTGAGTCTCCTGTTTTGCCTGGTGTTTAAAACTCTGAATCACTTCTTTTTTGGGATGCTTTTGCTATTTCACAATTCCAGTATCTGGGAAATGAGAGGAATGGGATTAAAGTTTAGTGGCTGGATGCACATAACAGCTGGGGGAGGAACTGTTCTGTTGTCTAACGTTAAAGTACAGATGGAAGGACTTGCATCAGACTAGGCTTCAGAACCCAGAAGAATCCCATCAAATGTGTTTGGGTTTTGTTTTTATTTTAATGGAAGCTGAGGTAAGTCATGTTCTCATCTTTAAATTCTGGCATTGCTTGCTTATGAGTTTTATAGACTTTTTAATAATCAAGCATAAAACAAATTGTGATTCAGGTTTTTCTTCTTCCCTATATTTAGTGGGAAACTGCCACATTTTCTGTGTATTTTGAATATGTACCATAATCTGAGGAGACGTGTTTATTAGCGTGTGTTTCTTTTTTCCTGTTCTTTGGATTTCTTGGGAACCTCAGTGCACATTTGACTAGTAGAAGGGGATGGACGTGAGCTGTTATTTAAAGGAGAAAGCTTTGTAAATTTGCTGGAGTTTTGTAAAATACTATTAAAAGAAAAGTCATCCTTTCATAAGCCAGGCTTATTTGCAGATACTTACCTCTTAATGTGTTATATCTATGGGATCGGTACAACCTTTATCATTTGTAAAATCAGTGTAATTCGTAATACTCATCTTCATAAATTCCCAGTGCTGTATTTCCTGGTCCTTACTTGGTTCAATTGATGTTAATTTTAATTAGCTTATTTGATGTACAACTAAACAATGCTTATCACGCTTTTTTTATAAATAAGGTATCTGACACTTATTTGACATTTGCCTGTGCGGAGCAGTGTAAACTCTCAAGACTGCTGCCAGAGGAAGAGCTAGTTCTTTTGCTTCTCAGATTATAGAATATTTTCCAGCGTTTGGGAGAAGGGGGCTGAACCGTGCCTGGAGAGCAGTTCAGTTTAGCAGGCAAAACACCGAAGGGAAGTTACTTGCACTTTCTTCATTTACTTCCCCAGTCAAAGTAATGATTAAATACCACGAAGAATTATTGAGAAGACTGTACTTAGTGCTGTGCTTTGAAGTGCTAATATGGATGCTTAAAAATTACTGGAATCTATCAAGACATCTAAATATTTCTTTGCTTTTACAATAGTATCGTAACTGTTATGTAGCTCAGCTGGCTTGTACTTGTCTTAATCTCTTTTTAGAGAGAGGAAGGGAAAAGATATAAAATTTTCACCTCCCTTCTTAATTTAATGCGTTAAAAATTTCAAAGAAATCTGGAAAAAGCCCGTTGCCAACTCAAACGAGTCTCTGCAAGATGAGACCTATGCCTGATGATACTGTGCTCTTTACTATCTGGAGATTCAGTTATGATTAGAAAATGGAAAGAATTTTTTTGTTGTTGTTGTTACACCACCCTCACCCAATTTAGGATGAAATGGGAACAAGCCTGAAAAACGAAGTCGTCTTTTGTACAGCTCTGTGAAAATCCAAAGCTTTTGTTAATGTCTTGTCAATCATTGATTGATTAATCTTGTTCCCAGAAATATTTCTGTATTTAATACCTACTCAGCTGATGCAAAGTATTATGTTATTTTGTTGCATTGCTTGACTGAAGCTAGTACTGTTGTTCTTTCATGCAGCAGTCTACAAATTGTGTTGATGTTAATGGCTACTGGTAGAGGACTGTAAGAACATAATGTAGGTAATCATTATCTCCATCTAATCAGATTAAAGAACTTTCATTTTTTCCTTGGATTTTGCTCCAATAATTGTTTTATCTCAGCTTCTGAAGAATAAAGAAGTCGTGTCAGATTTTTTTTCTTTATTTCCTGTTCTAGTTTAAAAATGTTCTGGCTAGCAAATTCTAAGACTTGACTAAATGCATGTGTTACTAAGTTACATCTTAGCAGTACTGAAACTTGGAATAGTGGTGGGTAAAATCTAATTGGATTAGGATAACTGGAAGGTCAGGGAAGGGTTTAAAATTCTGCTAGGATAAATAAAAACAGAATATTTCTTTGTAGAAAGAATGTGACGCTTAACATTCTTTTTAAAGAAGCATGGAAATAAAATACTTCTGTATTGTTTGTCCAGCCCCGGCAGTATGATCTGCAGCAGATACGCCAGCAGGGAAACTAGAGAGGAGGGGAAAACAGTGTTCCTGTTTTCTTTGATATAGATGTTCATTCAGATACCTTATGCCTGCTGTCTGAAAGACTAGCTACAACTGGTTGCTGTTGATATCTGCTGGTTACTGGTAGCCAGGAGGCAATGGCAGTCATTACTGTTAGCACTAATATTCCAGAACTCATAAAAGCAGTAGTTTTCAGCTGCTAAACGGTGAAGGGGTTGTAAAGACTTATACCTGTCCTGCTGAAACAGGAAATCGAGATTATGTGATTTAAGAGGGCAGTTCCAGCTTGGATAGATTCCTTTTAAAGGTAAGGGTATAGAGAAAATGATAGACTGCATAAAATTACTTTCTTGCTTTGAGAATGCGGCAACCATAATGTGTCACTTCTGTGGTAATCTGAAAGATCTGACAGGCAAACCTTGGCATTGACATGCACAGTTCTCTGATCCCGAAATGGAAGGCTCAAGCTCCGAGAGCAAAGTGCAAGGAAAACAGTTATATGTCAACTCTCCTCTTTCACATTTAACAATACTACCAAAATATGAGTGACGTGGACTCTAAAGCACCAGGATTTGCTAGAAAATCTGTTTCTATGCATTAGAAATTTTTTGTTGTAAACCAAAGCTGACTGGTTTTCCAGTGGATTAGTATTAAGCAACTTACTGCTTGGTGAGGCATTTTTAAAATGTTTTTGAAAGCTGTAAGAATACAATTTTTGGCATGTATTTTTAACATGAAAAGCTCAACTCCTATACTTTTCCCTTATAAACATCATTAACAGAAATGTGTGCGTATATATGGAATAAAAATGGAGGTATTTTGTAAGATTTCTGACTAGTTTAGGGCATCATAATGTCATTTTTCCTCTGGGCTTTTGTACCATGTAGCGTTCGCTTTTACGAAGTAGAACAACTGGGAAATATAATGATACCTTTCTGGGGGAAAAAGAATGGTGTGGCTTTTTGGTGTCTTGTTTTTCCCTGTTCTCTTTTTTTATTATACTTCTCCCCCTTTCTCTTTCTGCACAGGGTGGGTATTCTGCTCCCTCCTTCTCTCCCTGGCAGGGCTCATTCCAGGGCATCCCTCGGACTGTTCCACCGCACCGTAGACAGAGTGAGTCTGTACCTCTCACTCATCTCCCTCACTGTGTTCCAGTAGAAGCTTCCCCTTTGCACGCACTGTTCATCTCGTAGTATCCTCCTTTCTCAGGCAGATTTACAGGCATACACACTAGTCTGTGGCTAACCAAAATGCTTCCTTCAGCCAGTGTATAAGCAGCTACAACTTATAGCTTTATAACAGTTACGAAACGCTGATTTACTTCAGCAGCTCTTCAGGCAAACCTGAGTAGGCCCTTGTTTCCAGTCTTATCTTAACATAAATCTTGCTTGCTGTATTTTCCCTTTCTTTTTCATGGCTGTAATATACTATCCTGTTTGTGTATGTGTTCTGTTTGCTTATAAGTCTGCAGGTTGTGCATATGTGGATGTATTTACATAAATACGTTGTGGATGTACATAAAAACGTTGGTGAGAGTGTCATTTTCATTGCCTCTCATGAGAAGTTTTCTTAACTTTTCAGAATGGTTTCCCTGAAACTAATTTTTTTCCCCCTCTTGGTATTTGTTGTAAAAAGGCTTCTAATACATTGAAGTGGCTGTTGCAAAACTTGCATGATTTATTAACATTCCTTATGTGCTAGCTACGATGTGGGCTGATAAAAGATGCATTTGTTCTCTTGGCTTGGATCTGCAAAACAAAAGACAATTGCTGACTTTAAAACTGTATGCTTACATAGACATAGAGAAATGGTAAGTCTTATTTTGTGCTTTGGTATTGCATTATAAACAGATAATCGTTCAAAGAAATATAACTAGTTCATAAAGCTAAAGTTATATTTTTAAAATGTACTGTAATTTGAGAATTACAGTGTGTTTGACTGCCTAGCAAAGCCCAAGAGTGTATTTGGATGAGAAATAAAAAAGTAAAATTATGGAAACAAAGTAAGATTTCCAGGGCCAATGGAGATCTGAAGCGTAAGCTGCACCGTGGAAAACTAAGCTTACATATATTTCAGATTGCAATAATCCTAATTTATTTCAATTACAAGGAAGAAAAAAACCCTTGTAAAGTATTTTGCAAATTGTGTTTCAAATACTCTCTTGATGTTTCTGTGACAATGTTCATTTAAACAACTCATCAGGAATGCACAGCCTGTTTCATAGGCTTTTCTCTATGCAATGGAGGGGTGTGCTTCATTTTCCTGTGGTGTTTGTGTGTGTGTGTAATGAATGTAGAACCCCTAAAGCTGATCATCATGTCTTCTGTTTCTGGGTAGAGGGCCAGCAGTAGCACAGCCTGGCTATTTTAATGTCCTGTCAGCAGAGAGTCCGAGTTTAAAAAGATCGGTTTTAGACCTCAGGAGCATATAAATGTCACGTTTTTGGGGCTTACTGGTCGGAGAGTCAGAATGGGAGGATGGTGTCTGAGCTGTCAGATGTGTGCTCTGGTGCCACATCATTCACATTGACTGCTTAACTGAAGAAGAAAACTTTGCTAATCTCTTACTAGTTCTCTGAGCCCCTACCTCATTCCTCCACTAACGGCAGCAGCTTCTTATTCAGGGATTCCACAGTGAACTTCCATGACTAAAGTAGGTTGGATTTTTTAGTATATGTCTTATACATTAAATTCTATGAATTACTAGTAAAGGAAATAAAGTCGATGAAAACTGGCCATCGACTAATTAACCTAAACGATAATTAACCTGTTGCTTAGGAAAATAAACGCTTCCTATAACTGAGTGTTCCTAGCCTTTTTCTTTAAGTCTTAGGTTTGATAAAAAGATAAATGCTGAGAATAAAAATAGTCTAAATTAGGAGGTTTCTTGGATGTTTTTACTGACACTCTTGCAAAATCAATGATTTGATTTGCTGTGTGAAGAGTTCCATGAAGTAGAACGCTACTGGAATTACCACTAGTATCCTTCTTTCCCCACCTTACCTCTTCCCTTGGTACAGTGGTTTTAGGTCTGCTAGTTTTTGAGCTAGTACGGAATGCCAAATGTGGGGTTTTGAGGCAGGTGGTGAGCTGGGTGTCACCACTGAGAACAGGAAAACAGCCTTAAAGTCAGTGTTAGTGTTCTTTTGCAATAATATAGAGAAGGTGATGGGAACATGAAGTAGTCTCAGTTTTTGTTTGGCTGTTTTCTGTCTGGCGATCTTGGAATTGAAGCATTTCTTCTCTAACTTCTGGATCCTGAACTGAAAATATCATCTGCACTTGTGAATACTGCAGGTTTCTTCACTATGTTGTTGATAGCTGATGGATGCATAGATCACTTAGAAGCACTGTAGATTGAGTATAAATCTGTAAACTGTTCATATTTAGTTGTTTATGTACTGTAATATAATTTTGCTGCTGCTCTACAGGACAGGTAATACATCCCTGCTATGTAATGTTATAATACTATCATATGCTTACAGTTCTTCTTTATTAGCACCAGTTACAGTGTTAGCATACCTACTGCTTAACTTGCCCTAGAACTTACCATATCACTGCACTTTGTTAACATGCTTTAGAATTGGATGTATGTTTTGCACTTTTAATAAGAATTAATTTTTAATACTGTAACATTTAACTTCATGTTGTTTCAACAGGCTTGGAACCAATTCAGCATTTTGTATTTCATAAGCACTTTCATAATAGTACATTGACTTTTGTCATTTTATGAACAAAATTGTATGCTTTTCTTTCTGTAACTCCCATATGTGTCTTGAACTCAACTCTTACGTAATGGTCCTTTATTTTTTCTCTTGGTTATAGGATATAATTTGATGACATAGCAAAAGTTTTAAATCATTTTGAAGAAAGTTTGCATTTGTGTTCTGGAACTTTAATGATGCAGCTCTAGAAACACAGTATTTAGAATACACATTGTCAATGAACCAATTATGAACTCTTGTTGTAATACAAGAATATACCACTTTCTCTAGGCCTCTAGCCCCAAGTGCTTCTCCACACAGAAACACAGGTGAAAACTGTTTTGTTACTCAAGCATTGCAGTTGTTCACATCTGTTTACTGTGCACTTCATGGAAAAAATATTTGGACTTTTTTTATGTAACCATTACAAATAAAGGTAATGTAGGCAATTCTAGCAGGTGACATAGCTTTTCATCAACAGCAAGAAAGCTGTTGCACGCACATTGACTATAAGTCAGGTCCAGGCTTTGCTTTTTCATGCTTTTTTTTTTTTTTTAACAAGGGTGCGTTGCTTAACACTATGAAATGTTTCCAAACCTGTATTGACCGATTCAGGTTCTTTGTAAGTCGCACGAAGTGTTGGTGCTAGCAGAACAAAGTTGCTTCAGAATATTATCTTGGAAGTTCTATGACTCAGGTTAAGAGAGTGACAAATTATTAAAAATGTCCTGGAACATTACTGTCCTTTATATGTATTTATTTTTGCTCCGAGATGAATGTTCAGCTATATGAAGAAATGTCTTTTAAGAAAAACTTCCTTTTCCCAAGTTGGGTAGTTGCAGATTGGACTACAAGATAACTGTGTCTTGTACCTAACTAAGTATATGTTTGCAAACAAAACTTAATTTTACATGTGGTCATATTTGTCTGTTTGCACGTATATCTGTATTTATGGATGAAATACCTGCCTTGATGTAGTTATATATTACTTTCAGCAATTTTTCTTTGAGAAAGACGGTATTTTTCTTTAAGTTGGGATATTTATACAGACTATGCAGAAAAAAAAAGGCAGCTATGCCATATTACCAATTATTTTACTACCCCCTGTGCTGTGGTGAATGGTGGTTGTTTAAAAAAAAAAGGGGGGGGGGGGTTTTTTTTTAGGGGGGGTACAGTGTGTTGTTTTGCATCATTGTTTGAAGTCATACTCCATACTGTGGAATCCTATTTTACAATGCTGAAATATAGGTATAATATAGCTAGCTAAAAGGGAGGGGGAAAAGAAATATCTAAAATGAAGGTATTGGCAAATGCTACAGATTTAAGATGTGAAATCTTGGTGTTTTCCAGAGGTAGAAAATGAGAGCTTTCCAGTGTAGCCTTTCAGTAAGGCTGTGTCTTCAAATGAAGGCTGGTGAAATGACAGTTTATCCTGTGCCGAGGCAGGGAGATAAGGGATGTGAGAACTGATCAGAAAATGAAAAACTTATGTAGCAGGGTGTATTGGCAAATGCTACAGATTTAAGATGTGAAATCTTGGTGTTTTCCAGAGGTAGAAAATGAGAGCTTTCCAGTGTAGCCTTTCAGTAAGGCTGTGTCTTCAAATGAAGGCTGGTGAAATGACAGTTTATCCTGTGCCGAGGCAGGGAGATAAGGGATGTGAGAACTGATCAGAAAATGAAAAACTTATGTAGCAGGGTGTTTCCCCGTTCCCCCTATGCCCCCCACCCCCCAAAAAAAAAGAAACCATGGTAGTTTGGAATCTCTTCAAGCTCATGAGTGAGTTGCTAGGAAGATGGGTTGTTGTACAGTATGGGCAACATGGTCAAAATATGTAAGACAGTGTATCTTATGACATTGTTGTTCATTGTTAGGTATCTAACATGTATGTGCATGGATGCAAATGTTTTTTATGTATACAGTTGTAATCATACACACAAATTGTAGTTACAGCTCTAAACAGTATTTGAAGTGTTAGAGATTAACTGTGTTAAAAGATTTCAAGTTATAAGAGCAAAGGTATTCCGTGTAGGTCTTGCTATAAATATTATTTATACTGCATTACTTAAACACTGTTGCTACCTTTGTTTCTGGAAGGTGGATTAAAAACCAATGGGGGACATGGTAATTGCAATTTAAATGGTGAAAAGTTGCAGTTCTGTCATGGCAATTGCTCATTGTTTTGTCTTGGTCCTCTGACATCATTGTCCTTGTCTTTTTCTTGTCTCTGCTTTCCCATTATGCCATTGGCAAGGAGTTGAGAAGTTAGTCCATTACTTCTGTGATAAAGCGTGGTACAGTACAACTTCAGATTTCTTCCCATCTCCTCCTCACGCATTTTCACTGTTGGCTTTTTTGCCCTATGCATGATGCATGTCTATCGGAGATGTGCATGAAGTTCTCAGATTTCTCATTGCTTCACTTTCCTTGTTCCTCAATACTGCAGGGAGGAAAAAGCCTTTCTTTCATTCTACAGAGGAATTAGTATAGGGGATCGAGATGGGGATTGAGGTTAGAGATACAGAATGACCAAAGCAAAACTGAAGGGAATTTTAAAGTAGTGATATTGCAATGAATATCACTGTCATGACCACGTTGATTTAACTTACCAGTATAATATACTTGTCTCAGTTTTCCAACACAAAGCTAATACAATCTCAGTGGTTCAGTAACTGTGTAGTAATGGTAATCCTCTTTGTGGTTTTGTCATTTTGCTCTGGATGATGTAACAGCCAGTTTTACTTGAGAGAAATAAGAGAAAAATCTCTTAAGTTAATGTGGTAGGGACTGTAATTTAGTAATTTTGATTGGTGCATCAATACATGCGAGTCATTGAAGTTCTTACCAGTACAGAAAACTGTTTCTTTGTTGTGTAAAAAGGAGCATGTGCACAAAGCTTTTTGTCTAATGTACCTTCAATTTGGGGAGAACTAATTTTCTTCAGTTATATTGTACTTGAAATGTTTTAGAGTCCAATTTTACATTTTAGGAGCATCCCAAAGGAATGCGGGTGTTTTGTCCACCGGAATATTTTCTTTATGGGACAAAAATAGAAGTCTGGTTAGCGTGACAGTCTACACCAAGTCATGGTCTGTCCCACCCCGAAATATTATCAAAAGTGCACTCAAAGCAATGCAGATGACAAACTTTTTTTAAGACTTCCATGAAATAAAATACTGTGCCTAGAAGGTGGAATGCTTCTTTATCTTTCTATTCCCCCTCCTTCTTGTGATGGAATTCACCAAGTACTAGTCCTTCTACTGGCTGGGGGGGGTAAACTAATAACGGGTCATAATTTATTAAGACTTTCCTAATAAAAGGAAAACTTGTGTATAAGGCAAAGATGTAAGCTGTGGATAAAGATAAGCAGTGTTCAGTGTTAGATACTTTGTGAACTGTTACTTGCATATTTTGGAAGTGGTGTTTTTCTGCTTTCAGTGTCATCTTGAATGTTAATGCATGTAGCAATTTGAAGAGATTAAAATCTGTAATCATGATAATTGGACAGACTTTGGCTAAGTAAAAATACAAAATTAGAAAACAGTACAGTATTTAAAACAACTTGGCAAAGATGATACCGTATCGTCAGTGTCCTCAGAATTCTGAGCATGTAGCTGTTTTCTACCTTTGAATTGCTAACTTTCTGGATATTAAGCTGCTTAGACCTTTTCAGGTTATGAAGGATAGTGAGGAAAATATGTATTTGGCTATTTTTATATTTAAAAATGCAAAATTTTCCAAATGGAAAAGCTCCTAGGAAAATAATACCTAGTTTTTGTCAAAAGAACTCGAAATAGCATTGTCAAAAGTTTTCTTGTTTGCTGTATTTCAGATGGGTTTTGTGTTTAACTCAACTTTCCATACAAATTTGGTTTCTTCTGTAACTTAAAATTTTTCATTTTGCCGATTTAGTATAACTAGGTTTATTTGAGATAAAGTTAGGATTTGTAATGCTCAGATCATATATTTATCTGCATTTTTGAAGACTGGCATTTAGAAACCCTTTCTAGGTGAGGGGAAAAAGTTTTCTGACAATTATTTTTACATATTAGAATTTTACACAATACTGTTTGCTATAAACGTACTAATCTTTTGACTTCAGGTATGATTAGAAAATTTGAATTATTTGTTGGTGTATTTGTATGGCTATCAGGTATATATATTTTTGGTTTCTGCACTCATTTTTAGCAGTTTTATTTTTGCAGGTGAGGTCTCAAATCAATAAATCATTTTGGCTAACATCTGTCTGTCAGCTCCTAAGCTGGAAGAGTAATGACTTTTGTAACCCATTACATAAACGCTGAAAAATGACAAAAATATCTGGAGGATTCATTTTTTTTTAAAAACTGTAACTCTTTTAATGTATTGAATTATTAATTATATTTAGTACTTCCTTCCTGTAGGATTGCTTGGTTAAGAAGAATACACAAAGTTAAGCTAGTTTTGGTCACATAAGGAATAATGTTTTGATACTCATTTGACACCATTTTGAAGGCTTTTTTATCTTTTTTTTTTTTAATTCTCCTCCTCCCTCTTTCCAAAACAGTCGTATTCAGACAACCCAACATATTTGCACTTACCTGTCTATCACATGCTCATGTCACTGGTCCAGCTTAGATATTGCCTTTGCTTACAGGTAGAACCGGTATATTCTAAAGGGAAAAACTGCTAGTAAATAAAAATTAGGTTGAGAAACCTTGATATTTCTCTCATTACCGTTAATTTTTTTTTTTTATGAGGGATTTTGAGGATTCAGTTTTCAGTAGTAATCCTGCCAGGGAAAAGATGAAAAGCTTAAAGAATCCCGAGACATGCTATCGTCCTAGAAATGTAACAGGACTTTGGCATGCACAGTTATCATTACATTCTTCCTGCTGATTCTAAGAAGAGCTAAAAAGACCAGACAAATAATTGGCTTTCTCATTTAGAAGTTGTGAATAGTTCAAGAGACTGACTGAAGTGACATTTTTAGTCAAATCTCTTAAAGACAAACATTGCTTCTTTTTCACTGATTATATTTCTCTAGTAAACAAATATTATAAGCCTGTTGACTATGTACATGCAATTTATCAATTGGTAAGAATTCAAGTAGTGTAGGGATAAGACTAGCTTGTAGTAGTTCAGTTCCTCTCCTTTATAAAGAAAATGAGAAAACCATCGAAACCTGAAACTTGCTAAAACTATAGTTTAGGTTTTAATAGGTTTGGGATTTTGCCATGAATTGCAGAATTTTTAATAATTCTTCCAAGATCTGTTATACAAGTTGCAGGTCTAGGATGTGTTTGTGAAGCTAGTGCATACGTTAATCTTTAAAGTCTTTTCATAGGGAAGAGCAAAGAGAAAATAGAAATGACCCGGAAGAGGTACCAGCAATTCTCTTGTCTGATACTTGTCTGATCAGACATGTATCTTCTGATAAAATGTAAAATCTTCATTAAGTTATCTTTATCCCTTGGTTATCAGTGTAGTAGTATACGATCTCTAGCTTTATGTGTACTCTGTTGTACTGCTTTGTTGAAGATGGTTTCTTTATCAGCCCATTTGAAATCCATTCAAGATAAAAGTTACCTAAGTCTAGTCAGTAGCCTAATTACAACATACCTGTATCAAATTTTCTGACCTTGTTTAAGGCAAGGAAAATGTATTGTAAATTCATGTGGTCCATTAAACTCCTTTCCTGCCTGTACAGTATAGAACATTGATTAAGGGTTTGGGATAGTTAACTTGAGTATGCAGTGAATAGAAATTAAAAGATGGATACAGTCTGATAGCCGTTGCATTTGTTTCTTAAGCACTTGCATCAGAATTGATCAGTACTCATGTGCCACTCTTACGCTGTCCTGCAGATTTAGGTGAAACCATCAACCATGCCTCTTTCATGTTTCTTTTTTAAGCTGATCAGTTTCTTTTTTTGTCTTTACGTTGTTGTGTATTTCAGTGCTAGTATATTTTTTCCACTTAATTTACAAGTCACATTTGTACATGTCCCATGAACCATCCTGTTTTGCCAAAGTCAAAGTTTTGATTTTAAAAAAACAGATACACAGCCCTTATCAAGCATCCAGTCAGCGCACATTGGATTCGGAATGTTATCTGGTGTTTTCTTTGCCTAATATATTGCTGTATTCTTTTCTCTTTAACAGCCTCAAGTACTACAGCCTTCCAGCAGCCTTCCCAGTTCCACAGACCTCGCCCAGGGAAAACTAATAAAAATGCCACATATCGAGGCCCACAGTGAATATCCTAAACATGGTCTGCATGAAAATAGCAATCATCAGAATCAAAATGCTGCAAATGTCTCTCTCACAAATAGCCTGAGTGATGTAAACACTTTGAGCATACAGTTAAACATAAAAGATGAGAATGCATCATATTTGGAAAATTTGAAAAATAAGAATACTGAAGACCCTGGAGAGGTGGCTAGTAATAAAGAAGGTACATTACCACCTCGTTCCTGTTTCCAGACCTCTACGCGAGCTGATGCTAGAGAGGTGCATACTGAATTAGCTGTGAAAGGTCAGCCCTCATTCACAAACCAGGCTTCTTGGCCAAAGACTTTAAGAATCGCAAAGCCCCCAAATGCTTTAGTGCCTCCAACAATGGCCGTTCTTACACAATCTGCAAATCATTCCGCTGCTTTCAAGGAACCTGAGCTTCTACCATCAAGTAGTTCGACTCAGCTACAGCCAACATCTGGTCAGGATAACCTAAAGGGTAAACAGAGTCAGAAAGTGTCTAAACTTCGCCCACCAACTATGTCTTTTGTTAAATCTAAGCAAATGAGCAGTCAGAAATCCACACCAGTATCTGCAGAGCCTCAAAACACCTGTTTGAAGACTAACATCCCAAAGCCACTGGTACAGAGAAAGGAAAATGTGCAAACACAGAATACCGGTTTGCATGCTGGGGATAGTTTACCCTCTAATCGGCATTCCCGCCTCCCTAAACCAAAGACACATTGAGAACATACCTACATCTCATTGAATGATGCCATACATTAAACTACTTCCTGTGTATTGACTGCCTTTGAGGCTGCTCTATCTACAGCCTGCAAATCCTGAGTGAATATTAAAAATATCATCTTTCTTTAGTGTTTGCATACTCCATCCTCGTACGGTCTGAGGCTCATGAGCTTGTGCGGCTTCTCTTGGGAGTGTTTTATTATATCGTAGGTCTGTATTAAAGATTGTATTGCCCAATGATCTTAATAATTAAGCAAATACTGAAGGCTGTGGTGACCACAAATTCCAGAATGCTGCACTATGTGTTTCAGGATGGCAGAAATAATTTCTTACCTCTGTTGATTTATTAGTCAATGAAATTACTATTCAGTTAACTACTTGGTTCTGAGTACTCGTTAGGTTAGAGTGGTGGAAAATTAGACTTACTAGCAGATGTTTTATTGGCCATAATTCTGACTCTGTATTCCAGAGGCCTATGCAAAAATCCTTGTATTTATCATTATCTCAAGACTGAAATATTTAATGTTATTTAATCTGATGGGTTGGGTGCGTTGTGTTCTGATGGGTTGGGTGGGTTGTGTTGTTTTGTTTTGCTGTAATCTGAAGTTGCTCTGTTCTTTATTTATCCCATTTTCACTGTTCACAGACAATAAGCAGATTTCACAGGGTGAAAAGAATCTTCTCTTTTAAACATCATCATTTGTTAAAAAATTGTGGTATGATTTTTATTGTGTTGAATAGACACGTTACCGGGTAGATTGTTGAAACGCAGTGCTAAGGATGCTTGTGCAAAACCTTCCAATACAGGCTCTTATGAATTGATAAGTACGGAGCCTCTGGGAATTAAGGGGTCCATAACACCCATGTCGAGGTTGCACAACATGCATTTTAATTAATATTTTTTAATTTTTATTGTGCTACTTGTATTTATTGGTTTCTGTTTAATATTTGAAAGACTCTAAAGTACCTGACTTGAAATTTTGCACAAACTTTGCCATATATGTAAGGATTTGAAAGTATTTTACAGAATAAAACTTGTATTAAAAAAGCAACTATTTAAAAAAAAAAAAATTAACCCCACTTACTTGCTTTGAGCAATCCTATTATGTCCTAATCCAGAGCTGGTACTCTTAAGAGTTTTTCAGAGATGTGTCTTTTGTTTTTGGGTTTTTTTTCTTAAGAGTTTTTCAGAGATGTGTATTTTGTTTTTGGGTTTTTTTGTAAATTTTTTTTTTGTAATTTCTGAAGAAGTGCATGATAACTGGGAAGGAGCTTTTTGGGGAAATAAAGAAAAAAAAAATTTCTGCTCTCTAGGAGAAGTATTTTTTCTGAAAGTGGTCTGAAATATATGCCCATCATGGTGCAACTAGGGGACCATGACCCACGTGCTGTAAGTTAAATATCCAGTGAAGCTTTCCAGAAACTTAATGTTACGTCCCATCTCCAATTCTTCCCTTCTTTCCCGTCACCGTCTCTTGGATGTTACCAATTGGGGTTTTTTTTTTTCTGTTCTTGAATTGGTTTTAAAATCAGCAGCAGAAGGCTGTTGCAATAACTTTGCTCAAAGTCTGTTCCTGAACAGCGTGTAATGGCAGTAAAATGAAACATAGTGTTCTAGGCTTTGGCTATAGGATGTGGACATATTACAGTATTTTCTTTGAGAGAATTAAAGTGAATAGGTATAGACATTTCATAAGTAAGTTCAGTAATAAACTTCTGTAATATAAGCCATTTAACTAGGGGTCTCCTGATGGAGACCTTAGTTGGATGGGAGAAGGAAAAAATATAAAAATCTCACCTGAATTTCTCAGTACATAATTAATATTGAAGAAAGTTTTTTGATTTGTCACACTGTAAATTCTTTTAACTGACAATGAAGTGGAAAAATGAAAAGCTTGGGGGGGAAAATGGGTAGGGGGGAGGTTCCATTTCAGAACTGCTTATATCAATCTGAAATAAGAGACCTGCAGGAGGACTCCCTGTTAACTGGGGCAAAGACAATGTAAGCAAGAAGTAACAAGGGTAACATTAATTGTTACAGTTGATATAGGATCAAAATAAATAGAATTCAATATTGCTCTATCATTTATTCTCCAGGAGAAATTCTTTCTTTCCTTGAAAAGCATTGAATTAGATGGCCTTCAGTGTAAGCATTTACTTTTGATAAGAAAAAAACCCCTGACTTTTTATATTCCCCAAAACTAGCTCCTGGCAGCTAACTGTTTCTCAGGAGCTTAAAAACTGCTGAGGGAATGATCAGATTCCCGGTTCATTTTCCGGTCCATATAGATTTCTATGAAAAATTCTTTCTTTCCTTGAAAAGCATTGAATTAGATGGCCTTCAGTGTAAGCATTTACTTTTGATAAGAAAAAAACCCCTGACTTTTTATATTCCCCAAAACTAGCTCCTGGCAGCTAACTGTTTCTCAGGAGCTTAAAAACTGCTGAGGGAATGATCAGATTCCCGGTTCATTTTCCGGTCCATATAGATTTCTATGAAAGGTGGTTTTTTAAGTTTACTTTCCTTGAAGAGAAGCTGGTTTTATTTTTAGTTGTATATGATTTTGTGTAAAAAGATGATTTTCGCTTAATGCTATTGACAGAGATACTTCACCATGAGTTCTTTTTTGCTTCTTATTCGAGGCATCACCAGCCTGATTTAGTGATGTTAAAATTTTTATGTTTACATTTAAAACTATAGATATCTATCTGTCTGCACCTTTACTGAAAATTAAGGAACAAAACAAAGATATGATCAGGGTTTTCATAAAAAGGAAGATCTTAATTTTTTGGCCCAGAAGAACAAAAATACATTTATTCTGTGGGGTTTTTTTCTGAGTTAAAGCTGTGTAAGTAGATTGTGTTCTTTGTTACAGCATTTCCCCATTTTGTTCTGACAGATCAGTGAGACACTGAGCTGGAGACAGTAGGATTTGATCACGGATGAGACAGATGCTAGCCTGAATTGTATTAGCATTCAGCTGCTAACCTCGCATCCCTGTAAAGACAACTACGTATTTTGGCTCTTCAGACTTTACGAGGGAAGGCTCTGTTGCATGTATAGTAGGTCCAGAGTACGAGCAAAGCCTGTCAGTAGATGGGCAACTGGAAGAAAAGTAGTGAAGTCTGAAGCTTCACTTCAGTGAAGGATGGGGGCTGGGGGGAGACGGATAAGAGGGCACTGTGTAGAGCTTGTCAAATGGGATTAAGTATTTTCAGGTTACGTACCTACCTTATGGAAGGTGCAGATATATCATCAGTACTGGTGCAGATTATCCTAAATGTATAGATTAAAGGATTTGATATCTTCAGGGTTTTTTTAGGTTTCTAAAACTTTTACTGCCATTTTTTTCATTTTGATTTCTCATTCTTTTGTGCAATATTCACAAAAGTATTAAACTACTGTTCAGTATGTGTGTACAGAGGCAATTATGCATTTTAACAAGTGAATAAACACAAAAGAAAAAAACAGAATTGCACTTTAAATAAGCTTTATTGCTTGGAGTTGTGCCTAAAATAATCTAGATGCCTCCTGCTGTGTGTGGCTTTTGTTTGAAACTAATTTCCCTGCTATTGTTGCTGTTTCCAAGGTATCTTCACATCACTTTCACAGAATCGATATGCACTCTAGCATGTTTAAACATATTCATATAGTGTACTGAGTTTTTGTTGTGCAATGACTTTAAACTGTGGAATTTTAACACTGATGATGCAGCCAGATTACTACCTTCCCTGAAGCTAGCGCTTCCTACTGCCAATCAAGGCCGATGGCAAAACTTCCCTACGACTAGCATAGCTCTGAAAGAATAATGTTCCCAGCATATGTTTTTGTTTGAGAAAAGAAGTGCAATATTATCTCTTAGACTTTCTTGAAATAATCACAAAGGCCCTGAAAATCTGAAATGGCCCTGAATTTTTCATATAGTTCCAAAAAGAGTGGGTTCCTCAACTTAAATCTCATAGCGGTGAGACTAGACATAGCAAGTAGACTGCATCATAGGTCAGTAAAATTCATTTCATCCTTGATCTAAATGCTGATTTGTTGTAACGATGCTAGGAAACTGAATACCATTTGCGTGATTTACTTTGTTTGCATGTCACAACCATATGCACATTCTAAAGTATCAAACTTGGATAGGTTGCATGTTGGGGGGGAAGTATTTCTGTTTTTGCACAGCACATAATCCTCTTAATATGGATATTTTTCTTGCCATACAAATGGAAATCTGTTCTTGAATTGGGCTTCCGTAGCTATTTCTTATCCCGTTATAGTGGCTTTTTCTGAGCAGAGTGGATTTAATACATGATCCTGGTGGTTGGTCTCAGTATAGTAATCTTACAACTATGCTATCAAGGAAATTCAGTCACTGTTGTGGTAAAGCTGCTCACTGCCTACTTAATTGTAAAAGCACCACAATAAAACCAGTATAATCCCAGTGTCAGTGAAATCTTAAATTCAATACTAGCTAAAACAGGAGGTACCCTTACTATCTGCTTTGTTGTTTTTGTTTTTTAACCCAGGCCAGAGTAAATACTGTATATTGGAATTTGCTTGTAAAGTTGATTTAAAAACCTGTATGTAAAAATCCTTTCCTCAATGTTGCTCTAGTGAATAAAAATAAAGTCATAATTCTAATAAGTATCTATTTCTCCTGACTGTTCACTTCATGTATGTTTTTTTTAAGCCATTGACTGTGCAGAATTACAGGACTGTAGACAGGAAATTTGAGGGGGAAATTTGGGGGGGGGGGGGAGATTATGCTTATGCTTAAGATACTTTCTCATGGAATTGTCTTTTCCAAGAGACTTGCAGGCTTTTAGCATGAGACTTTTTTACTAAAGAAAAAAGAAAAGGGGGAAAAAAGACACACAGAAAAGCTAAACAATTCAGTGTATTGTTTCCACATGAACAAGGACTGATGTGGCTAGTTTTTAAAGGTATGTTATTTTACCCCTAATGCACAGTTGAGGAGAGAAGTATTTCATGGAGTTTTATGTAATTAACTACTTAAAATTATTATCCTAAGAGATTACTTTGAGAAAGTTATTTCCCCACAGGAATCCAAATCAATGCAATGTATACATACATGTAAACATTCATAAAAAGCTCCTAATTGTATATCAGTATTTTGCCCATGGTTTAAATGGGTTGTTATTCTTGAAAGAAAAGGAAATCTGCTCCACTAATTTCATCTGACCTGCTTCAGTAGATGGAAGTTCAAGTTTGAAATTTCTAGCAAAATTTGGGGATTGCTAAGGGAGAATCCTGTAGATTGAAGTAAGGGCATTTAAAAAATGCTGCAGGCAGACTTTAACCTAAGGTTTTATTTTGAGCTTCAGGATGATCTTTGAAGACTTTCACAGGTTCTGGGGGTGGGGGGAACTCCTGTGTAGGGTTTCCAATTTCAAACACATGTTTTAGGTACCTTCCTCAACTGAGGCCCAAAAAGGTAGTTACATATTGTGGATCCTCCTGCCTTGTAGTTCTGCTGGATAAGTGTGATCTTTGTTACTTGATGGACAAGGCTGTCTTACTGTCATGTCTAATCCTATTGATGTGATCATCGGATGTTAAACAGCTGATGCAACAAGTACGTACATAGCGTTCCTAAAAGCTGTAACTCGCAGCTTCCCTGTCTTCTCTGCCCTCCCATCCAGAGGCAAAGGCCTTGTGGCAGTGATGAGCAATGTTCTGCTGACTGGACTGACAGCAATGGTCTCCTCACACTGGAAGGGATCTGCTTTACTGTCATTGGGCAGAATATCACATGTGAGGAGAAAGTATTAGATGATGAGAAATTTCTGACATTTCCCTTTTGCAACCCAAAATCAACACCCTTGGCACCTTTCCTTGTACAGGAATGGTTTCTTTTTATGAGCACGACTGGATGCAGCTGAACTAGTTAGACCAGTTAATACTGAAGCATGCATAACATCAACCAGATTCATATGGTTGCTGCTTTCCCTAGGTTATGAATATTAGCTACTGTTTCAAATGAGAATTGGCTTGTAGCAGAGGACATTGAACATAAATGCCACAGCTCTAAAAATGAGTTATTCAAGTATTTAATGCTAATCAGTCAGTCTGAAAGGTAAGAGGGGGATTTTCTGTTAGGAGTTCTAGTTGTTTTCTGTGAAACCGCAGGCAGTAAGAGTCCTCAGGTCTAGTAGCTCTGTGCTTGCTTAGTCCTCACTGAATATAGTGGGAGTCTTAGCATGAAGCTAAAGGCAGAAGTAATTGCCTTACATAACAGATCAGAAACTCTGTTTTAAGAGTGATTTTGAATTTGGTTACTCCAAAGCAGAGCAAAATCTGAAAACTTCGAAGCTGTTTAAATAAAATGCTTCCCTCCATCACAGCCTCTGAAAATCACTTCAATGGTTGAAAGCATTTCATGACAGAGGTTGGCTTTTACAGCCTGTTACAATGCAAGCCTCTGAAATAGCCCAAACTGGCAGGTATTTAAAAACAGTTGTGGATATGGGATGCTCCAACAGTTACTTTACTTGCTTTTTTTCTTTTTTTCAGAAATTTCCATAGAAATGCAGCAATTTCGGAGAAACCTTTAGATTTCAATGGAGCTTCCCATTCTGCAGAATGTGGTTCTCTTAATACCTCTCCAATCAAAACGATTTTTTAGATTTTATTCTGAAGAGACCCGATACATTGTTATTCTGGGTGCTACAGTTAGACACACACCCTTGAAAATCAGCCTGTGTAAATTTCCCTAATTTTCTTACGATCATCAGTATGGAATAGTGCATATACAGTGGCAAATCTAGGGATGGTCAATACCGCTAATTTAGCTATATCAGGAGCGTATGCCTATAAAACCTATGAGCATTTGAAGACTTGGATCACTTAGTCTGATAGATTTCAGTGCTTGGTAATATAAGTCCAGCGATTCCTACAATTCTCTACTCCATTTTAATTGCTACTCTGTTTGACAAACTGTACTAATTATCCCATGCTATCTTTAATCTCTGTGCCTTAGTTTCCTCATATATAAAATGAGAATAATACCAGTGTTAGCGAAGTCAAGACTTGCATGATTCTATGCTGACAGCATGATAAAAATTCCCCGAGGAAACAAATCCTCCCTTATTTCCTTGAACGTTATATTAATCTTCCTGCATTTGCTTGGTTAGGAGTCTTCAAAAGCCTGAGCTATATACAAACCTCAGTTTAAAAAAAACCAAAAACCAAAAAACCCTTAAAGTAATTCTTTGCAAGGCAAGTTTTGTAGACCTTATTGGAACTATTTTATCACTACCAGTTCCAGCGATTTCCATCTTATCAGGTTTCCACAGCAGCTGTTTGCAGGAATTCCTTACGTGTAAATGAGAGGGAATAGTTTCTCTATGTGAGTTGCATGCAGCACAGCGGACAAGTTCTCTGAAGCCCTGTAAGGAAGTTCTCGTGGGAATATGTATCCCAAACAGTACACTGACAGTATCATGGGGTAGTAGGAACCTGTGTCCCCATCTTCCTGGAGGATCCCAAAGGTATACATTATGTTTATACAAAAAGTTGTGAGTTTGTGGGATACTTTTTTTCTAATTCCACTTACCTTTGGTAAAGTGATTTGAGCAACCAGCTTCTAGGTTATTCAGACTAGTGCAGGCAACTCTGAGTTCAGTCCTCGTTTATAAACCCTCTCAAGTTCTGCTCTGTAATTTCTGTGGGCTGTCGCTGTGTATTTTTTTTTGTACTATGGTAGCAACCTAGAGGCCCCCAATCACAGGTGAGAGCCCTTTGTGTGAGATGTTGTGTCAAACAGTAGTAGTGAAGCAGTTACTGCTGCAAGATACACAGCAGAAGGTTGTCAAGCTGAGTTGATCCTGCCAGGATCTGAACTTATGTTTCTAGAAAGTCTATGATGTTCAAACCATATGCTTATAAGCTGTTGCAGATTTGGTATTACCATGCAGGGAAGCTTAATGACACGCAAGCTCTCTGCTAATAATACTCCTGTGCATTTTATGCTGGCATTCGATTTCTTACTTCAAAAGAGTTAGTTAAGGTTTATGTGTGTGCATTACATTAATGACTGTTGAAAGCTCTGTGTGTGGCATTTCTGGGACATGCAGAGTACTGAAAAAATACTGTGTATTTGTAGTTTGTATTTATACATGCAAAATATGTATTTCCTTTAAAATCTGCTTCTAATGACACTTATTTTTGAGCTACTTTGAGGGTGTTAATCTTCTCAAGGGATTATCTTTGACAGTTATTATTCTGTTATGTAATATTGTCTGATTTCATACAAATGTCTTTCTTTTAAAGGAGAAAAAGGGTCATGGAGGTTATTTTCACACTGCAGTATTATATCTGATTGATGTAATTGATACATTGATAGGACGAGAGGAAATGGCCTCAAGTTGCGCCAGGGGAGGTTTAGATTGGACGTGAGGAAAAATGTCTTTACTGAAAGAGTGGTTAAACATTGGAAGAGGCTGCCCAGGGAGGTGGTGGAGTCCCCATCCCTGGAGGTATTTAAAAGACGAGTAGATGAGGCACTTAGGGACATGGTTTAAGTGGGCATGGTGGTGTTGGGTTGACGGTTGGACTCGATGATCTTAGAGGTCTTTTCCAACCTCAATGATTCTATGATTCTAGACGAGTAGATGAGGCACTTAGGGACATTGGTTTAAGTGGCATGGTGGTGTTGGGTTGACGGTTGGACTCGATGATCTTAGAGGTCTTTTCCAACCTCAATGATTCTATGATTCTGTCTCTTACACTGCTGACACAGAACGCTGCATCACCTGTGTTTTCTATGTTTTCTAGAGTCTTATCCTGGAATGTGACTAGTGTAGGTACAAACTAAACTAAAAAATTTGGGGAGGGCTGTTAGAAATATACTAACAGTTGCAGGATAAATGGTGTAGAAGGGCTTTTCAGCTGTTACTGTAAGTAAGAGCATGGGCCTCTACATTTTGCTAACTGCTCTAAACTGAGTACCAGCTGCAGGCCTTAGCAAATGTGTTTTAGTCAGCGTCTGGAGGGTAAATAACAAGGTCTAATAGTACGCACTTTCTTGGTAAAGCACTTGGAGCTCTACTGCCAGAAAAGGACAAGAATTAAGTGTTGTTATTTTAATTGCAAATGCATAGAAAGCAGGTGGATAAGAGCAAGCGAGATGACATGCTTTGTCTGGGAAAAATCCCATGGAAACATACTTCCATCTATGCCCTTTCCCTCTTCAGATCAGCTTAAAGGAGAACTCATATTTTCCTCTGTTTTGATAGCGAAAACTTCTGCTCTTGCCTCCACCCCGTTTTAGTGCAGAGAGAAGGCTGGACTTTTGCCCTTGTAAACAGCAGAGGGCAGTGCAATGCAAGCAGCTGAAAGACTGCACGCTTATAACCATGTAATTTCTGTCTATGTGATTTCTCTATATGTCAAAACACCTTCCTAGGCATTGGTGGGGCTATGTCTTTTTGACCAGCATACAGATTAGTCGTCTCCTCACCCTGTCCCGTTTGCTTTGATGGGCCAGCCCCAAACTAAGCAACACTGATTTATTATTTTCTGTGAGCAGGAGCAACACTGCTCAGTTGAAAGAAGCAATCATCTATTTGGAGGTGGAGGAAGTACAACAGACATTGAAAACCTCAACTGAAGCAGCTGCGTAACTTGAACTGGAATAATTTAGTTGTTTTCCCTGCTCGGTCTCTGTGACAGGCTTGTCTTTTTTCAGCCAGCTGTATTTATCATTCAGCTCACAGACGGCTCAGGTTGGAAATCCGCAAGGGATATGGGAGATAAAGACTAAATGTGCAAATGTGTTTGCAACTCCAAGCCCTTGTAGAAGTTTTTAGCTGCTCTTTCAGTGTACAAACATAGCCTGCAGAGAAAATTCTTCCTGCCTGGGAAGAGGTGTTCTCTTCAATTTGCTGTGCTGGTGGTCACTTTTGGAAAATAACTCATGGAGAATGTATGTGTGTTTTCTTCCCTAATAGTGCATAAACTTTAGTATATATAGTGTAGATTAAATAATCAGAAATCACTATTGCTATTGGGTCCTCAGTTTTCAGTGGTCTTTAAATAAGCCTGATTTCTTGAGCATACTGCTGTTACATCTTAAAAAACGAACAAACAAAAAAAAAACCCAAACAAAACCAAAAACTCACTCCTAAGGTTCCTTGAATTTAGTATCCAGCAGGTAATGCTTCCTCATCAGACCTTCAGCAATGGAAGAGCAATGGAAGCTATCACTTGTCTTGCATGCTTATACTACCATATTTAATTTCCCAGCAGTCTCAGTTGTCTGTTGATTTGTTAGGATTTGCACTTTGATATGCGGAGGTTATAGCAGTGAGCAGCCCCGCTGCAGTAAGCCTTCCATGCTGCAGAGGAGTTACGAACATGTTTGAGAACTTATTTTAATTTGCTTACCACTGAGGATGCACTGAAATCCTGTGAGAATATTTAATGTGGAACAAATTTGGGGGCAAAGCTTAATTACGTGGATTTTATTTTTATGAAACTTGAGGCCTGTTGTGATCATATGAATTTAAAGATAACATTTCTACAAGTAGTGCAAGGATGAATTAAGGTTAGAAGAATTTATGAATTACATGTTACTGCCCTGAATTAGGACTGATACAAGCAAAAAATTTTTCAGAGAATTTAGTGATGTATTAGACCTGGGGCTTTACATCGTGACTCGCTTGTTTGTTTGATTTGTAGCTCAGGGAAACCTTGGACTCAACCATTTTATTTTTTTTTTCCTAGCAGTTCTGTTCTAGTACACAAGGAGAAGATTCTTAATGACTCCTAAAATGCAACTTGTTTGAAAATTTCCCTTTGAACCCTCAAGTAAATTGAGTTCATGTTAGCCTGTCACCACATTCTCATACAACTTTTGCTTTTTAGTGGTTATTCAGAATTTTTTTCCTGGCTTCTTTTCCCTGAAAAAACGGTATTCTTATTTTGCCCCATAGCAAACAAATCACTCTTAAATGACAATGTATGTTAATTTTAACGGTATGCTTTATGCCTTAGGTGTAAGCTCTGTAGAAATACAACGTGGTACTCGGCAAACACGGTTTCTATTGCTAGATCAGTGATATCTTCTCAGGATAGTAGTGCTTTTCACCATTACTGAAGAATAATTCATTTTTTCAGACTGAATCCAGCAAAGGGAGTTTTTTGGTCTTTCCCCTCAAGGGAAGGGGGGTGGGAAAAACCCATCTGCACTGTGGAAAGGGCTGTGAATAAATGGCTGCTAGTGGTCCTGGGTATTCCTGGAAGAGCTGCTTCAGGCCCGTGGTCTCGAGGCATGTGGTGCTTTGTGCAGAGGTTTTTAAGCTAAAACATACAGCTGAAGCACCTGGTGTTGAACCAGGCTAGGACAAACAGATTCTTGGAAAGGATTAGCAGTGTGTGTTACTGTACTGATTCATGCGGGGTTTGAAAGGTACAAAAGGTTTCTTGGCACTTTTAAATGGCTGTTACTTTCCCCCTCTAAATAATGGGAATGAAAAAAAAGTTGCTCAGTTCTGAAAAAGAAAATGGTTTTCATTTTCTTGTCCTGGTGCTTCAGATGCTTCACGGAAGCCAGTTCAGTTTACTTTTACTTTTAACAGCATCGATCGTTCAGGTGACATTTGTATTTATTTCACCACCGGCTAAGTAGGACCTTACAGACTCTTGAAGAGCTTACCGACATGAGTCCCCTGATCAAAAGATGCTACTTTTCCCAATTGGGTGCCAGCACTTTGAGCCAAGCAGACTGCTGAATGTCAGCTTGGTGGTAGGCTTGGAGTTTTTGCTGGTGTATCTCTGGGGATGGAGCTAGAGACAAAATTCTGACCTAGCATCAACCACCTGTGCTTTAGTGGATTTAATTCTGCAAACAAGTGATCTGGTGTATGCAATATAGCTGATGTTGGGTGTCCTAAACCAGAAGGTGGAAAGACTCCTGCCTAATGTGAGCGTTCAATGAACTTTCACTCTGTATTTGTGTGTAAATGTTTTCGCATCATGTTATTTCCTCATGCAGTGGCCTAATTTTTTCCTCCTTTCCACAAGATTCTGCCACAGAAAAACAAATGCATTTTATTTCTCAGCTACAGTGAACTTGCTCACTACTGATAGCTTATTACCAAGTTGTGGCTGTTAAACTTATGGATGCAATCACTTTCAGGTAGTTTCATGGGCTGTGATACTAAATGCTTTGCTAAAACCCAAAAAGGTGTTATTTTTGACAATGCTGGTGATATTATGGATGAACATCAAAGATGATTAATGCATCTTTTGTAAACACTATCTCTTACTAATCTCTTTGTGTTTCTGCTTCTGGCTGAATAAAAGTTGCCCACTGAGATTGCTGCTTCAGCTGGTGCTCCTTTGGGGTCTGCCAAGTGTGAGGCTCCTGAGCTAGTGCTCATTATTATTAATTAAGGAGCAGCTCTGTTCTTGGCAACCTGAGACACAGCTTCATGAATCAAATGCTAACTGTGCTGAGATGATCAATGAGGAGAGAGGTCTGTTGCTTTGTAAAACCAGAACCAATGGTTTATAATATAGTGACTTTTGGGTTATTTTATTTGTAAGTTAATCGCTATATGATCAGCCATAAAAGGTCATCCAGGAAGATCTGCTTTCTCTTGACAACTTTTGCCCTATGATTGTCCTTCACTTCCCATTTGAATGATTGGGAGACAGATGCATGGTTTTTAATTGGGTTTTTTTTTTTATTTCTCCTCAGCTCTGGAAGGTGGTGACTGAACAGATCTCCAATTTATTTATTGATTTCTGTTCACAGCTCTGAATTATTCTTTTAGCAGCCTTTATTGCTGGTTCTTCACCTCTCCTATGCAGGAGGCTAACTTTTTTGTTTGTTTGTTTTTTAAGAATTAATAGAAAACTGTAAGTAAAACAGCAAATGAGAGTTTTGAGCTGGCACTCAGCTGAGTTCCCTTCTGTCTTTTCCAAAAGCCATACTCAGGAATGAGCACAGCTTGTATGAAGAAGCCAAGAGCTAGTCACTTCTGGAGCAGAGAACTGAAGGATCACATAGTAAATTCAGGCTGACTAAGTGTTTACTGAAGTTTGTCTACCAGAAGGTCTTAATATCCTTCCTGATAAACTGTAGTGGCTTCTGTACATGCTGTTTATCGTGTTGCAATTTGAGACCCATAAAGCTGTTACCTGAAGCTCATTTTGAACATTTGCAGAGCAGTATTTTCTCAAAAGAACTGCAGTTGGACTGGATGCACTGTTCAGAGGGGCTGAGCAGTGTTGGCTTGCTTTTTCAATCCATATTATTCCCTGCCTTTTGTTTGGGGGTTGTTATTGCTGGCTGGTCTTGCAGAGTGCAGGGTGTGCAAGAGCATGCTGTAAAGATGAAAATGAAATTATTTGCATTGTTTCTTGTTTCCGAATGCATTCCTATGTTTGACGTGGACTGAGTTGGTCCCCCTCCTCCACTATTTAGCAGTTTTATAGGCTATGTGTTGAGTCAGGGAGGCTGGACCCACCAAGGCTACTAATTCTACCTCAGGGCTCTGGGCCTGATCGCCTATAGTAAAATGGCTGCTGGCCTGGAGATGGCATGGGTTCCTGTGTGCCACCCTCCCAAGTATAACCGGTTTCAGGGTGCTGAGCTGCCGTCAGTGTGCCTGTTCTTGCCCAAGTCCACTTTAGACACCAGCCATGGGTGTATTTCAGGAGGGAAAAAGCGTGCTGTTGGAAGTCAGGCTCGTACATTAGTCATTTGAGAGTCTTTTGAGCATTGTACCCTACCTTTTGGGGGAGTTATAAGGAGAGAATCTGAGAAGTGGGGGAGAGAGAATCAATATGGAGATTGCCCATCCAGAAGGTTGCAAAGGTTTTCCTTGCCATCAACAGCGCTCTAGTTGTGTGGGTGACCAGCTGTGCCTACCTCTTGCTTGAATGGGAAGAGGAAAAGACAGATAGGAGATATTCTCCCCACTTCCACCAGTAATTGCTTTCCTGGGTTGAATGCAGCAGGAAGATGCTGCTGTGGTGGAAACCGGCTGTGTTAGTGAACAGAATTTTGTGAAAGCGAGCCAAGCTGGGTCACTGTTGGTGTGAGCTTGGTAATTAAATCTTGGAGGAGCAGCTAAGTTGTTCCCACCCCTCATGTGCATGTAGTAGTTAAAAGGCCTTGTAATTAATGGAGGCTGGGGAGGGAAATCAACTGGGACCTGTCAATTTGAGCTCTGTTTTGACAGTGAAGACTCACACAGCGAAGCAGCTAGTTTCCTTTTACAGCTTCTGTAGATCAGAGCTTTACATGACCCTATGAATAGCCAGTGAGGCTTTGCAGCTGTGTTAGACATACTCTCCCTTTCTAATCAGGGGGAAAAAAACCTGAACTCATTAAGTATGTTGAATGATCCTAGATCTTTAATTTTACCTGTAAGTATCTGAGATTACCACTCTAGTGATATAAGAACCTATGCATTTGTGGAAGGGAGGGAATCCTTGATTTAAATACATGTATATATTTCCTTGGCAATGAGAAAAGCCTACTAAAATAATAATTAAAATAAACCCAGTAACTTCCTTCCCTCATTATTAAGACTGAAATGCAGAGCACTCAGAATTAGGAAGGTGCCGCAGTTGGTTGCCTGTGTGGTCTGTTAAGTGATCACATAGTGATCACAGTGATCACTTTTTTTTTCTCTGGTGTGGAGATGCTGCAAGGCTAGTCTCACTGAACAAAATTGAGCACTTTAATACTGAGACTTCAGGTCTTGCTTACTTCACACTTTTCAACCCCTGTGCAGAATATGAAATTACTGGCTGGCTCCTGGGCTTTATGTGGAGCTCATTGCCAGGGTCTCATCTTGGAACGTATTTGGGGAGCTTCAGAATCAAGTATAAGGAGGGTTGCAGAATCAGTGCTACAGTTATTTTTCTGTACAGTCTGGCCACTGCTAATAGCGGTATTAAGTTATCCTCCTTCTTCTACCAATTGTGTTGTTCTCTCAGAGCAGGTACACTTCATCTGAAGCAGAGCCAAAGTCCCCTTTTTTCACTGTTAGATTGTAGAGAGTGAGTAAATTGGAAGGAGTTCAGAGAATGGAAGCAAAGTTGAGCATGCCTTGAAGGACAGAGCCACAGCAGAGACGGCGGGCCAGGATCCTGCAAGCACTTCTGGGAAGCTACTTTATATCTGCGTGAGAACACACAGATTAATTAGATTTAAGGGGATAGGAGTCTGAAGTGTGTGCAAGTGCATGCATGTGCGCATTCTCAAATATATATATATGTATACATATACACGTATATGTATACGTGACACTGAAAGGAGACAAGGGTAAACTTGTACAAAAATGTGGAAGGTTTGTCATCAGACAAAGAGAAAAGGTTTTTTGAAGTGACATAAGGATGTTGAAATTAAGAAAAACTAGCAGGAACATCAAGCAAGATATCGATTTGACTGTGAATTGGAATAATATACAAAGTGAAATTCTCTTAGGAATATCTGTTTCTACCTGTATCTTCAGCAACAGCTTAACTGCCAGGTGACCAGGTAGTTTTTGATTGACCTCTACTAGTTGTCCTTAGAAGTTTTATGCTGAATACTGATAATACGCTAACAAGCACGTATGCCTACTGTCTTTTAGTCCCCTGGCCATGTCCTCTGCTCAGCACTGGTGCATGTGCATTGGGCAAAAACCGAAGATTGTGCAGAACGTTGTGTTGTCCCTTGTCTTGCAATATCTGTATGAGGTATGAACTGGGAGGAGCAGATACTATGGTGCTCATCACTGGGGACAGAAAGTCCAGATCCTGCTCCTTGCTGACTTTTGCAGAAAAGCCTGTGCGATAGTAAATCTGGAGAGAGATCACATGTAGATTACAAGTGCCCTACACCTTCCATTTCTTTGTGAGTAGCCCACTGCAAAGGAAAATTTACTGTTATCTAATACATGGGGAAGTGATAGGGGGAATCATCCCTTACCTACAGCCTGTCAGCCCATGCTGAGCCAGGCTCACTTAATGAGATACATCAGCAAATCCTCAGACTGCCTCATAAACTGGCAGTGGCTAGACACTGTCTAGTCACTGTGTGTATTGTGCTGGCCTGTAATTGTGTGGGAGTGGGATGTGATTTCTGTTTATTACCGTTCAAACAGGGATTTGCTTTTAGTTGCACAGTTTGTGTTTAACAAAACCATGTATAAATGGGTTCTGATCAGTGACATCTGCACCAGCAGTATTAGGGCAAAATGAGTGCTTTGTATATTTATTGAGGCAATGCTGCTTATGTCTTAGATCTCTAATTCTCCCCTTTTTGACTGGATTTCCTTTATCTGTACTCTAAGCAAAGCTCTAGTACTGTACTTCCTGTGACTTGTATAGCCGTTATATCAACAGATTTGAGTTTGTTTTCTCTACTTCAGGTAAATCTGTTCTTTCACAGAGACAGTAATTGCATTAACCAGAGATCCTCCTTCTTTTTATAAAGCACACAAATGTTTTCTTTTTTGTGATAAAATCATTAAAGTGAAAATGCTTTTTGAGGTTACTAATCATGATCTATGTATGTCCTTTACAGACACGCGTTCTCTGTTGCATGGCTGGGAAAATGTGTTCCATCAGGCCTCTTTCTGTTTGTGGTTTGGATAGTCTCTTCCTGTCTAGTCCTCTTCAACCAGAGTGGAGTAGTTTGAACTAGTTTTTCAGAGGAGGCCAGACTTGTTGCCAATAGTAGTTTGTGTTGATAACTGTCCCACTGACCTTCATTTAGACAGAAAACTCCCCATTTGATCCAGAAATTGAGATGTATTTTAAACTGTTGCTGCCCTGATTAAATTGCCTTTACAGGTCCATGGTGTCTGTCATACCTCAGAGTGATTATTTGCTTTCAAACACCTGTTACAATCCTGCTGACAAGGTTGGCAGAAAAACTATGTGAAGTCCTTATCCCAGAACTTCTCTTCCATCAGAGATGCCTGTCTCCTTCCACTCATGGTTGAACTAGACTTTAGAAATCACTGTAAAAAAACTCTAAGAATTTTTTTTGCTATAAAATGACCATGAAACTTGTCTCATTTTGCATATTTTGGTGGTTTTCTTCCCTTCTTGCAATAGAGGCAAACAAATTTCCTATGTCTGTAGGACCTGTAGCTTGCTGGTTCAAATTGCTGCTGTGCTGTTGGGAATCATTATTGGCCTTCTCAGCAGGTCCTTGAACAACTGAGAGAATAATTGACCATCTTTGCAGGAGTGGCCATGGTGGGGTCTCTGTTACAATCTTTCTGGGAACCTGCTTCTATAACAATGAACCTGAATTTGTCCTTCAATGCAAATTTTTAAAGTTTGTTCCTAGCATCCAGAAGTCTACATCAATCAGGAGAATTGATCTACAAATTGATTAAGAAAATAATCAAGAAAGATAGTTAAGATAATTAAGATAATAATTAAGATAAGGAAGATATAGTTAAGAAAATAATCGCACAGCAAGCTCACTCCCCTGGACTTCAGGAGAGCAGACTTTGGCCTCTTCAGGGATCTGCTTGGTAGAGCGCCATGGGACAAAGCCCTGGAGGGAAGAGGAGCCCAAGAAAGCTGGGTAATACTCAAGGATCACCTCCTTCAAGCTCAGGAGCGATGCATCCCAACAAAGAGTAAGTCAGGCAAAAGCACCAGGAGGCCTGCATGGACGAACAAGGAGACAAACTCAAACACAAAAAGGAAGCCTACAGAGGGTGGAAGGTGGAACAGGTAGCCTGGGAGGAATACAGAGAAGTTGTCCGAGCAGCCAGGGATCAGGTTAGGAAA
>NW_008794080.1:160271-169554 GCF_000699145.1 Aptenodytes forsteri
CAGCCTGAAGAAGAGAAGGCTTTGGGGAGACCTACTTGCAGCCTCTCAGTACTTAAAGGGAGCTTATAAAAAAGATGGCAGCAAACTTTTTAGCGGGGCCTGTTGCGACAGGACAAGGGGGAATGGCTTTAAACTAAAGGGGGGTAGATTTAGACGAGATAGAAGGAAGGTATGTTTTACGCTGAGGGTGGTGAAACACTGGCACAGGTTGCCCAGAGAGGTGGTGGATGCCCCATCCCTGGAAACATTCTGGGTCAGGTTGGACAGGGCTCTGAGCAACCTGATCCAGTTGAAGATGTCCCTGCCCATGGCAGGGGTGTTGGACTAGATGACCGTTAGAGGTCCCTTCCAACCCAAACTTTTCTATGATTCTATGATAATTGAGCTGTACCGACCAGAGACAAATGAGGCTCCAAGGCAGTGAGAGGAAGAATGTAGGCATTGCCCACAAGTGTATAGACACGGCTATATCTGAGACAATGACCTTTTTAAAATGGCATGTCACCTCTCTGGGATTTAAGAAGTGTTGTTTTGGAAAACATTCCTCCCTGCTCTTAACTGACCCTGTGAAGCAAGATCCCAGAATGGTCTTAGCCAAGATGTGTGTTGCAGGACTTCCAGCTGGTGATTTGCTGCCAGAGATGTTTGGAGGATCCACCTTGCTCTTGCAGCTGCTTAGGCAGTTTCACAGGCCAAGTGTAAAAATGCATGATGCAGTGGGCAAAAAGCTGGCAAAAATCCCAAATCAATCTGTCTCTGAAGAACAGAATAAACTGCTGCTTTGGAAGTTTCAGTACCTTTTCCCACATCTGGGAAGCTTAGCAGAGGAATAGGGCCCTCTGTAAGGAAGCATGAAGGGGAGCTGCCAGTCTCTTCCTCAAGGTCTTTTTTGAGCTGCTGGTTTTGTAACAGCCAAACTTTGCTCTTGTATTCCTCCTGTCCCCTTCCTGCTCTAACTGCTCCCCCATTCCTCAGCCTCCCCTCCCTCCTGCCAGTTGTTGAATTGCAGAGAGGCACTGGAACATTTCACAAGTAGCTTTCAAAACCTTTTTAGGGGTTTTAACTGCTCACTTCCTGCTGTTTCTAATGGAGCCAAGCAGCTAAATCCTGAACTTGAAAACCTGAACAGGTCAAGGGAAGTTAAATTCCAGGTATGTGGTGTTCCAGGGTTGTCCCTGTGCACAGTAGGAGCAACTGTGACAGTGTGTTTAGTACACAAACTGCCTGTCTACTGAGCCTTTCCTTAAGCACCTCTGTGGTACTAATGTATTAGTGTGGCCATCATTCATCGTGGTACTGAAAACAACAAATTTGCAGGGCCAGCATTGGTGCAATCGCTGTGGGAAGAGATTGCATGACACAAGTTTATCCAGGTAGCTGTAGTCCTAGCAACTACTTGTTGGGCAATCTTTGATCTCCACTTTTGAAAACAACTGAATATGGATTTGCTTTCAGCTTGGTTTTCTAACTGAAAAGTGTTTTAGCCAAATACGAAGTGAACTGGAGAGACCTCAGCTACTGGATGAATGGGAGAGAGACTGTTTCTTGGTATAAGCTGGAAGAGAAGTTTTCTAGGGGAAGAATATTTACAGGCTAAATCTGTACCTTGTTAGAATGGAGTAACTTGATTGCAGCAGCACTTGAATAGATCCACTAGGATTTTATGTGAAAGGGTCAAGTAAGACAGATGACTTCACTGAAGAATTTGTATCTCTAAATATTTTAATTTGCTAAGTGTTTTTAAAAGAATTACCTTAAAATTCTGGGTTGAAATGCTTCCTATGAGATTTCTCTCCAATTTGTTAAAAAAAAGTAATGCCATCTCAGTTTCAGCCAGCTACTGCTTTTAGCTGACTGAGACTTATATTACATTGTGATGTATGCCTTGTTTTGCAATCCTAATTAGACTATTGAAAATGTTAATAGATGCCCATTTCAGAGGCTGCTTTTAACATCTTATATTGCAATATAACTAAGTTAAACCTCTGTGAGGTGTACTTATCAACATAAGGTAATCAAAGTAGCCTGCAAAGTGCTAGTAAATGTTTATAGGATTTTCCCTGTGCTTGATATTATGAATCTTTTCATGTTTGTGTGTGATTCATCAGTGGTCAGTTCCGTTTTGACAGTTCAAATCTTGCAACTGACACTGTATGACCTTCTCATCTCTGAAAGCTACTCACTGATTTTCTTTTGGATTTTGAATACTCGTGTAATTCCAGTGATGTCTGTGTTTGATTTCATTATTGTTCTCAGTCCTGGAGTGAAAACAAGTGCTAGAAGCTTATTCCATCTTACTTGATGGTATATTTTTATGTGTATAGAGTTTGTTATGTTCATGGACTTCACAGAACTTAATGGAAGTAAGATGTTATCTCGTCTCAAAGATGGAGACAATTAGAGGAGGAGGATGCTGAAGCTCTTCAGTTACTACCAGATATAAAGTTAGCAGTATTTCTGGACCACAACTCAGACCTTTTCAGATATATTACCAGTGGAGTACATTGTATATTTGTTGACATTCTGAAATCATGAGGAGGACTTTTATAAAGAATGATAAGACAGGAGATAGTAGCTTTTTTGGCATATCAATCATGCACATTTCTTAAAAGAAAAAAATGTGTTGTTTCTATTCTTCGGTTTCACATAGCTTGACTGTGGGTACAAGAAAGATAGAGATTTGATAATGTGTCAAAGTAATATGCCTGAACAAGGTTAAAGTGTTGAAACAGGAAATGTTTGGTTTTAGTATTCAACTAATCAGCCCTTCACAGCAAGCTACTGATGATATGCTCTTCCATTCACAAGAAGAAGTTGTTACTCAGTCTTCGTGGGATGGAGTTGAGGGACTTAGAGCTGAGCATTCAACCAAACAAGAGGGCAGGGCTTTACAACTCGGCCATTATCACTGCATCACCCTGTGGAACTAGGTGTAACTTACTTTCCGTGTGAGCTGCATACATATGCTTTTCATTCACCTGCTATTTAGTCCTGGATGTGGTGCAAGATACTGACTATGGCATAAATTGGCTGTTCTCCAGTCCAGGAAGTACCTCTTACTGTGCTTTTAGCTGCTGCCACTATTGTCATGGCTGAACTGTGTGTCAGGGTTGACAGCACATACGGGCATTGAGACACACATCTCTGAAATGGCTTCACATGCATGTGTCTACTTTCCGTTTTCCAGAGGTTATTTTACTAGTCCTCAACCAGTACTCTCCATTTTCCCTGAGTTTTGTTTCTGACCAAATTATGCTCAGGGATCCAGGCTTGCTGATTAGTTTTAGATTGTGAAAAGCTGCCAAGTGAATAAAAGCCTTAACAGCATTTTTGACCATTCCCTTGAATTTAAATCTTAACTGTGGTGTGGCTGCCTTAGAGAATTAGGACTGTGATACACCAATCTTACCACCTTTAGATTACTGTCTTAAGTGATTAAGAACTGAGCCTGGGTCAGTAATGAATCTGCTTTGCTGTATGAGACCTGGGTCCATCTGCTGCTTTGACCTATTGCCTGTGCCAATCCTTTCATGGACAGTCGTTTGCAGCTTAAACCTGTCTCTGATCAGTGCAAATGCTGCCTTATGCATGATTTGTCTCACTCTCTAGCATTTATGCTGCTGTGATGAACAATGTCCTTAATTCCAAGATAATGAATTGATGTTAATGAGTGCTCATTGTCCACAGATGCCCATGCTCCTATGGCAGGTGGAGAGAACAATCACTTAACATCCCAGTGGCCACAGGAGGCGCAAGGGAGTTTTGCTTGTCTACAGCTTTTTGCTGGAAGCTTCCCAAAATATTCTCTTTCTTTGCCTTGAGTTGACTCTTCAGCATTTCTTTGTTGTCTTTCTTGAAACAGCTTTCAGCTCGCGTGTGCTGTTAAAACGTGGGCATCTAACACGCCTTCAGCAACGGCCCCTGTTTGCTTTGTGAATTTCTTTTGGCTGTGGAACTGCTCTGTGCCTGAGGTTGGCTTTCTGTCTTTTACCATAGTCTAATGATCATGGTGGGGAACTGCTGCAAGGGAATTCTGGGTCTGCTGGAGTGTGTTTGAGAGCTTAACGCTACTTTCAGAGCTTTGGAAATGGGACTGTGTGGGAGATGCTGCCAAGAAAGATGAGAAAGATGAGAAACCTGCACCTAGAGCTACGTCTAAAGGATTGGAGGGAGTGCCCGAGCAAGACATGGGCTTGTGGGACTGAAGGTTTAGGTGCAATATGAGACGGCATGGCAGGGAGAGATCCTTAGCATGTTTGAAACAACATTTTACAGCCCAATAGGTTAGATAGGAAGGCAGTTGGGAGAACTTAAAAGTACAGTATATAAAAACAGAGAGCACTCTATTTCTGGGTAGTATGAAACATCGTTCGCAATCCTTGTCTCATGCTTTGCATGAAGGCTTAGTACACATATGTCTTACAGTCTGTGGTGCTAGGACTAATAGTGCTAACTGTATTTTAAACACTTGCCTCTCCTTGCTTTAGCAGTGACCACTTCCTGGACTAAGGGGTCATTTCCCTCTACAGAAACAACACTTTTTCCAACAACACTAAAGAATACTTTAGAGTTCTGGATGCCTGTTTAGAAAAGGTAAATCTCTCTCTGTTTTATTTTGAGATATTTCAGTTTGTGTGCTTTTCTGTCTTAACATCCTGGGTTGGGCTTGAAGAATGAACATTCATGATCCAGTCCCAATGACTTGCAAAGAAAGAACTCTTCCCTGGAGCAATTTACCAGGTTTAAAAAAAAAATGTAGAGCTGTGAATGTTTTGCTCTCCTTACTGAACTGTATTAGTGATTATCTGAGTAATTCTGCAGTTTTTGCCTCATCTGCTGTGTCCCCGGATCTTCTCAAATCAGCTTAGAGGAGACTTCAGAGAGGCAATGTTAATAACTGCCTTGTAAGTGAAAGTGAGTAGTCAAAGGCTGCCTCAGTCTGTTCACTCTTCCTTCCCTTTTGGGGAAGGAGAATGGAGCTGAACAGCAGCAGTGATGGAAGTGAACACTTCTAAATGAAGAACAGTTATGAAGATCAGTGTTTAAAGGAAGATGGACAGTGGGACTTGACTACCTCTTATATACCACAATTTTGTAGGTCATTCAGAGTGTATTGATTGCCAAGAAGTAGTCTCTGAGCTGAGTGGATTTTTTTTCCTTTCTCTTTTTCAGGTTCGTATTTATTATTGCAGTAACAAAGATTGTGAGAACAGCTTATACACATGCCACGCCATCAGAGTGAAGCCAGAAGGTGTCTTTATTACTCTGTTTTTCTATATGGTAATGTGGCAGGGAGACTGTTTCAAGCAGAGCATATCCACGTCTGTGTATTTTCTCACTTAATGTTTAGTGCAGTTATTAACTGTGAAGTCGCAATGGTTTTCCAGTGTAACGTAGGTAATGTATTATTGTAGTTCTTTAGCTAGTGATTAGAGCTGAGGCTGTCTGTTCAGCTGTCACGAGGACAGCACAGTTCAAGGGCTTGCCTACCTGTGCGATGGAAAAGAGACACATTAGAGGCATGACCGTGGTGGAACGGCAGTTACATCCTAAAGATGGAAGTGGCAACATGGGTTGTTTCATTTATGGTCTGTCTTGCTACAAACTCAATCCAGAAGCACAGTGTTTTTCCATAAGAAGCTAAGGCTCTGTTATCTGAAAGCTGGAGAGTCTTAAGAAAAGTTTTCAGATAAAAAGGCTATGAGATATACTCAGCAAACTGTGGGCAAAGCCTCACAGAGATCCTGCTGTGTTCCTGGATTCAGTATTCCTCAGAGGTAAACTGTAGCATCTGCCCACAGTTTCCATCAAGCTGGTTGGTGGCTGGAGCAGGAGAGGCTGAGAGAGCTGGGTTTTTCCAACCTGGAGAAGATATTGCAATCTAATGGCAAGGAGAGTGTACAAAGGACAGAGCCAACGTCTTCCTGGAAGTGTTTAATGAAAGGCATCAGAGACAAATTGCAACAAGGGAAATTCTCATTAGATACTAGGAAAAAAAAATTTGATCATAACGGTGGTGAAATATCAGAATAGGTTACCCTAGGAGCAAGCTCAGCTAACTAACCTGACCTTAGAGGACTTTGCATTGAGTGGGAGGTTACACTAGAGGAGCTCTAGATTCCTTCTGAACTAATTTTTTCTATATTTTTTGCTTCTAGCTTTCCCATGATTGTGCTATACAACCAAACCACACATTGATAGTTCCTGTGCCTTTTGGAAAACCATTATGAAAGGCCCAGCTGATGAAAAACACTGATATCTTTAATGAAGCCTGCTTATGCCTTCTGAACAATCCTGAGGAAACAGCTATTGCAGAGAGGGAGGCGTGCTGCTGAGTCTAGTATAAGCAGGCTCTAACTGTTCATTGTGTAAGTATTTTAGTGGTGTAGCAAAGTTTGCTGATATAAATCAAAGTGATCCTTGAAACCCAGCAAATAACAAGTCCCACCATACTTTTAGCCCCCACCAGCAAGAGGCAACCACCCCCAATAGAGTTAAACATATCCTTGTGGCAGCCCCCACAGCATTAAACACAACCCTGTGCTGCCTGTGCCTCAGTCTCATTTCACGCTCTAAGTTCAGAAGGAGGGTAGTTTTTCTGATATTTGCAGATATGCAGTAAAATATGTCAGGACCATCATGGAAACCATGCAAAAAGGAAATTGTGGCGTGGAAACAATCTCTCTCACATCTTTTCTGGATATGCTAAAACTAACTTTAAGTGAGTTGGGCTGGGTATGACAAGCAATGCAGAATGGCGTGGGTTAGTTCACCGTGCTTTTCCATAGCACCACCTTGAGGGTTCCTATTTGCAAGTTAGTTTCATATGACTATTTCCTTTGCTCCTGCAGATAAGGTAACATGGAAGCTGTCCGTCTGAATAAAGTTCCTCAGTAGCAGATGATAGTTACGCTCATGGGGCTGGAAGGAGCTGTGCTGGATCTGTGTCAGAAAGCAGCAGGAGGAGTTAAGGTAATATTACCAAATCTAACAGAAAAATGTGAAAACAAAATGAGGGGAAAAGAAGTGAAAACCAGTAATTCCAAACCAGAACCTAAATCATAGAAAACAGAGGGCATATTAGTTGTGGACAAGTTCTGGTCTGCTGAGATTTCTTTTTGGACATGCTGGTATGGGTGGGGCAGTGGATCATAAGGCAGAAACCGTAACTTTAATACCATTTCTATGTTGCTGATTCTGAATTTAAATCACACAGCACTTAACCGTTGTCAGTTATAGAGGACTGTTGACTTCCAGTCCATTAACAAAAAGATATAATGTCCCAGACCAGAAATAAAATATCCTTTGGAACTTGTCAGATTGGGTTAAAAAGCTGAGGCTGGAGGCTCCTGAAGGCTCCCTGCAGTTGTGCAGCAGCAGCTGGAACTGGACCCAGTGTCCTCAGCTTCTAAATCAGCCATGCAGTAAGGGAGCTGGAGGAATGGCCCTGTCAGCTGTGTGCCTCGCAGGGACTGCACAGCACTGCCTACCTCCGATTGCACAAAGGGCTGACAACAGGGTCAAAGCAGCCAAAAGCAGTGTTCTCTGGACTGTCATTCTTGTTTGCAAGCAAACACAGACTAGCCATAACAGTCTTTTCCTAAATGTTGCCCCTCCAATGTTTTTCAGGATGTTTATTTACTTATTTGGGCCTACAGTGCGTAAGAAACAATATTGTCTTCTAGAGAGAAATGCATCACAGAAGGCCCTATTGGTTGGTAGATCAGAAACCTTTCTCTACCATTTGCTTTAAATTTGTGATTTTTTCACTGGCAGTGTTAGGAAGTGTTATTTGGAAATAATTTGGTGCTTTGAAAGTGGAATGAGATAAGTCCTGTGTGGTTAGGAGTTGTTTTAAAGACTTTCTGGCCTCTGCTGCTCTAATGTAACTTTCCTTGTTTAGTAGTGCTTTTTCCATGTGACATATCTTTGAAACACGTAGGCAATACTAGTGGTATTGTGTATCGGTGTTGTGTTGGGATGCTGCAAACAGATTCTGTCTGTTAGATATCCTGAAAATACCCTTACTTGTGATTTGAACTAAAGTTGATACAAAGAGGAATGGATGAAAATCTTTCACTTTTGCATATTTATTTAGATTTTCATGGTGGGGGAACACACTGTAATAGCATTTGCTTCATGTTCTCCCTAAGCTTTTCTTGTCCAAATACATGGATGACAATCTGTATTTTAGACTTTATCAAACTATAATTTTTTATTTGTTGTGAGAGGTGGAATGAGAACCAAACATAATTTTAAACTTTATTTGATACATTTTAACCACACTTGCAGTTTATCATCAGGCAATGGCAAATAAATAAAAAGTTATCTTTGTATGGGGCAGCAGGGGTGGGTGTGTAGCGCAGAATTTTTCATCTGTTTTTCAGGCTTCTCAGCACTCAGTCACACTCAGTGTTTTGGAATGCTGCTCAGTATTGGTTGTGTGTCCCCCCCCCCTCATTTTCATAATGACACTTATCATTGTTTGACAACAGCATTTGTCTTCAAGCATCCTGCTTTTGTCCCATCATTGTGCCAATAGGCTTGACCCATGTTTAAGTCCCCTCTGCTAATATTAATGACAGGTTTCAGTTCTGTGGATCTGCTCTGGATGCTGGAAGAAATGAGGGTGGGAAATGGCAAAATTGATGTTCCCAGCTATGTTTTGCTGAGATGCGCTGAAATTGCTTCTGTAGCACTCGGAACAGGACTCAGTAGAAGAGAAAAAGGGGAAAAGGCCTGTGCACACATGTAGGTATGAGGGTGGGTGAGAATCTGAGGACACCTGGAGTTAACAAACATTATATTTGCAGAGTGAGTGTGGTCAGGCTTTGCTTCTAGATGTTATCTATTTTGGTACCTTTTTTGGCCTTTGCCTCAAGGAGCGACGGAAGACAGAATTCTTGTTACTTGAGAGGATTTATTTTTGTCTTAATTTAATCACTTAACATAAGAATAACATGCAGTTAGAGACAGTATATGTGATACAGCCTATCTGTGAATTAATAAATAATTAGCAGAAGTATGTGGGCTGTGCCCTTAAAAATCTCATTTGAATTTCAGACCAGGATAGGAGCAAGTTCACAACTGTTCTTGCACCATAGCTGTCTTGTCTGCCTGCCAACAAAATTCATAAAATCATAGAATAGTTTGGGTTGGAAGGGACCTTTTAAAGGTCATCTAGTCCAACACCCCTGCAATGAGCAGGGACATCTTCAACTGGATCAGGTTGCTCAGAGCCCCGTCCAACCTGACCTGGAATGTTTCCAGGGATGGGGCATCC
>NW_008794080.1:170903-176848 GCF_000699145.1 Aptenodytes forsteri
TTCTCCCAGTCCCCGCCTTTGCCTTCTGCGGCTTTGGCGGTGAGGCTCGAGCACTTGCTGGTGAAGACTGAGGCAAAAAAATCATTGAGTTCCCATGTCTTATTTTAGCCTTTCCTCTGTTGTATCTCTGCAAATGTTCCTCTGCTGGGGAAAGAGAAACCTTGGACTTGGGTTTACATTAATGGTTTTGTTTTATATTTGCACTGGCCTTTCTATATGGAATTCTTTACTCCCTCTGCTCTAAAATGCCAGCTTTTGCCTTTCCTTGACATTGTCTCTTTTGAAAAGCATTTTGCAATGTTACATATAAAAATGTTACATAAAAATAAATGGTATTGTATTGTCTCAGTCTATTGTTTTTCTTGCAGCTCAGGCCAGGTTATATTCTGACTAGGAACAAGGCAATTACATGAGAATCTAGTGCTGACTGTACAGTGGTATTTTTTATTATAGGCAGAATAATAGGCTCAACCTTCTGCCAAATGCCCTTTCTTTACCACACCCTTCTTACCTTCTTCTGTTTGTATAAGATTAGTGAAGTATAGAGAATGCTTAATTAAGTTTAATTGCATGACAGCTTAAAAGTGGGAAGGTAATTACTCATTTAATTATTGTGCTGCTTCATGCTTAAAGTGTGTGTATAATTGCTCTTTTTATAAGGACACTCAACTTTGCAAGCTTGCATGAAATCGTAACAGCATCACACCTTTTGCTCCTGTTTAAAGTGAAACTAAGCAAGTAACATCTGTAAAACACGAGAAGTGCATTCTGTTACCCCAGGCATTCTCCCTTCTCTGTTCAGTTTTGATGGTGTCATCCTCCCTCCATGACGTTTCTGTACTGGGAAGGACTGTAACATTAATCATGTTTAAACACATAACCCATTGTCTTTTGCGCGTTTTTCATTAACAGTTGTAGAACACATTGAGAATTTGGGATTGCAGACGTGCCAATGTAAATTATTATTTCCTACACTGCCATACTTAATTATTTCTACAGTGGCAACCCAATAAATCACGGAATTTGATTGCGTGAAACAGTCAAAGGTTAAGTGACTCCTAGTTACAAGTGCTGATAGAAGGAGACTTTTCCAGCGTGCATAAGGGCTCTCAAAGGTATCTAAACAACTGCCTTTCTTTGCAACAGCCCATTTCTCTTCTGCCCTTACTAGTACTAGAAGTAAGGCTGAGATACTGAGTTTTTGACAATCCAGTAACTCCTGGAGTGGCTAACCATGATGTCCAAAAGATGATTTCCCTGTAGAAGTCACCAGAGTGGAGAGAAGCAAAGCAGTGAAGGAGAAAGCCAGCTATTCAAACACAATCACTTTTGTAATTGCAAGGGGACTCAGTCTGAGGTAGTTGCAGGCTCTATAAGATTATTTTTTGTTTAAATAGCAAACAGTTAGATTACGTGAAATCCCAGTGCAAAAAGTCCCTCTGTAGTCATTAGGCAAGCAAAAGAATTTCCCTAACTCTCTCAAGGTTACTGTCAAATTAATTTCTGTATTGATGAGTTCTCTTACCTTTCCCAAGTGAGAGGGAATAGGGGTGTGTGTGTGTGTGTGGCAGGGGATCATTTTGGTGAGTTAGTGCTTTTCTTTGGTAACCCTGATGTGACACATCTGAATTAAGCCAATGCCAGTACTGTGTGATACGTCCCTGTCAGGGAACTAAAGAGCTCAAGCTGCGCAGGCCCAGAGGACTGCATATGTCTGGACTGGGGACCCTTTCCAGTCTGCAGCTATCCTGGTTACTGCCTGTGTGCCTCCAGACACTTTTCTTCCTTTTGAGGGTAAGGAGATCTAGAGCGATTCAGGCCTGTGTTCTTGGGGTAGCCCAGAGCCCCTGTGGGATCTCTCTCCTGTGCAGGGGAGACTATTCCTCATCACTGTGAGTGGCTTTCAGCCTTCCCTTCCTCCCAGTATCTCTATCCCTGTTACCTCTCCTCATGTCCTCCCAGCCTTGGATACTCCCAGAGCTTCTCCACCTTTTCAGCATTCCTCCTGCAGTTCAGGCTTTTATTTCCAAGTCAGTACTTGGAGATGATTTGCCCTTTCAGTAACCCTTTAGGAACCGCTGCCATTCAGACCATATACTTCCCATTGTGTATCCTATGGTTGTCATGGAAACTTCTGTCAGATAAGGTTTAGCGATAAGGCAGTAAGCACATCTGTGCCTAGTACACTGGAGTAAGACAATTTTAATTAAAATACATGACATTCTTTCTTGCTTAGCCTTTTTACTACTGTCAGTGGGGAAAAATACAGGCTGTTTCCACACAGGAAAACAAGAGAGCGCCAAACTTCATGTTTGGATATTTCGGCTGTTGTCAGATACTTGAAAGACCTGTGGTTACATATTGCCCAGTGATAAGTAATTCCTACCAGTGGGTCTGCCAGGGTGCGGGGAGAGGTAGGATTTAGAGGGTGGTGGCGTGAGAAAACAAGCTTCTTTGCATCATCTGGAAAAGAGAGTGGGAAATTGGTGTTAAAAATGGGATGGGGGAAAAGGAGGGTTCCAAACTCAGCAAAACTCCTGGTGTGTTGGTTCAGACAAGGAAATTACTGCTTTGCACAGGGCCATGCCAGCCTCTGATGAGTTCCAGAGCTCCTGGGAGAAGCATTCTTGATAAGGCAGCTCCATATAAGCACAGACTCCTGGTGCAACATGGATACAGCTGGTTCTCTGCTCCCTGCAAGTCAGCATCTCCCAGCTCACGATGGGGTTCTAGAGAGCTTTGTGGAGAGAGCTGCTTTGTGCAATGAAGCAAGTACCCTGTCTTCTATAAGACAGTAAAATTCTGAGCGAATGAGCCTGAGCATAAAGGTAGGGCCTAGCAGAGCATAATGTTTACAGCCTAGTACTGCTGTTTAATCCATGTTAGACTTTTACTAAGAGAAACTGCAAGGAGGAATAGACTGGAGCAGGACAGAGACACTCAGCTGTGGCAAAATTAATTTTTTACTTTATTTTTAATCACCTGGAAAAAAGCATAGCCACAGGGTGTGCAGATGTGTGGGAGCAAGAGAAGTTGTGCTTAGCTGATGTTGAGGTAATTATATATATCCGGCAGAATTGACCGAAATAAGTGAAATATGAATGTGTTGACATTAATGCTGAATTAACTTTATATGAAGACTGTTTTGGGAATAATGGAGTCTTCATTTGATGAGTGCCAGATGAGCTTGATTTTATTCTACTAGCTGCCACCTGAACTTCCTCTGCTGATCTGGCTGTTGATTTGGAAAAGCAGATAATGAAGTGCTGATTTCATTAACTGTGTGACCTGGGGATTCATAGTCTCTGGAAAGTTCTGTTGACCATCCAGAGGCTGTAGTTCTCCGAATTTGGATGTTTTATTGGTACTTAAGTGCTTTCTGCTGTATTTAAAAGGAGCTTCTCTCTCAGGGTTCAGCCATTTATCTAAAAAGTAGCTATAGGAAATAGACATTGCCTGATATGGGCTGATACAGCATTACTGCAAAAACAATTATAGGTAAAGAGCTGGAAATTTCCAGTAGCTGGAAATGTGCTTGAATGCTTTGCTAAATAAATACCTGAATCCTCAGTTTGACTTATTTGAACAAATGGATTTTATTTTTTTTACAGAGGAAAAATAATTAAAATCTTTCTTAATTGGTGTTTTGCAGATAATAATAATGTCACAGTATCAGTAAAGCTTATAAGGGTGTTATCCTCCTGAGAGGCTTTTTGATCAGAAGTTCTGTTGGCAATTGTGTTTTTTGATGAGATGTGCTAATCTTACGGGCTTTTTCTCCCCATTCAGTTTTTAGTGCGAAGAACAAATGCTCACCTCAGTCTAAGTAGTAACAGGGCAACAATGATTTTTATTTCTTTTTCCCAGGAAATTAAAATCTTCTCTTATACTTCATGTTGAAAGTACAAAAAAGTTGATAAAACTAATGCCAGTGATTTTCTTCCTTGGAAATGTCACACAGCCCTACTAAAAATCTCGAGTTGAAATACCTATAGAAATAGGTATTAATAGATGTTTTTATCATTTTTGTACATCGTTTCTTCAAAAATGTAGAAATAGCATGTTGGAAAAGGAGAGGTCAAGGGAAAATGGTTCCATGTAATTTTGGTCTTGGAAAGCATGAAGCATAACTGAAACTTCTAGCACTCTTCTGGAGGTAGGTCCAGTTACCTATGGGTCTGAAAGAGCATAAGATATAGGATGTATGAGATGACAGGCTTACTTTTCTGGAGAAAAGGGATTAATCTTGCATAATTAGCCAAGACTGTTACTTCTGAGAAGTGAATTAGCTTTATCATTTCTGTTCTTATTTTACTTTTTATTCTGAAAGACTTCAGGGGCACCTGATGCTCTGAAATTTTCTGTTGAACAACTCTCACGTATGGGAGAATCACACAAATATAAGAAGCTGAAAACAAATCAATTTATCCTACTTTATCCTTATTGGATACAGTAGCTTGGCAAAACTGAATGCAAAGAGGTATTAGCCTTCTCAGATGGTGCTAGCCTAAAGGATAAACATTGTTCCAGTGTGGTCATTGGTGCTTGCCATTTGATTAAGTGTAGGTTTATTAAAGTGACGTAGTGCTAACTTTGCCTTTATCTAGGAACAAAGTAGCTCTAGATATCCTGAAGTGGCTTGTGTGCTTCTAGGCTGGTCCACATGTTCTTTTGATCTCAACAGCTCTTTGGGCACTTTGTCTTTAATGACAGTTACACAAGTCTGCTGGGCAAATACTCGCCGTTTTTCCAGACACAGTCCCCACCACTAGGAGTGTGTCCATGACTGCCCTGGCCTCCCAGGGTTCTTGTTTGTCAGGGTAAAGCTGATATCCCTAACACTGGTGTGGGACCCCAGGAAGGAAAAACTGCAAAGGGGGGAGAGGTGTTAGGAAGGAGAGCTCTCTTTGTGGGGGACTAGTCAGGGAGAGGCTGGCAGAAACTGCTGTGCAGTGTAAGTAGAGGAGGTGATTTGTTGAAAGATGAGGGAAAGCAAGGTTTTCAAAGGGCAAGTACTTACAAAGATTAAATGTTACAGAGCTTGATCTGCAGCTGGTAAACAGGAAAATGCCAGGGTGATATTTCTGATGTGAATGTCTCTGCAGATTAACAGTAATTAAAGCTGGGCTTAGTCTGCTTGGGGCTTTCTTTTCCCTCAGTGTCCGCATGCTTACCCATTGGTGTTAAGAATCAAGTATATTAATACAATTTTTAAATGCCTATTTTTTTTTTCCATATAAAAGATCTAGTAGCTTATGGACAAAGTCTGTACTGTGTAATCCCAATTGCTCCAGAGTGACTCTCTGTGTTTCTCTGTATGTTATGGTACTTCTTTTTAACTGCATCTCTCATAATCACATCTATTTATGATATATCGTGTTTAAACTTCCCCACACAAACCACTCCAAAGTCTGTAACATCAGTTAGAGTGGTAACGTGAGTCGCAGACAAGTTGGGTATCTGTTGACAGAATTCTCTTTTGCCGTAGACCTGCTTTGGGGCAGATTTTTTTCTGTTCTGTTTTGTTTTGTTGTTTATTTTTTTTCCCTTCCCTTGCTTCCTCCTGTTTTCAGAATCATAGAACCACAGAATAGTTAGGGTTGGAAGGGACCTCTAACGGTCATCTAGTCCACCCCCCCTGCCATGGGCAGGGGCATCTTCAACTGGATCAGGATGCTCAGAGCCCCGTCCAACCTGACCTGGAATGTTTCCAGGGATGGGGCATCCACCACCTCTCTGGGCAACCTGTGCCAGTGTTTCACCACCCTCAGCGTAAAACATACCTTCCTTCTATCTCGTCTAAATCTACCCCCCTTTAGTTTAAAGCCATTCCCCCTTGTCCTGTCGCAACAGGCCCTGCTAAAAAGGCTGCCGCCATCTTTTTTATAAGCTCCCTTTAAGTACTGAGAGGCTGCAAGAAGGTCTCCCTGAAGCCTTCTCTTCTC
>NW_008794080.1:178472-183550 GCF_000699145.1 Aptenodytes forsteri
ACTCTACCAAGCAGATCCCTGAAGAGGCCAAAGTCTGCTCTCCTGAAGTCCAGGGGAGTGAGCTTGCTGTGCGCCCTCCTCAGTGCCCTAAGGATCCTGAACTCCACCATTTTGTGGTCACTGCAGCCCAGGCTGCCCTTGAGTGTCACATTCCCCACCAGCCCCTCCTTGTTAGTGAGAACAAGGTCCAGCATAGCACCTCTCCTCGTTGGCTCCTCTACCACTTCTAGAAGGAAGTTATCATCGATGCATTCCAGGAACCTGCTGGATTGCTTATGCCCTGCCATGTTGTCCCTCCAACAGATGTCATCTTCCAAGAATATTTGCATTGAGAAAGAACACAGCTGTTTCTGGAAGATGCTCTTTTTATGCAGGATGGCTTGCATTTGGGAATATAGAATTCATGTAGTTGCATGCTTGCTTTATATGAGTGTAGATACGTGACCTGCATGTTCTCACTGAGTTGAATACAGGTCAGTTAATCTTCTTGACCTGGGCCCTGATGTGATTACAGATGAGTCTTTGCGTGCACTTCCCCCCGTCCCCCCAGAGTATGAGGAAATAAGACTCTGCTATCCTGGACACAGCTTTCTGGCTTATATACTACAAGCAATCACAAGGCGATTGCATCAGAAGACTAAATCTAGGGATGAGGATTGTAGCCTAAACCACTGTATTAGCATAGTATTGCACATATATATATTCTAGCACCATCTAGCAGTTTTCTGAGGTAATGTCTGTAACAATAAAACATAAAATGTAATTTTCGTATAACAAGAGGTTAAGCAATGAGTGAGAAGGAAGAAGAGGAGAAAAGAGAAATATTAGAAGGAAGAAAATTGTCCTGGTGGTAGCTGGCTTTACCCAGAAGAGTAAACCATTTTGGAATGGTTTCCTGAAGTGGCAGCTATTCAGCGATTCATGAGAGCAGGGAGAAAATCAAAGTCTATAAAACACTATCTAGTGCATTCATTGTGCAAATGGCTTTAAGAAATGTTTTATGATGACACCCTCAGTCACTGGTGCTTTCTCTGCTAATGCATTAGCAACAGTGACTCTAGTGGTGCTCCTCATGTCAACCATTTCCCAATTTGCTCTTGTAGAAGCTTAGATTTAAGATTTTCATTTGCTTAATCAAAGTTCATATATAGTTTAGAAAGAAAACCCCACTGAGTTATCTCTCATGCCAAGCCTTATGTGCAAATGTAATCTTATGAGACTGTTAGATCCCATTTATTTCCCATTCCTGCTAGTACAAGTGGCATTTGGACTCAGGCAGTTAGTCTGTCTGTTAAGCTCTACTGATAAACAAGGTCATACCAGCAAAGTATTCGTACTTTTCAAAGTGTCTCTTTGGCCACTTTGCTGTCTTCCATGTGATGACTGTGACACATCAAACAGAAGGAAGGTGGCGTTCTGAGCTGCAACAGTGCAAAGCGAAAGTTTCAGCGACCAGGTCCCTTCAGGAGGTGTGGTGGAGGCTTCCTGAAACCTTGTGTCTCTAGTAAAGCTGTTGTGAGAGATGCAGATTGATGACACACCTGGTCTAATGAATAACTACCTGCTTCTTCCCCCCTTTCCTCAGGTGATATCCTGGCCTACATGTGCAGCAGTGCTCGGTTCCAAGAGCTAAACTGGCAGAAAACTAACCTCATAGAAACTGTTTTTCCCTGTGAAGAACATCAATGTGCTCAGCAGATATGCCCTGTGTATCAGACCCATTAGACTATAATTATCTGGTGGTGGGGAGGAACATCAGTGGATTGACTTTAGGCAGTTTTGAATCAAAAAATAAGAAATGCACATATCATTGCATGTGATATGAGATGTGAAATGAGACCCATGACAAATAAAAAGGCTGTGATTTTAATTTTTTTTACTGAGCATATAATACCTTTGGGATCCACCCTGTTCTCACTGCATGTAATACAGGCAAGTAAAGGGTAGAGAGGTATTAGGTTGCAAGACAAAGCTTTATAAATTATAAGGTATGGCTGTCGTTGTTTTGGAGGCAAGAGATAAACACAATCAAAGAAATAAACAACCCCCCCCCAGTCACATAGTATCAGATTTTAAAAAAAAGCCCCAAACATTATTTTATCATAACTAATAAAACTAAATTCCTACTAGTCTAAAGAAACACAAAACAAAACAAAAATACCAACAACCAACCCCCCCAAACAAAAAAAAACCCCAACGCAAAATAGCAAACCACCAAAAAAAAAACCCCTAACCCCAAACAGGCAAGTTTTGGGATCTCTGTAAATCAGAGCTTCCTCAACTTATTTCCAAACAGGCAATTCAAGACCTCAGTGGTTGTCCTTCTGATGAGTGTTTAAATCACTAAGCCCTTATCAGCACAGAGTAGAGTAACTTTTCTTTCAGCAGATTTATCCTGCCATTTAATTTGAATTCAGCAAAACCCATTAGCACGGTGTCACTTTCCCCAGAGTTAGTGGAGCCATTGTATATTCTCCGTCTCTCTTCTTGGGGTGGGAAAGGCTTTGGTCTGGGGCAGTCCTCCATAAAACTTAACCTAATTGTTTCACAGTAGACCGTAGCCTATCACTTAGTTGCGCTGCCGGGCAGGGGCCAGAGTGCCTAGCACTCTGCTTTTAATGATCTTGTCTGTAATGTTGCCCTCATTCTTACAGTCTTATCCAAGAAAGCACATGATATAGCTACTGTGCTCTGATTTCGGTTGTCTAGTGGCCATTTTACATGAGCGTTAATAGGATTTTTGGTTTTGAAGGAAACTATTAGCTTAGGTGTTTTTCTGTATTCTCCCAGTTAGTGTCTTGGATGAGGCTGCAAGCTCAGAAAAAATATGGCAATGTGTGTTTTGACAAAAGATGGGTGTTAGGTAGAGGGCATTAGGTTTTACTTATCTATGTATCTATGTTCCTTAGTAGTTTGGGGCATCTTGTCATTGTCATCTGTAGTGATTTCTGTTGTTTCTGTAAGTGACCACAGATGGGACATGTTCTTTTCTTGCAAAATGCTAGAAATGGTAGCAGCAGGCAAAGGAACTGCATCGGTCTGCTTTATCTTTTGGGTCAGGGTAGGAGCACCTGATGACGTCTCTGAACTTTTTCTCAGGCTGAACTGCGGTAACTTTTGGGACATGGAGTTTAGAACCTTGAGCCTATCCCAAAACAAGGGCTGCAATCCCATTCATCACTCCAGAAAGGGAGAGAACTTCTCACACTTGACCTGATTATGCTACTCTGTGTCGCTGTAGTCCCTACAGGTACCTAAGAGTTGCCTTTTCTAACACATTGTCTGTCATAAAGCAGTATCTTACCAACAGTGGGGAATGAAAGTCAAAACCTGCAGCTTCAAAAACATGGTCTCAAAGGGGGCTTATAAAAAAGATGGCGGCAGCCTTTTTAGCAGGGCCTGTTGCGACAGGACAAGGGGGAATGGCTTTAAACTAAAGGGGGGTAGATTTAGACGAGATAGAAGGAAGAAATGTTTTACGCTGAGGGTGGTGAAACACTGGCACAGGTTGCCCAGAGAGGTGGTGGATGCCCCATCCCTGGAAACATTCCAGATCAGGTTGAACGGGGCTCTGGGCAACCAGATCCAGTTGAAGATGTCCCTGCCCATGGCAGGGGTGTTGGACTAGATGACCGTTAGAGGTCCCTTCCAACCCAAACTATTCTATGATTCTATGATCATTGCTTATGCTTCCAGACTCTCATGTCTGACCAAAGTCCAAAGATCTCCTTACCTACTGCATCTTCCAAAATTGTTCAAACATGCTGTATGTTATCTTGCTGTTACATCTCATAGTGCAAATGAAAATGTGGCAAGCTTCCAATTCCCAAATTCAAATAGGGTGTGAGAGAGACTTTTTTTTTGCCCTGTGACATCTTACTCCACATAGGGAAATGAAAAACATGTATGTTAAATCTGAACAGGAATTGGAAACAGATTGTCATCTTAAGGTGTTCTTGCCTTTGAGGCTAGCTGGTTTTGTCACACCTGTGGTTAAATTCTGACATCAGGTATAATTGGTTGTTTGGACCTTACAAGATTACAAGAGGATTACAAGATTACATTCTTTCCATGAATTGTGAAATGACATCATAATGCCTTTCTAGATATTCTTGACTGGAAAGGGAGTAGACTCAAAGGTCTTCTGGTATCCAGGAGAACCAAAGTGGCTTGGCCAATAAACCTGCACCCAGGCATCGGATTAACCCAGGGTCTACAATCAGCTCTAAATATTCCTCTGCTATCTTAGTCTGAGGAAAACAAATGCAATTTACTTGGCACATTCTGATTCACTGTACACATTTGTGCTCTCCCTTATGCAAAAGATATATTAGGTTGAGGGAAATTATGAGTCTGCATTGTTTATATAGTCTTGAGTTCTGTTCCAAGTGACTTCCAAAAACCTAATGACTCTTCCTGATACATCAGTTACACATACTCTGCCCCTTGTGTGGAATTGCAGTGATTTGCTGTAATTCACAGGCCAAAGCTTGTTGTAAGCGAAAAGGGGTCCTGTGCTGTGGGGCACTGGATTGGGGCCCCCAGAAATCTGGAATCAGTTTCCACATCTCTGGTGGACTCTGCGTGACATGATAGAGATATATTTTATCACTTCACTTGGCCCTCATTGCTATAGTGACCATAACTTTCTTCTGTCTTGACTACTTAATTTATCAAAAAAATTTGGAACATGAAAGAAGCATTGGAGTAAGTTGCCCCAACATTAAGCAATTTCATGCCTGTGAACAGCTACTAGTTATATAAAGCAACAATGTGCGCTTGCAGCCCGGAAGGCCAATCATATCCTGGGCTGCATCAAAAGAAGCGTGGCCAGCAGGTCGAGGGAGGGGATTCTGCCCCTCTCCTCTGCTCTGGTGAGACCCCACCTGGAGTGCTGCGTCCAGCTCTGGAGCTCTCAGCATAAGAAAGACACGGACCTGTTGGAGCGGGTCCAGAAGAGGGCCACGAAAATGACCAGGGGGATGGAACACCTCTCCTATGAAGAAAGGCTGAGAGAGTTGGGCTTGTTCAGCCTAGAGAAGAGAAGGCTTCGGGGAGACCTTATTGCAGCCTATCAG
>NW_008794080.1:183574-186577 GCF_000699145.1 Aptenodytes forsteri
GGGGGGTAGATTTAGACGAGATAGAAGGAAGGTATGTTTTACGCTGAGGGTGGTGAAACACTGGCACAGGTTGCCCAGAGAGGTGGTGGATGCCCCATCCCTGGAAACATTCCAGGTCAGGTTGGACGGGGCTCTGAGCAACCTGATCCAGTTGAAGATGTCCCTGCCCAGGGCAGGGGTGTTGGACTAGATGACCTTTAGAGGTCCCTTCCAACCCAAACTTTTCTATGATTCTATATGAACTGAGCAGTTAAAGGTAACTGGATACGAATGACAGCCACTTTGCTCCTTTGCATACCACCTGGCTTGAGTAGCTGGCATACTTTAACCTCTCTGAGCGAACCATTCCTGCTAAGGGGTATCATGCTTGACTGGCACATCTTCTAGGTGTTTTCACATTATTGAGCACAAGTAGGTTTTGCTTTTAGCTGGGACCTTTAGACCTGATAAGAAACAACCTCTGAGTATTAATTAAACAGGTCATCTGAATAGAAAATGAGGACCAGTGGAGCATAGTGTAAGTTCTGGTGTTCCTTTTGCAACTCTGGTGATGTGGTTACCATAAATGGATCCATGTATGGATTTTTAGCCTTTCATTGTTACAGGTTATTACTCTCCAGATGGAAAAGTGAACAGTGAGGGTCTGGGAAAGTGTTTGGAACTGCCTTGCTGAGGAAGAATGTTATTTATTTCTCCTCATGGTGTGACTTCTTGTATCCACAGGAGAGCAGAGAGGTTTAAGACTAGCGTTTGGAGATTTTCATTACAAATTTTTCTTTTGTAATGCTCTTCTATTTCACCTCCTGTCCTCTTTGTTGAGATTTTGAGTGCAGGACAGTCCTGAATCTATCTTCAGTGCAAGTCAAGGAATTGCTTGATTTTGCAATTTTTGATTGCTTGAACCCAGAAAGCACTGGGTTTCATCTACAGAGGGAATTCCTTGGAAGCCTTTGAAAGAAAGACTCCTGAGATGGTCAAGGGGCGGGGGGAAGCTCTAATGCTCTGCCTCAGCTCTCTTCATCCCTCTCTGGCAGGGGAGTGCGGGAAGGCCTGTCTAAACAGGTTGGTTGCAAAAAGAAATATTTCTTCAGCTAGCTGGATGGGTTGTTCTTATCTGGAACAGGTAGTTGCCATTAAGCTGTTGACAGATGAGTACTAGGCAGTAGTTGGAATTATCCATGGCTGCCAGTGCTCAGTCTGAGCTCTTACCTTATGTATCTACTTTTCAGTCTGTGCACTGGCATATGGTCGTTTGTCTCTGCACTGAAAATTACCTCTGTTGTTGGAGCCATAACACTGGCTGTTTGTAAGCTCCATGAGATGTTGGTAAACATCATGTAAATGAGGTAAATGCTCCCTGGAGGTTTTCCACATGCCACTGAACTCTACAAACTTGCTATTGTTCCTGCCCCTGTAGCCCAATTTTCTTGGTTTTACTGCTCAACTCCTGCAAAACACTCCTCTGGAGCCTCTACTGCCTTTCTAGATAAAGAAGGAAGTCTGAAACTAGACATAGCATGCTTTTGCTGGTGCTTAAACTGCAAAATTTTAGTGTTCATGTAGATAACCCATTTATCTCTAATTGCACAAACAATGTACTGCTTTCTCACCTTCTACTCCACAATTAAAAGGAAAACCAAAGAAGCAGAGCAAACAGGTTTAGAGTGAGTAGGAACAGTAAGTGGAGTGAAAATCAGTGAATGAGATATTTCATAAAATGGAGTCTCACTGTGCAAGCAATCACCTGCTTGTGATGATGTGAACTGCTTTGCCAGCCTTCCCAGCTCTTTTTGCTCTCCGTAGTTTCTGGTTTAGTTGCTGCCGGGTTTACCTTTGCTCTCTTCCAGCTTAACAGTCTGTAGGGTGAGTTTGTAACAATCAGCTCAGTGAAGAGGAGGAATAGGACAGGCACTGACCTGTATCACTGGAGTAACTTTGACAGTCTGGAAACTGGCATCATTACACTCACATTAACCACGTAGACACACAATTATGTGCAATAGGAAGATAAGTACATACATGAGAATAAAATTGTTCAGGCAATATCAGGAGAGAACAGAAGTGTCAGTTAGTGAAACAGTGACTTCCTGTGAAAGCTCTTTTTTTTCAGACAGGACATTAACAAGGTCAGCTTTGGAAGCTGGGAGGGACGGAGAGAAAGAGGGAAGAGGAGGTGGCAGGGAACAGTACACGTATTTTCCAATGGAGACAGAAAATGCACTCTTAAAATAACCAAAGTCGCCTGTGGCCTGAAGATTCCTTGGAGGTTTATGAGTGACCCTGTAGTAGCTTAGTGTCAGGGAGTGACTAGAAGGAGCCACACAGCAAATGCCATGGCAGCTAACAGATGAGCGAGCTGATCTATTGCAAAGGGTAGTTTTTACTAATTCTCGCTCTAAAATGAAATAAAAATAAAAGTAATGCATTTAGTGTCCAACACATCTGGGCCACAGCTTGGGGTAAAATGCTCTCTTATCACCTACTGAGCAGAAGTGAAAAGACTCATCAGTGTTGCATTTTGAAGACATTTAGATGAACAGTTGCTGTGAGACTGCACAGATGGTTTCACAGTATACTAGTGCTACAGCTGCAACTTCAGCCTGTGCCTTCAGACACTCAGGCTCCAGGGGAGTCCGAGGGCTGTCAATGTAGGATGAGCACCAATCAAGTCAGAGGGACTGATGACTAAAAGCTTAGGAAGTCAGGCTTATTGGACACATGGGCAACTGGAAGATCCATTAGAGTACTACCATGTGCCACAGGACTGTTAAAAACAGTGTCTTCCAGTAGGATTTGGACAGATTGATTTCTCTTTCTGGACTTCCGGAGGGCGGACTTTGGCCTGTTCAGGACGCTGGTTGAGGGAGTCCCTTGGGAGACAGTCCTGAAGGGCAAAGGGGTCCAGGAAGGCTGGACATTCTTCAAGAAGGAAGTCTTAAAGGCACAGGAGCAGGCTGTCCCCATGTGCTGTAAGAAGAACGGGCGGGGAAGACGACCAGCCTG
>NW_008794080.1:188139-219011 GCF_000699145.1 Aptenodytes forsteri
ACATTGGAAGAGGCTGCCCAGGGAAGTGGTGGAGTCCCCATCCCTGGAGGTATTTAAAAGACGTGTAGATGAGGCACTTAGGGACGTGGTTTAGTGGGCATGGTGGTGTTGGGTTGACGGTTGGACTCGATGATCTTAGAGGTCTCTTCCAACCTTAATGATTCTATGATTCATTACAAAACTGATCTTTGGTATTTAGAATTTTTTCTGGGTTCTCGTTCTTCATTGAGTAGATACATTTTAAAGGTATGAATATTTGATGAACTTTGCTCTCCAGCTTTGCAAAAGCAAAACCAAAAGGAGCTGAAGACATTTTGGCACTTCTAATTTAATGTTGCACAAAATGCACATGCTTGCTTCCTCTGGTTTCTAACAGATTTTATTAATGGAAGAGTTTAAGGAAGGCTATATCCTTACTGGAAAGCAGCTGCCATAAGTTTGGCTGGTTATTTAAATTGAAATTTGTGATTGAAGCTATAACTGCCTTCCAGTGATTTCCTGGCGATTTGAGGCTGGAAGGGAAGGCTGCAAGGGTCTGATCAGACTGTCTCACAACACGGACCAAAGAATATCTCCTAGTAATCTCTGCTCGAAACCATAATTTCTGTTTTGACTAGAGCATTTCTCTTAAAAGGACAGTTTTTTGAGTGTGCTGGTAATAATACAAGATGTGAATAGTGTTCCCTAGAGTGGAACGCTTTACACAGCTACCTTACTCTAGTTTCCTTGAATACTAATGTAGGAGTTCCTGTTGCCAAGGGGAGGAGAAAGGTATTCACAATAAGCGTAAGGCCTAATTTAGTTAATTTAGAGGTGAACACCTTTAAGCACATAGGTGGGGTTATTGGAGTTGATGGAATTATTTGTGTTTCTAAACCACGTGTTCTTAAAAGTCCAGCTGAGTGGGAGATAGGGTGGTTGATTTATAAACAGCTTCTTCATGTGGGGAGGATACAAGCAAAAGGCAATAAACTGAATTACCTTCTGGAGTGGAATAGTTACTTCACATTAATCCTTTTGTGGAGGCTCTCACACATAATTAACTGAACTTTAATTCAGTTTGTCTCGATTCATTTCCAAAGCCAGTTAAGCTAAGCTAGAGACATACTTTTACTAATGACCGTAGCTCAGACGTATGTTTGTTTAGCAAATGCCTGTGCTATGCTGTTGCCAAAGGCTACCATTACTGTCCTGGTACAGAGAAGATACGTGCCTTGGCAGCCATATCAGTTCAGCAGCCCAAACTGTAAGATGGGGTGATTTGACTAACCTGGTAAGGTATGCTGAAACCTCAGCCTAAACTCCAAGCCATTGAGATAAGACCATTATCAGTGGCTCATTTGCTCTCCAGCATCTATTTTACAAAGACTCTTCTGCAACAGTTTATATGAATCTTTCAGTTGGTGCTATTAAACAGATGAGTGATGCATTTTAAACATTGGGGGAATTATTCAGAAGTGGAAAAAAGTGAGAGACATAACATTTAAAGGAAATAGGAAAACTTTACTGGGACTTCAGATGCTCTTTCTGGTATTTGGGGGAAAGACGAACAATCAATTTTTCAAACAGTTCCTTATATGGCTGCTATTGTACCCCAGAAAAAACCAAAAAAACCATATATCTTGTCTGGGACTGTCTAATTCTCAGAATTTTGATATGCAGGCAGGAATATTTTGAGTTATGTATTGAGTTAAAAATATAAGCAATAATTAAATGTAGACACAATCTGTTCTGTGCATTCTCTGTTGCATCTTGAAGTAGATACTTACCATTTTATATAATCTTTAACTGGGGTTGTATTGCTTGGGGAGATAATAAAGTGCATCATCCTTAACCAGTTAAATAATTTAAAACTAACGGCAAAATAAATAAAATTAACTACTACTTAGTTCCACTTCCATGCCACTACAATAGTTGAGAAGAATAACCTCTCTAAACATTCTTTGAACAGCTGTTCATCGCAGACTTGTAAGCAAGTACTAGCAAACTGAAGTTACTTAATCACGTCATAAAAATATAAAGATAATTTCTAGATGTGTTTGAGAAACATACATTTGCAGATAAATACATAATTTTGACTGTGCTCATTGAAGTATCAATCTCTGAAGAGAAAATTTCTCCAGCCTCTTGTTCCTGTGAAATTGTCCAGCATGATGGTCATTGTCAGATATTTTGCAAATATTGGTTGTTGATAGCATACAGTGTATTTGGGTGAGATATTTGCAAGTACTATTATTGTTGACTCAGTTTCTATGGTAATAGAGGGACAAATGTCTTCACCACTACTACAGGGAAGCCAACTGGATCCTTTAAATACTCTGCTATTCTATGCCTTTATCTATTAGTTAAGATTAGAGACTTGTCATGACAAATGAATGTGTAGCACACAAAAGTGGAGCTGGGTTTAAGCTATAGTAGAAAGAGAAAACATTATTGATTTTCCTTTTTTTTTTTTTTCTTTCTTCCTTGTTATCTCATTTGGAAGACTCTGTAATTGCTGTTTGTTTTTTCCCTTTAAGTGCTTGCAATATTTTCTCTTTCCTAGTTTTGTAGCTCTTTAGTTGGGGTCTCATGAGCAAACTGAACCTGTATTGGTGCACATCAACCATTGACCCTGTGACGAGGAGAAGCACTGACAAGGCTCTAAAGGAGATCACTCTGCAGAAATGGGTTCAAAAGGAGGAAGAATTAGCATATTTTTTGTGAAGGGAAGTTATTCCTCACTAGTTTGTAATTTTTTTTTTGAGTAGCCAAAAAGTAAGTGGATAAGGGCAATCCCAATGATGCAGATTACCTTCATATTGAAAAGGTGCTTGACAGTTAACCTTCACTAAAGTGGCTTCAAGGAATGAAGATGCCCACTGAGCTGCCGTAAGTTGCATATACTTGTCCTTGCATGGATAAATAATCGGTTAAAAAGTGGAAAGAACGTAGAAATGGATGATCAGTTTTCAAAGTGGAGAAATATTGGTGTCATTAGAGAGAAGTTTGTATTTGAGTCAGTGCTGATCAACATATAATCTTGAAAATGATCATGGTCAAAATAATCTTGAAAATGGAGGGAATAGACATGTGACAGTTTATTGACAGTCCTAAGAATGTCAAGATATTAATGACAAAGGCCAACTGCAAAGAATTGCAGAGAAATCTTATGAGCTGAAGTCATTGAGTGAAAAGAAATGGCAGATGAAACTGTGCCTATTCCCAGTTCTCTCTCCTCAACATTGAAATAGGCTTCTGTGTATAACTGGAAAAGATACACAGGAAGGTGTTAAGGAGGTCCTGAAACTTATGCACAATCAATGATACAGAGAAAGATTCTTCAGGTTAGAAAAGAGGTGGCTGAGAGAGAATATAATGGAGAGGCAGAAACAGGGAACGGTTTGTTCACTTTTTTCCTCCTCCAATACAAGAATTAAGAGATATCAAATGAAGTCAGCAGGTCGTCATTTCAGCACTGATAAAAAGCAGTAGTTGATCACACAACATGCAGAATGTTCTGAATACTGAAAGTTTACATGAATTCAGAAAAGCAATGGGACAAATCCACTGAGGACTTGTAAATATCAAGACAATGCTTCTGGCTCCAGAAATCTCTGAACTGCAACTTGCTGGAGACTGAAAGGGTATTTTTGGGAAATAACACTACATTTGTCCTGCCCATGTAGTTGTTCTTCTGTGACGTACTCCACTATCAGACAGGCTGCGTTTGGCTACTGGACATGGTAGGTCTTTGATCTGATCTATGGTTATAACTGGATGTAGATAAAAAAAAAAAAAGGAAAAGAAGCAAAATGCTCTGACTTCTACTTTGTCCCTTACCCTTGCAAAAAGTCCCTATATACTGAAGAATAAGAGAAAAGCAAAATCTCTGGCTGATTTAAGGAGAACAGATTGTACAGTTTCTTATGCCAATTCCTTTTTGGAGTGTTGCCAAATGGAGAACTGTGTGAACAATGGAAAAGGCTGACTCCAATGATTTTCCTCCTTTAAAAAATACACTTCTGAAAGCTCGTAAGCATTCCTGCTTTGCTGGCTATACTGGCAAATGCTATCTTTAATGGAGCATGGATTAGTGTTTCATAAATTTAAGTTTAAAATCAAAACCTGAAAAGGTAATTTCTCCTATCTAACCCACAAGGGAATGGTGTTTTGTTCAGCATGCTGGAGCAGTCCTTTTGTGAAAGCATAGCTAATCTGAAATACAATAAGGTGTATTATTTCCCATTCCCTCTGCTAACCATTTTGTTAGGTTGTCCATCCTTTCACATTAGCATGCTAAGAAAAAAAAAAAGTTTAACTGCACAAGGGAGATCATTTACACACAATTGCTTTGCCCAAGAAAATAAATTATTTCTATTCTTACTGATGTTCACTTCTTCAAGCCCATTTCTCCTTTGTATAAAAAGCCTTGTGTATGTGTTGGATTTGAACTTACCAGTGACTTCAGAGATAACAGTCTGCTTGACAATTGACCTTGTATATGAGCAAAGCGTATTTGATCCTTACTGCCATCTGATCCTGTTGAGACCAAGGAGCAATTTCTTATTGCATATCACTATTAAGCAGGGCACTTTTTACTAACATGGCAGAATGGTTGCTCTTCATCCTCAGCAAAGAAGGTCATCTGAGGTAAAATGGGAAAATACTCATCAGAGAGAGGCATTGGCTGAACGGAAGATTTGCAGTGGTAGGAGAAGCCTGGTTTTCCATTAAATTTCAGTAGTACATATCAAGTTTTCTCTGCTGAGCTCATAGTTCTGTGCTGTTGGCATTTCTATAGGAGACAAATGTATTCTCTGTCTCCTCAGTTTATATTTTGTGATTTGGCTGGAGGAACATTTGTTTTCTCCACAACTTCTAAGTTTGCAGAGCAAGAGAAAAAAAAAACCAAGAAAACCTGGGAATGATTATTATTTATTACTATTATTATTACCATTGCTTTCCAGACTGTGCAAATATTTGTCCTACCACAGGGACAGCCTGTCCCTGTCTCCTCTGAACTGCTCAGTGGGATCTGTGAATTTCCCTAGAATTAATCCCATGTTTAAGGAGGTTTCTTGTTTCTGTGAACAAGCAGGAATGCTTTCCAAGCTACCCAGCAATGGACAGTTTTATATAAAGTGCTGTGGAGAGGCTTATTTCAGAAGATTTAACTCTTTTTTTTTCCCTCAATTTTCTCTGTTTTTCTAGCTTCCTTTTGTGTTTTCCTTTACCTGTCTCTGACTCATAGAATATATGGACAGGTAGCTTTTAAACTGTACATACTTATAAGGCCCTGCTTTTTCACAGGAATTTTAGCTATGTTTTACCGAAGAATGAATAAAATGAAAGAAGAGGGAATGAGAGAGAGGATTGTCAAGTTTTATTGCTAAAGTTGACTATACCTTAAGTTTGGGAAATTTGTTGCAGTCTAAGTAGGCTGAAATGGATACTTTTATTTCTGTTTTTTGTTTTTTTTTTTTTTTTCATCGTGTGCACATTGTTGATTCCAATGACTGCAAGGGTAATTATTCCTTTGTTTGCCAGGAACATTAAAATTGCTATGGTTTCTAAAGAAAATGTGCTCAGACTTCTTGAAAGTAAGTACACAATAGGCTATTACAGCTGCCTTTTCTACTGGAATTATTTTAAGTAATAGTGATACACAGTGATTAACCCTTTGTGCTTGAGGATGCACATCATCATCTCAATCAATGGGCACTTAAAGAATAAAGGGGCAGAGAATGAGCAGTTTCAGGATTCATTTCTGAAAAGTGTCTAGTTGAACTGCTGGGATCTTCAATAATAGTCATCTTTCAATAGTGTATTGGATTTCTCAGACCATTATCTCATGTATTATGTCAATAAAATACTTGGTTTTACTCACTTTGAAAAATGTGTGGGTGAAGTTATAACTTGGAAGAGCGAGATACCACATCTGCTGCTGGAGACAACTCTGTTATAAGGGGCAGGTGCTGTGTAGACTTTCCTGAGTTACAGCCTTGCCTGAAACCTGACCAAATCACAGGCCTCCACGTAACTGTGCTAACATCGCCCCCTCTTAATTTGCCACACAGATGATTTCCCATTTCTGTTCCCCTGAGCAAAGGTAGCCACTTGTGCAAATACCTTTCAATTATTATTTTTAGCTGAAAAAAGTGAGACCAAGATATTTCAATCTGAAGCTGAAAATGGTTTTGAAAATTTCCAAGTGAATGTATTACTTGGAATATATATATATATATACACACACACAGAGATTGCTTCAGCAGTCCTGAATTGGAAAGCATGCAAAACTGATGCTGAAGTGCTCATCTTCAGGGCTTCAAGACAGACAGAGAATTCTGTGCTCTACACAGAAATGCACCCGACATTGTTTAGGTTTTAAGCCCAAGTTAACCGAAGTCAATGGAGAGACTTCCATTATTGATTTCATGGAGATGTATGCAATATTTTCGCTGCTTCTGGTACTGGTAAATAGGCAATTACCTGAAAGGCAACACAGACTTCTAGAAAATTCACCCACCTTTAGTGCAGAGGTACGGGATCTTAATTTAAAAATAAAAAGGTATTTAGAAACATGCTTTCCATTACATTTTAATCAAACTCCCAAACCCAGGTACTTTTCTGTTGTTTTTTTTTTTTTTTTAATCATTTTATGATGCAAGAACCTGTAAGCAGACCTCCCTGTAATTGCATCTGATCTGTTAGGAGCACAATGGATTTCTTCTTATGTGGTTAAGTCTGCTGGATGCAAATGTGGAGAGAACCTCTCATTTTTGTTATTTATTGTAAATCACTACTGCTGTTGGTAGTTGCACGTCCTTATTTACACTTCAATTTTCTAGAGCACATTTTTTACAGAGAAAGAATGAGTAAAGAAATATAAAGCCTGGTGGCTTGGCTGAAGTTTCTTAATGCATTGTGTACACACGTGTTTAATATATTGACAAGGCATATTTTCACATCTGGCAACTGTAGATTTTAGGACTATGTTTGCAGTGACAGAATTTTTATTTTGATAAAATGAGAGCAGTAAGCTTAATAAATAGGGGGAAACAATGGACATGAAATGCAGTTGCTTTTGACAAGCATTTATCTTTTTAAGCTGAGCATATTTTCCTCTGTGTATCCCAGTGCTTCATAAAGCTCTCCAGTGAAATCTGGTGCTGCTTTGAATGGCAAAGGAGAGAATGGGAATTGTACATTCATGAGGGTTACATTTATGGGGCCTGTCAAAATTAAACTATTAAATTACTTGATTGAATTTAGTGCAATGAAAAAACTCTTTGAAAAGTCTTCTGTGCTATTCAGAGGCAGAAAAATGGTTAGAGTTCTATGTATTAAGTATTCCTGCCTCTTCAAATTTAACTAATTGTTGGCAAAATGTTTACTTGGGATCTGAGATTCTTCTGTGTTGAGATTTAAATTACGAGACTCTTCCTGCTGATGCTGTTTTCTTAAGGACTTGAAATCCTGCTGGATAAACAAATTTCTTTTATAGATTGGATGCATCTTGCACTTGACTGCATCAGTGGTTCCAGTGACTTTGGTAGGGAATTTTATTGTGTTTTAATGTAATTTGCAACTAGGGTTTCTTTTCCCTTCATTAGATCATTTATACCATGTAGTTATGGTAAATAATAAAATGTTGATTATCTATCAGACAGGATCTTAGGTGATGCTGATTAGAGTGGGTTAGGAGAGCTTCCATAAGAATGTGTTGGGTTTTAGGGACCTTTGAGTGGGTTCCTTGTGTTTGGTATAGTTTGTGAGAAAGTGTGTGCTTGTGCTGGGGGAAAAGATCAGGCAGAACAATCAGGACTCCCGTGGTCAGGGCTTTCATCTGAACAGTAAGAAATCCAAAAGGTTGAAAGTCTGTGGTAAGAACTGGATCCTAAATAATACTGCCTATTCTTATTAACTCTTCTAAAGTTCATATGCTTCTCTAATTATGAAACTCTACAAAAGGTCTTGGTTTTACATGGAAAATTCAGTTTGCACAGAAAAGCTTCAAAAATGTTAAACCTTTCATGTTGTAGCTAATACTCAGCACTCTGAAAATTGACTTGAATCTTAAACAGTAACAATAACCTCCAAGCAAATCCTGAGAAGTGTTACTTTCAGTTTCAGTATGTGCTGGGGGCTGAGCAGCTGGAAAGCAGCTGGGCAGAAAAGGCCCCAGGGGTCCTGGTGGAACAAATTGAACATGAATCAGGAACGTGCACTCGTGGCAAAGGCGGCTAAAGGTATCCTGGGCTGCATTAGGAGGAGTGTTGTCAGTAGGTGGAATGAGGTGATCCTTCCCCTCTGCTCAGCACTGGTGAGGCCACACCTGGAGTACTGTGCCCAGTCCTGGGCTCCCCAGTGCAAGAGAGACATGGAGCTACTGGAGAGAGCGCCAGCAAAGGGCAACAAAGATGGTGAAGGGACTGGAGCACTTCTCCTATGAGGAAAGGCTGAAAGAGCTGGGACTGTTCAGCCTGGAGAAGAAAAGGCTCGGGGGATCTCATAAATGTGTGCAAATACCTGAAGGCAGGCTGTAAAGGAGATGGAGCCAGGCCGTTTGTACCTGGAAAGATGGAGACCAGAGCCATGTAAAAGAGAAAAGCACTCAAGAAGCTCCAGGTCCTGCTTATCACTATAATTGTTCCTGCTCTGGAGATTAGTACTTGGCAATCATTGTGGGGCATCATCAGTGTCCTCAACATTGGAGGTTCATATATCACGGAGACAGAAAGAGAGCAGGCAAATGCTGAAGTACATATGCAGGTCCTGTAGGTGTGTACCACATATATCTCTGTAAAGAAGGAAAAAAAACAACCCAGGATCTCACTGAGATAGTTTATTACACTAAGAATTTTGAGAACGGGGATCAGAAGAAATGTTCCTGATAAAGCAGGCATTATAATCCTCCACCTCACCTTTTGTCTCTTGCACATAAAGAAGGAAATATGAGAGAGGGTAGTGGGGAGACTGTGGTTTATTACATTAAATAAAAATATTCTTCCCCCCTCAGAGATTAGGGTAAGCAGAAGCCTTGTTGTTGCTCATGTGTGATATTTTTGCAAGTGCTCTGGCACTGCACTTGCATCAAAGCCAGAATAAATTTGAAATTTAGATTTGAATATGAATGTTATGGAAGGCCCCCCGAAAGGCTCATATTTCACTGATAAAATATTCAAACAGGATCATTTCTTTGTTTGTAGCAGGTTTCTACCTGGGGTGCAGCAGATCAAAATATAATGTATTGGTGAAACATAGAGGTAGGGTAGTTCATGTGCTTGATGAGCAAGAGCTGTATCAGTCTTAGCTTTTGCTATGTAACATAGTATGTGTTTTACCAGACAGTCAGTATTTTGCATATGTATTTACCTTCATTTCTACATTTTGGCTCATTTGCATTTTCTCATAATTTATTGATGATAAAAATGAACCCTTTCTAAATATTTTACTAACAATAAATTACTCATCTCTTTGCCTACTTTCCTTTGCTATATTCCTCTTTTCCTTCCTCTTTAGATTCTTTTCTAGTTTAGCTATTAGATTCCTAATTTATCTTCTAATTTCTATTTCTAGTTCTCCTATTAGATCCTCTCTAGTTTTCTCTGTTATGACTTTTACTCTTCTCATATTACCTTTTCACTTTAGACCCCTTCCTTTCTTTTGAAAGCAGCCTTAAAACCAATTCGATGTAATAGGGAGCATCTCAAAATACAACACTATTCACTCAGTGCACTCGAAGGTGTGGTTGCTCTTCTCAAAGGCAAAAGGTTACTCTAAGCAGCACTTGTAAATGTTGGTGAGTATTTCCACCACCCCTTGCAACTCTTATCAGAGGTTTGGATCTTACTGGCTATCAATGTTAGATGGGAGAAAGACAGCTATAGCAGTGCAGCTGAACATTGCCATTTCCAGAAAAGTTAATATCCTGAGAATTACTGTCATACAGCAGTAACATAACAACTAAAACAAGCTCATGAGACCTGAATATTCTGAGCCAGCTTTGCAAGCATTACGTTGTGGGTCGTATATGTTGTAAAGCCCTAGGACAAGGTAAAGGATTAAGCTACTGATCCATTCTGTTTGGGACTGACATTTGCCAGTGTGAGAATCTGAATAATCTCTGTCATTAGGCTTTGAAGAATCTAGCTGATGGTTGTTGTAGTCTTGATAATCTAAAGATATAAAGGAGAAACAGCATAGAGAGAGTGTCCTTTATTAACCAAATTGGCAGAGTGGTAGTGGTTGCGTTAGCTGTGTCTAAGGCTGTTGTTTGCTTATTTCAGTAGGAGTTTAGAGTACGTTGCATAGTGTTTGGACATGGTTTTGGGCCTTGTGATGGTATTTTATTTGAGTTCTGTAAGTAGATTAAGGACAGGGATTCTCAGCTTTTCTGAAATTCTCCTACAACACTGTGTAGTGTCCCTGAAGTTTTGTGAGATAGTAAAAAGTTTAGAGATGCTAAGTATCCTGGGGACTATGGTGTTTCATGCATACAGAGTAGATGTTGCTTTTTAGTTTGGCCTTTTTTTTCTTATTTTTATGTTATGCAATGTCTAAACAACAAATTTAGATGATATTTTCTGTAAAAGTAGCTATGGTGGGCAAAGGATAAAATGATGGAAAATTTGTAAGGAAAGTTATGTGTACATATATCTGTCTACATATGTGTGTATACATGTATATATTTTAAGACTGTCTGGCAACGGGTGTATAAATCTTTCCTGGAATGTCTTCTGATATTTGGAAAAATTAAGTGACTTACAGAAATGTTGAAAAAGTAGCAGTTCAAAATCTGTAGTTATCTCCATGATTGCTTTTCAAGACTGTATATCACTGGAATGTTTTTATCTCTCCTTCTTATTCATCATCTTTGCATTTGTCAGCAAAGTCCATTGTTCATTGCATGATAGAGACAAGGGAGGTAGAGGGAGTCTTCTTTTACCTCCCGCAAGGCATTTAGGTATATGAAACCCATCTATCCAGATAGCCTGACAAGTACAGTTTGTTTCCACAGTATGAGGAGAGGTGCTAAGTCTTGCTGTTATGGAGCAACAGTGGATACTGATGCAAGTGAAGTTATGTTGGGAAGCCTGTGGGAGGACAGTAAACCAGCCAGAGAGTACTTTGGTGGCTACAAAAATAAAGTATCTGAAACTACTTGTGTTTGAATTTTAATGGTAGCAAATTAGTGCAGAGTTCAGAAGAAACAATGACTTTCAGGGCCTTCTGGTTATAGCAGAAATACAGTTGCATTTTCATAGTGACGTTGTGGCCATGGATTAGTCCTTCTAATACTCTCTGACTCTGCGATTTAAAGTGAGGTAAGTGAGGGTTGACAATACCCTGTCACTGCACTCTTCAGAACTGTTGAGAAGATGCTATTTGTACATGCTTAAAAGCATAACCATGGAGGAACTCCCCTCCACTCCCCCCAAAAATAGTGGTTAGCTTTGAATAATTTTTCTTGCCAGTTTGAAAGAGAAAAATCAGAACACTATGCAAAAAGTGATGATAAAAGACATGTAGCCAAGTCACAGTCTCTGTAGTTGACAGCAGCACTCTTTTAAGGAGCTACCTCAGATACATATCCCTGTGGTGGAAGCAAGTCTTCTGGATCATGACTTTTTTCCTATATCTGGTTTTCACAGCTTTGTGGTGGTTTATCCTTACCGTGCTATAATTTTGCCCTCTTTCCCTCTATAAGCTTTGATTCAGCATGAGGCACTTTGTTTTAATTACTTCTGCTGTGCCTGTCTCTTTGTACTAAATAATATCTTCCCATTTTTGCTGGTTAATGAAGAAAAGGCACCAAACTTCACAGCCCAATGAGTTTGATTATACAAGAAAAATCACATACAGCCCTGTAAACCTTCCTAATATTTGCGTCTCTGTCTTGCAGGGGTATATTGCAGGATAAAAAGTGGTATAAAGCAATAGCACTACACAAGCTTTGAATTAAAAAAAAAAAAAAGCAGTGCTTTGATCCCCTGAATCAGCACTATCTTGCAAGAGCAGCCTTGCAGACAATGAACAGTGAATGACCATAACCAGCAAAAACAGACAAGCCACTAATGGTTGCATTTCATCAAAGATGAAATGCAGCTCATCTTTGAGCTGCAAATACAGCTCCAGTTCATGCCAATGGAAACTGTTTATATATGCAAAAAACAGATTGCATGCCTAATTAGAGACTGAAGGCTGCAGTAAGTTACCAAAGAAAGTGAGAACATTCATTGGAAGGACACCCAGAAAGACAGACTAAACTTTGTGATTTGTTTAGGGCTGGATAAACCAACTTAAACAAGATTTTAAAACAAACAAAAACCCCAACAACCACCCAAACAAAACAACAGGAACAAAACCCCTAACCCTAACCCAAACAAAAGCCCCAAAACAAACTCCACACAAACCCCCCCAACAAAACAAGGAAACACCTCATCCCACCCCACCCCTAAAATGCATAGAAATTGACCCTGAATTACTTCTGAACTTTGCAAAAGTTCAGTTTCTCATTCATCATTTATTTAGCTGTCTGCCCAGAATGGAATGGAAGTGATGAAACAGACTAACCCACTTGAGAGAAGGAAGTAGTTGTACTTGTGTTTGAGAGCTGGAAAGCAAAGGGCTTTTCTGACAAAAGAAATTCAGTAAAGTGTCTGAAGGTATTGAAAGACCAGATAGATGCCTCAATAATGTCATCTTAATGCTACTGCTCGTCAGAGAGAATCAGAAATATTGTTACTGTGATCGACGTCTTTTGCTAGGCGGGTCATTGCATTTCAATATCTTTATTTCTATGCGTGGCTTTTTACTCTATGAAGCAGCCACTTAACCATCTTAGGGAGAAAGGATAGGTAGCTAGAAATAAGTCTCTTTAATGGAACTACTCTGTGCCTGAGGTATGCAAGTAACTCACAGCATAGCACATGTAGATGCATTTAGTTTGTAGATAGTATGAAACTACTTACAGGCTGGCAGGAAGGCTAACTTTCATTTCCCCTCTCTATGAATTAAACTCTGTGTGAAGATTCACCAGCTTCTACACACAGTTTTTTAGGGATCTGGAACTTCTTATGCAAAGTGCTCTAATTGTATTTTATTAAATAATAAGTTAACACCTTGAAAGCAACAAATGCAGAAAAAAGCAGCCCAAATTTATGTTTTGGGTTGACAAGGTATCTGATCGTTTAATCTCCCAAGAGTCCATGTGCTATTACAGAACTTGTGTTTTGCTGCTGTTCTTTCAATTACAGAAATAATTCTCTCTCTCTCAGGCACAGAGTTTGAATCTTTTCCAAAGGTTTTAAATGACTTTTGAATACTCTGACAGAAATTATTGAACATTTTAAAGGCTCTTTCTAAAGCCAGTTGGATGTTTTAGGAGCCTGTGATAATTTTTATGGTCATGCTATACTGCCTTTTAATTGAAAAAGACTCTGGAAATGGTAAATGTAGCAAAGGAAGATGTAGGTAGAAAAGGAGACATAACTTGTCCTATTTCCCTTGATTCTAGAAGGGTTTTTACACTTTGGTACTTGGCTAATTAAAAGACAGTGGAACTGTGGGGAAGAGGAAGATCAGGATAAAACCTACTGCAGCAGCCTGAATGTCAGTGAATATAATACTGTTCTTTCCTTACTTGCTAGGTGTTTTTGCTTTCTGTATTTATATGACATGTAAGCTGGAACTTTGTGCTTACAAAATGTATTTTGATACATGTAGCTTCCTATTTTTTTTTTGCAGAGACTTGGGAGCTTTTTTGGCACCATCTCTGTGCAGAGGTTTTACAACAAGAAAGAGTTCATACGTTTAAGTCCTGATCATTATGAAACACCAAGGAAATATGATATAAAGTACTAATGTAAGGTGAAGTCTCTGTCCTGTTCCAGAGGAAGTCAGGATTGTATCAAGTAAAGTAGGCCTTTTCTCTTGAGATTTGATGGTGTGTGCTTTCTTTGGTATCTCAAACTAATTGGCTCGTCGGCACTCAGCCCTAATCTTAGCTAGTTGATCTATCTTGATGTCATCAAAGAGTGGGGGCTTCAGATGTCACCACACTCTTGTGACTTTGCTACTGCCTTTCTTCCAGAGGTCCCAGTTCCTATAGCCAGGTTGGCTAGGATGGGACTTGCACTTGTACCTTCTCTGGTCCACTTCACAGTCTAGGCATTGAATGGAAAGCTGCCCTTGGTAATTTCAGGTAGCAGTTTGGATTTCAAGTGGAGCAGCCAGGGCTGGTGCTGATGTTTCCCACACAGGAGCATCTCTGGGGTCACACTAGAATCCCAGCACAGGGTATGAGGATGGGTACAATTAATGGATTAATTAAATGGATTAATGGATTAAGATGGCTTAAACCACTGCAACAACATTTGCCAGAGCTCATCTTCCAGCAAATTTAACACAGTAGATGAACAATTACTGGAAAAATAGTTCCTTTTAAGTAGTGAAGAAATCTGACCCTTTCTAACAGAGTGGTGCTACAGAGAAGCTCTCAATCTCTCTGTGACTAGAGGCCCTTCAGCCTGATGGGACTGGTGTTAAGAAAGTGTCATCGCTACTAGCCCAGGTGGCATTTTTGTACCTCCAGAGCTATCTGCAGAAGGGAGTGGATTTTTTTTATGTCTTGAACATTTCTATGTCTTGTAAAATTTTACAATCTCACTGACATGTGAGGAGAAATAACTTCGGGTGGTAATCTTGGCTAAATGATATTTAAATACATAATACTTTATTGATATGGAAATTTATTCCATAAAACACTGTTCTGTGTGGATTTTTTGCTGATGATATGAGTGGCAGGATACCAAGTGCTTAATTTGCTTTTGTTACTAGAATTCAAGTTTTATTCTGACATACCAAGGAATTTTACCTCTAAAGTGTAAAATTCTGGATATGGTGTTTGCAATATGGAGATATTTTTCATGACTGATTCTTTGTGTGCTCAAGAAAATGCTGGAAACAAAAAAACTTGCTGTGAGACAAAAGTATAGTGGTTGTTTGTATGCTTACAAAATTTTTTTTCTCCCCTGTTTGTTTTGCCTACTTAACTTTAAGGGATGAAATATTTTTTGCAGTTTTTATATTGGGGAATATACCAACCCTTTAGATAGCTACCCAAAGGAAAAAAAAAAGTCTGAGCTGTAACAGTTAAAACATGTTGCCAGAGGAATGGCTTTATTTTGTTACCTCAGTGAATATCATAGTTAGTGTTTTGCTTTTCCTTTATCATCTCTGTGATGCTTAGAATAATAAATAATAATGATATTTTGCTCTTACACGATGCTTTTGTCCATAGATCTCAGAGAGGGTTATAAGAAGTCAGTATTATTACCCTGTTTCAAGACGGAGAAACAAAGAAGTGAATTGAGTTGCTGAAGGTTATCCAATGTGAGAGCTGGCAGAGAAATTTGTCAGTGTCATCTTTCGTTAGCAAAAGCTGATTCACTGAAACTGAAACCTTTCATGGAAATTCATTAGTGTCCAGGAAATTACGCAGATCCAGAAGCAAGTGAAAATGACAGACGCTGTAGCAAAAGAGTAGCTAGAAGCATGGTGGCAAGGGTACCCGGTGTGGACAGGGAAGACCTAGGTTTCACTTTTAGGACTGAAGTGGAAAGGAATTTGAAGCTGTCTCTCTCAAGGGAATATCCATGTCTGTAGACGTAGTATGTTGCTAGACATACCCACCTGTCAGACATAGTATGGCCTTTCTCAGACAGATAGCTCAATGAACAGTGGGTCTAGTGAAGTGTTTTAGTCTTCTAAAATTGGGTCCCATGGTCAACCCTTGGTGTGGATTGGATTTTCTGTGTGTTAGGGAGTGAGTGGATTTTATAGCTTGCATATCTTTAGTATGTAGGGAAGAAAAAAATTCATTGTGGTCTAACACTTTACAGCTATGAAGACTCTCTTCTATGTGGCTGCCTATACAACTTTTTGGAACTGCTTATATTTCAAACTTGATAATGGATTAAAACCACACTTTGACAAAAGGAAGGAACAAGAGCAGAAGGATAGATGGACACAAACATACTGTTAAGGTCATGTGTGATATATTTCCTCAAGAACCCCAGGCAGAGTCAGCAGAGGGTTTTGGTTTTACCATGACCCATATAGGAAACTTTGTAAACAACAACCAGCCAAGTGTTCCACTTTTCAGTCCAACATCTCCAGTTGATGATTTTGGACAAGGGATCACGTTTACATGGAGAGAGGGTGGTGGCTTTTTGCCAAAGAAAAGCTGAAAATAAAAATCCAGACCAAACCCCTCTGGTTGAGTATTTCATATGGCAAATTCATTCAGACTTGAAAACACAAAGTGCAGAATAACTGTGAAGTTTCTGTTACATTTCATGTATGTAAGCATGAAGACAAGAAAATCTGTTTTGCTCAAAGGAGGCTGGAACATACGTTGAGCTTTGAGATAGACAGCTGGAGGCAGCTTGACTCAGCAGAGAACACCAAGATAAATAAAAAATAGCAACTTATTTTCAATAATTCAGATGGAAACTCTGAAGAAGGGCTTTATTTTTGTGCAAGTCTTTTGAAGAATTGTTGGCAGTCTCACATAAGAGAGAGCTGGGAGATTGTTCAAGGGATCAATCAAGGAGGCAGCCTTTTACACCTTTTACAGGCAAAAGAAAAATAGAGAAAAGAACTTCAGGAAGGAGGGAAAGGAGCCAGAATCCTGATTGCGTTGTGAGTCATAGCATGACTGCAGTGGGTAGCGCAGTTGTTTTCCTCGCACTTTGCCATTGGAAGGGCAGCAGTAGGACAAAATGGGATGTGAATATATGGCTCATAAAGACATGGTTTGTATAGCAGTGTCCTAAGGGTTGATGTGAAGTTTGGTTTAGAGAGCTGTGGTTATTTTTGAAGACCCGGTTTAACCATCAGAAAAAGAGGGACCTCTGATCTTACAGGACCCTAGCATTTGGTAGGGGTGGGAGAGAAAAAGATGGGAGAAAAGAAACATGGCAGTACACAGGAGGGGAGAGGGAGTAAGGATGCATTAGGTGAATGTCAGGTTGTGAGCCTGAGGCGTTCTGTGCAGCACTGCCTGCTGCTTTCTGCCTGTCTTTAGTTCCCACAGGGGATCTGCCATACCAGTTACCATTTTCTCATAGTCCAGTTGATAAGAAGAATTGCTGCATGTGGTCTGCCACAAGTGAAATGCTTCTCCTGTCCTCTGAGCATTTTTAACAACAGGCTCCCATCACAGGAAAGTGCTGCTGACCCCTCTCTGCCTTTTAGGAGATCCTTGCTATTACCTTAGTCAGTAATAAACTGTCCAAGATTCACAGCCAGTATAACAGCCTCCAGACTGTGACTGTGAACCTCATTATACCTTTTTTCCCGTACTGAAAGTCTACCTCTTCTTAATCTTTGTCTTATATTTATAAATCAATTCCTGTCATGGGAGAGTATTATACAAATTTTGAAAAAAATAATTGTGCAGCTGCATTAATCAAAGGAATACTGTGCTGAAGGAAATGTCAGGCCTAATAGCTTGTCAGTGATCAGCGGCAGAAAAGCTGCCTTCAGCTAGTTTGCATAGTTTCTTCAACACTCATTAACAGACTCAGGACCTTTTAAAATATGATAAAAGGGGGAGGGTGGAAAGCCCCAAGATGTGTGTTGTTGTAGCAGGAGTGGAACAACAGGTCTGGCACATGTGAGGAGCTTTAACTCTAAGCACTCTGGTCTTTAAGGTGGTTGCCCTGTGTCTTTTTTGTTAGCAGTATGTGTGATTCCTAGTAACTCAAAATCCTAAGCTAGTTATCAGACAGTTGTCACTTTTCTTTCAAAGAGGAGTTTTCAGTTGCCTGGACAGATAGTGATGGCAGCAAGGATCATGAACTTGCTATGCCTACCTGCAAGATCAAGCCACCACGGTAGCATCTGACTTTGACGCTCTGTACCTGATTTATGACTCATTAGAATCTACACAAGTCTAATTCTCAGTTTTCTATTATAAATGTAATTTAAGAATAATGACAAAATTGTCCTTTGTTTCAGACTGCTGGTGGTGCTGACCCTGTTCACTGCTGTCACTGGGTTATAGACAGCAACATTGGCTGCCCAGATGCACCAGGGAGGAGTCTTGTAATGCAGAGCAGAAGGTATGTGTTTTGCAAGGGCATAGATGTTGTTACTATGCCATCAAAGTGGACGTTGTGCTATAGGCCCGACCTCAGCTGTGACCAAGCAGCAGCCAAAAGAATGATCTTTGATTCTCTCAGTTCTCACCAAACCTTACTGCCTGGGTCAATGATCTGTTCAGTGCATAAAAAATGCTGCCTGTAATCATCTCATATAACACAGACTAGAAACTTTTCTGTAATCCTGGGTATTCTCTACACTTCCTATTATAGGAAGAATAGGAGAAAACTCCTATGAGAGAAATGTCAGCTTACCGCCCTCTATCAACCCCCCAGTGGTTCATTCTCAAAGCAACTGAAAGACAGAATTACGCATGGTTTTCTGAGTTCTGAGAGGAAAAAAAATCATGAGCTGTTTGGGTTTAGTGAGTTATTAGGGAAGCTAGTCCACTGAGCACCTCATCCATCATGGGGATCTTCCCTCATCCATTATTTAAATAAGATGTCCACACACTTTGTCCCCAGTTCTTTATCCGGTAATTATATCACAGAAAAACAAAAGAGATGCTTGGTGTTTGTCTTGGCTGTGCTGTGAGAAAAGGCAGTGGTTGTACCAAACCACAGCTGAACAGGATAATTTGCAACAAAACAACTGTTTCTCAGAAGAGTTGACATACGAGGAAAAGCCAAGGGTGTCACTGGGTGGACTTTAAGATGACCTAGAATCACAATTAGGAATATACTTGAGAAAGATAATTGCAAAATATTTTTCTTACCACTAATTTTGTTGTCATTCAGAGGTCTCTTGTAATGCATGCTTCACTTTCCAGAAACTCTGGGTTGAAAAACATGTAAGCAAATGGGGGTGAAAGCAAGGCATTTTTTGTCCTCTTTCACATAGATACATACACACACACTTCACTTAAACTAATAGTTCAAACATTAGGCAAATAATTTAAATAGTGAGAAATTCACAATTAAATTCTTCCTTTGCCTCATTTAGGACATTCAGTTATAGAAATATTCTTTCAGAATGAGGAGTAACATTTTGCTTCATGATTACTGCTTACTTTTTAGATGTAGTAGATTCCAGTGGGATTACTTAAAGTTAAGCGTGTGTTTAATTGCTTTTGCTGGATGAGGATATTCTCAAGTCTGAAACTGCACATGAGCTATTGTTAAGTACATAATGGCTGTTATATTTTCCCATTAAGTTACTGCATTTATTCTTCACACTGACAATCCAAAACCCAACCATGAGTTACAAAAAGTTTCTACCGTAAGTTCCCTGTTTTTCTGATACATTTCAGGGTGGTAATAGTCAGCAGTTACATTACATACCTTGTGGTCTCTGTGAAGTTAATTACCAGTTAAAATTCTATGAGAAATTAATAAAAATTTTTTTTTTCTAGTTCCTAATAAAGGACAGTCCATGCTGATACATATTTACACATATCTTACCATTTTTAGCAGAGATGATATCATTTTGAAGAGTATTGAAATTAATCCTTCCCTCCCATCACTTTAGGTGGTCTTTACGTGCCAGGCATGTATGAAATGTCCTGAAAGTGTGACTATGTTGACAGTTTTCCATTGCTTCTGCTCATGAGAACTCCGTACTGCTCGTAAAAAATGCTTCACTTTCAGGGCTTACAATTTGACACTTCTAGCTAGTTATTTTCAAATGGGCTTTTTATGCAAATAGATTGGTTTTGATTGAATTCAAGGATAAAAAATCAGGAAAAACTTCAAAAAACAGAATGTTCTATTTCAGCTGTAAGAAGATACTGAAATGGCCTAATTTAAGGGACATAATTTAAGAAGTTAGCCTTTCTACTCTCCCTGATTACTCAGTGGGGTGAAAGAGCTTTATCAGAAGTGGTACTCCGCGGGCCTAGTTACAGGTCCTGCTCTGAACTACCCTCCAGGAGAACTTCTTTCTTTCTTTTATCTGCATGGAAATTAATCTCTTCACAGAGGCTACATTTTGGCATCCTAAAACTGAGGCAGAAGGAATACCTCCCAAGGGTGGTGAATAAGGTTAGGCAGGTGGGCATGCTTGCCTGAAAATAAAGAGAAAATGAATGTCCAGGTCTGTTTCTGCCTTGGACCTGGGCTTAAGAGGATGCCATGTGAAAGTAATCAGTGGTGTTATAGTTAGTTCATTTTGGTAGCCTTCTCTAAAATTGAGCAGATTGTTAAATTAAACAAACAAACAAACAAAACAACTGGGGTGTCTGTGTGTGTGAATTTTGTTCTAGTTACCGAAATGAAAAAATAAAGCTGACATACCTTATTTTGCTCCACATGGTGCATTCCGTGTGACCTTTCATTTCAGACATTGGCAACAAAAGCAAAAGAATAGATTTCTTTTGTTGCAAATGTTTTTTTTCCACCTATGCAGCACATGGAAATGTAGAGTGTGTTCTCTCTTGATTAGGTTGGGTTAAAGAAGACCAGTCTCAAAATACACCACAGCCTGCTGATGCAAGCATCAGTTTGGAATCAGGCTGGGGTTGTATTTGAATGTGGAAGAGTATGCGTGTGAACAAGAAACATGCATCTTGTTAGGAGTACCTAAATGAGTGTTGTGTAGAAGAAGGTGAAATAAGCATTGTCATTGTATTTTTCCCAGCTTAATGGCTACTACAGTTTTGATTTCCACTCAGCAGCACACTTCCAGTGGCTATCTCTAAACTGTGAAGGGAAGCTTGTCTCCCGCTGCTAGGAGCAGCGTGGGCCAAAGGTAGATAAGTGATGTCATGGAAAAGATACTCCTGTGACTTTTGATGTGTAGATAGAAAATGGCTGTCATTTAGAGATGTTTTATTCTGGACAATGGCAGCTACCATTGTCCAGCAAGTGCTGAGTCCCCAGGGACTGCAAGTCCCCAGGGTTTGGGAGTGCAATCCTATCAATGCTGCACTTTCAACTTTGCAGTTTCACCCAAGTTCTCTTACGGCCAGTTTTGTGATGGCCAAAGCATTGAGCCTCAATGGTAGAAAAGCAGGTTTGACAACTACTACTTCTGCTCCTGTCTCAGTAGGAGATTAACTAGTGACTCAGTGCTGTGTTCCTCTAGCTCTGTTTTCTCAGGTGGAAGAATGCCGATTCGTGGTAATCTTTTGTGAGCCTGCTGGGAATGCAGGTTAGTCTTTTGCTCTGGAGGGGAATTTAAGATTTTCCCAAGTATAGGGAGCCAATTGGATTGGTCATGACTGAAGCCAACTGTTAGGGATAATGTTGGACTCCATTAAAATAAAAGCAATTGGCCTCACATCCCAGGGAGGATTTCTTGAGTTGCTGCCCATGCTAACATATATCTCCTATAACGGGTGCCATTTCAGGAAAAAGGTAGAGAAAACCTTTGGTTTATTGCTGTATGAAATTAAGCTGCAGATAAGTCACTTTCTTGCAGAGCAGCTCTGAAGTATCTGTGTGTTGTGAATTATGCCTGGTCGTTTTGGTGACAAAAATAACCTTTTACTGCTTTTTATTTGTCAGCTTTGCAGATTCAGCACAGCTGTAGATGAGTGAGCTGGAGTCTGTTCTGCTTGCAGGTAGCTCCCAGAATCATTAACTATTTGCTATCTTCATTGAGAATCATGAACTATTTCCTTTCTTTATTGTTGCTGATGCACAAGCCTGAAAGACTCAGTATTGGAGTCTCAGAAAACTGAATTTTCAGGGCTGGCAACTAGGAAAACCATCTTTTCTTTACTTCTAAACTGAGCAAGGTTGATTTGGAAGGCAGAGAAAGTAAACACTGCTATTTCACAAGGTTGCCTTAGAGAGTCTAATCATCGTTTAATTTGGAGCAGTGCCTTTGGAGGGCAGCAGGCAGCACTTTACAGTACAGTAAAGGGTGATACCCTTTCAGCGGTGGTTTTGACTTTAAAAATTCAATGAATTAATGCTTTTGTGAAGTCAAGAAATGAAATAAAAGTAAATAGTAAAAATTCTCCATACCAATAATTGATATTCCTTTTCTTTTCAGGGTAAGGAATAATGCCTGTAAAAGTAGCATTTACTCTCACTCACAGGTGTTGCGTTGCTGAATGGAATGACAGTAGTTTTTGAAAATCCGTGTTTTGTTCCAGAGGGCTTAACTGGTTGGCAAAGGATAAATCAATGACAAGAAGTTCTCGTATACAACTTGCATAAATATATCCAGCACTTAAGCAGTTTATCTGCAATTCTAATGGGTTGCATTACTGATGAATTACTCCACCTTAAAGCTTGGCCTCTGCCAAGATTTCAGTGGTGACTTTGGCTCTCTGAACACCAAGGAGACCAGTGGAAGTAGCAAATCAAATTCAGATATAGTCTGTTATTGAAGACACTGCAAAGCAGAAGAGGAACAAAGAACAGATACACACTAGCATTCCTATTACAAATAGTATTTTCTAGAGATCTCTTACTAGTTAGACATGTATAGGACTATGCATAGGTCTCATGACATGGCATGTTTCCTTCAGATAAAGCATGGGATAAGCAGTTAATTTTTAAAATCTTAAGACGCTTAAGAGTTAAGAGTTGTAAAGAAGGTAAGAGACTTGCTGATACACTTCAGCTTTGTCCTGCAGACTGTGTGGTATTTTAATTTTTTGGGCTAAAGCACATCAGTTTTAGTTTTCAGAGCAGACTAATAATTTGAGTTTCCTTTAGCTCAGAGTTCCAATTCTGAGTACTCTCATGGAGCCTGTACTCAAGGCATTCTAAACATGGTTCCCTTTTAAGGCTTTTATAGCCTTTCCAACTTGTCTTATTTCCCATTTCTGCTAATAAGGAAAATAAACTCTGTCTGCTTATCAGTACTCATCCCCAAGTTCTCAGCAGATCTGTGAGGCAGGTAGTGATTTGGTATAATCTTTTTGCTTACACTGGAAAACTGTTTCCATGAAGTTTTCTTGAAGTCTTAATCCAAGAGAAGCAGCAGAAGTTCAGTTGCTCTACTTCTTTTCAATGACAGTAGACATAGCACTTGGGCTAGTTGTTTAGATAATCTCCAGGTAGGCTTGGCCACCCGGTGTGCTTATCTTAGTGAGCCTGAACCATCCATCATAACAAGCAACCCACAATTCACAGTGAGCGCTAGCTGACACACTAGGAAAGACTCTTCTCAACTACCATGTGTGTACACAGACTGGAGCACTTTCTGTTCTCAGCTGCACAGCAATAAATCTGTATGTTGCCATTAATAAAATCTCTGTTGGATTGCTGTCACACATGCACATGATTATCTGTGTCCTCAAAAAAGGTTTTTCTCCTCTGATATGTTGCCAAGCTCATGCTCTCATCGGTCAGCCTCTTCTGGCAGTGAAAAGATTTCAAAAGACTTTTCATCTCCAACTTCTTACAAAATAGAGAAGTGCAAATCAGAGTACTGTATGTGTGAAAATCTGTATGAATAACTGGGGCCAGCGGAGGAAACTAGTTCTTGTGAAATTAGAAGTCTTTGGGAAAAATAAGAATTGGCTTACAGTGTAGTATTGCAAAGAAATGTGTTTTTCAATAAATGTAAGGACTACTACTGTGTTGCAGAGCATTTCCATCTGTTCCAAATTGTACCAATGGTGCCCTGGTCCTCTGTGCTTGTCATTTGGGCATACCACTGAACCCATTCTGACCTTCTGCTTATCATCAGGGAACGCTGGGAGTTTTGTTTCAAAAGCAGATGGGAGTTGTAGGTCCTCACAGCAAAGCATTTTGACTCAAAGGAAGTAAAGCAATACCTCTCTACCGGAGATACAAGATTTCCTTTTTATGTTTTCAGCTGTGATTTTTTTTTTGGTTTTGTCTCAATTTTATTACCCTACAACTTCACTTTGGTAAGTAGAGATGGTTAGCAAATAACATGAAAAACTGTTAAAACTTATATTGAGTTTTAATATATTTGCCTTCCTTGCCAAATTTGTTTCACAGTCAAACAGAAGGTTGTGTGTAAAGAAAAGGAATGGCTGGAGTTAAACCTTGAGATCACAATTTTGAACAAGTTTTGACTGATTTTGAAAATCAATCAAGTTCTTTTAGGTCTTTGCAGACATTTTCTATGGTGGACATTTTCAGTGAGTGTATTCTTTCAGAAGTTATCAAGCATCCTAGCTGTCAGATGTCTTTCTTGAAATACCTAGTAAGTATTTCTGAAAATCCATGGGTTTTTAAACAGTGTCCTAGACCTTGAATGCCTTTCCTTATGTAAAGTAACCTGAAGCACTGATCCTGAAAGAACAATCTATATAGATTAATGGATTTCTGGAGTACCTACATAGTATTCAATTATAGATTAGCATTAGGTGATGGACACATTGAAGTGTTACGTTGTGATTTTGGCAGTTTTGCGTGGTTCTGTGTTTTTCCCCATCAGTAGAAATGCCAATAAGAGTAATTTAAAAAAAGAAAGTGCATTTTTTACTAGAGAGCACACAAACATTTCTGTAGGTAATGAGCTCCCCCAACATAAAATAAGTATTAATTTAGCAACCTGTCACCTATATGAGGGCAGTCTTTGATGTTATAATTTATTCATTTCTTGGCTCATAGTTTGAGTCACTTAAAGTATCATTGATGGACTTTCTGCTAGAATTTCCACCTTTTGCCCTTCATCCTGTTTGCTCTGGGCTCCTATCTGGGATGATACCAGCAAAGATGTTCCCTTGGCACAGGTGCAAAGGTTTTTCAAGAATGCTCTTGATCACCAAGTTTTTATCTTGTTCCTTTACACTCCAGTAATTCTGTTTTCACTATAGGATAATAGTACAGGCTTCCAAGATCACTGGTAGGTGCAGCATGTCCTTTGTTTACCCCACTACCAGAATATAGCCCTGGTCCTGCTAAATTGTACGGAGTGTTCTGGTCCCTTAGACACACTGGAAAATCCCAGTGACATAAAAGTACTTTTCATAGAATCATACAATAGTTTGGGTTGGAAGGGACCTCTGAAGGTCATCTAGTCCAACACCCCTGCCCTGGGCAGGGACATCTTCAACTGGATCAGGTTGCTCAGAGCCCTGTCCAACCTGACCTGGAATGTTTCCAGGGATGGGGCATCCACCACCTCTCTGGGCAACCTGTGCCAGTGTTTCACCACCCTCAGCATAAAACATTTCTTCCTTCTATCTCGTCTAAATCTACCCCCCTTTAGTTTAAAGCCATTCCCCCTTGTCCTGTCGCAACAGGCCCTGCGAAAAAGTTCACTGCCATCTTTTTTATAAGCTCCCTTTAAGTACTGATAGGCTGCAACAAGGTCTCCCTTTTCCTCTGATCTCTGACCTGAGAAATACCTGGAGGTCTTTGAATTTTGTTTGATCAATCTTTTCATTAGCCCTAACTTTCTTTCCATTACATTGGTCAAGAGAATTGATCTTCATTCAAGAAATGTCTGTATAATATTGTTGCTTTGCATGAATATGCAGTAGTGCATGTTCATGGAGTGCTATACAATTTCTGCATTCTATATATGGATTATAAATAACTGTACTGTTGTTCTGTGCACTCATACAAGTTTAAATGGCTAGAATTATGAATTGCATATTTTTAAAATGTATATTTAAAAAAATACTCAGTGAAGGAAACTGATGTGTAGCTGTAGGAAAATCTGCCTTTTGTCCATTATTTTTGAAAGGATGGTAGGGGTCATCTTATAAAGAACATGTAACAACCAATGACTTCGTCTGGAAGTGCAGGTGCTCAGCACTTTGTAGTAATCAGCCCTGTGTCTCCTAATAATTATGCCCTTGAGGCTTTCTCATCTCAATTTTTCCATAACTAATATAATCCAAACTATATTATCCTATTAGGAGACTCATTTTTTACTCCAACAAGCAGCATGCACCTGTCTGCTTACCATGAAGAAAGCAGTGACAGTGTTCTCCCTCTGTTGTTTCAGTGTTAAAGGAGATAATTCAGGCTGTAAATAGGGAAGATCGAGCTTGTTGAGTTAAAATGAGCACATTAATTCTTGAATGGAGCCCTACTTTATGCTTTTGTTCCTTCATTATTCATTTTACATAGCTTGGCTATCTCTGTAGTGGACGGGGAGAGAGGCTGCAATTGTACAATTTAGAGCACCTATCTCAGGTCGCTATTTGGAATAAATGCCCTGTTTCTTTTCACCAGCTAGGGGATGCAGCCCTGGAGCTCAGTAGTGTGCACATCTCCACTTAGGCACGTAACCTAGTTGGTATGTTCAGGGTAGAGGGGAAAAGATAACATTAAAAAGGAACAGCTATGATTTAAAAAGTGCTTCTACATTATACAAGTAATGAATTACCAGTCAGGCATAATGCCAGGTTTGAGCTGATGGGAACTCTCATCACAAGTAGATATAAATGCAGCTGTGTTGTCAAAACTTTGAGCTGTTGCACAGTCTTTTGAACAAGGAGGAGTGTGTTACAACAAAGCATTTCTTTTTCCCTCCTTTCCCACCTCCAAGACTACGTTCTTTCTGTTCCTTCAGAGCCAGGCAGCTTGAAGCATTCTGCACTATTTCCATCTACATTATACCAACTTAAACTTGCAAAGAGAAGTGATGCTTGGGAAGTCAGAATTCAACCAACTGAAAAATTTGAAAGGTAAAAATGTTATTTTTAGCTGTAGAAGCTAACATGGTGTGCAGCACAGAGCAAATGGTGTTCAGGTTTTCACAGAAGGACTGTGAAAACAGGTCTTTTGCAGATGTCTGAATAGCCAGAGAAGCCATTGGAAGCACTTCCCTTCCTGCTGGGAAGTACTCCTCAGATGAACCTTCTTTTTTTTTTTCCTTAAGTATCAAAGTCTGTTTATGGAGCTGAATCTGTTTATGGAGCTGAAGCTTTTGGCATATTTTTGCGTGCCACCCACAAGATGGCATGTACATGCTGCTTGTGTGTCGTGTTCACAGAGATGTTCAGTATTCTGAATGGAGGCTGTCATTTGGGGGAAAATGGCTCAGCCTTCAAGCTCAAAGTTTCCCTTTCCCTTCTTTTATTATCCCTTTTCCACCTTCCTTATTGTTTAAGCTTAATAGAAATGCAGGTTGATGGACAGGAAGAAAAGGCAAGTATAACAATCATGAATGTCTGAAAAACATTATTGCTATGAACCCATAGTAGATGGCAGATTCCCCTGAGCAGAGGATGGTTCGTATTTATTTATTCTGCCTGGTATTCTTCGGTGCAAGGGAAAACAAATTACAGCTGAGGTCCCCTGTGTTCCTATCTATCACCATGACAGTGCACCTCTGGTGCAATAGCACAGATATGAATGCTGAAAGTTACTATGAAAGTGCTTCCACTTCATCTCTTACTCTCACTGTCTGTGCTAATGAAGCTTTAGCTAGAGCAACTTCCCTCTAGATGAAGAGGGAAGCCACTGTGCTGGTTTAAAGAGGGAGAGCTCTTGGTGGTAGTAGCCTTTTGGTGATGAAACATACCACAGACTACATGATTGCTGCCACACAGTCTCTGCTGTGAAGGGAAGGGGCCAGTGAGAGGTTTGAAAGTACCTGCTAAAAGTTTAGATACTTTGGGTTTCTTCCATGGAGAACTAAACCCAAACCTTCTTCTGCTGTCATTTAGATCCAGCAGCTGATGTGCAGTTTTTGCGTTACTCTTCAGCAGGCATCCCAGTGGCAGGTTGACAGATGACTCTTGCCAAGTAACAGCACCATTCAATGAACTCCTATATTGCCTGTGTTTCTCCCTCATCTTTTATGTGAAATAGTTAAGCAATCCTGATCTTTGAGTTTAGGATGTTTCTGTAAAACAGGGAATGGCACATACTGCTCAGATAACCCTATGACTGAGAGACTGAGACACCCCTACTGAAAACTGTCTGCCTGCACTCGCCATCTGCTTTCTATCTCTGTGTATGAAGGTATGAAAATTTAATGTAGAGGTAGAGCTGGTGCCTGCGTCAAAGAACTTTTGAAACAGGTTTGGATTTTTTCACTTTGCAAATTATTCACAGAAATCTTTAAATACCTTCTTGAAAATCATTTGAAGCGTGGATGGCATTGAGTTTGTTCTGTGTATAGTTTAAACACACATTTCAGCTGCAGATTATAGCCAACATTACACAGTTTATTTGTTTAGTCAGCCAGCAAGGACCAGGTTTTTCAAAGATTTCAGTCCCCACAAGCAGGACCAAGACTTAAAAGAATACAAATACTGTTTTTCCTGCTTGCTGAGGTGCTAAAGTCACAACCAGGCCATTACCTTGTGAATTGGGCACCTGGTGTTGAGGATTAACACCTGAAAATCTGTTTCTTTGCATACTCTTAAGAAGTGGTCTTGAATTCTTCATTATTTCCCCCCCCCCCTCACAGGTCAGTGTCCCAACACTGTAAAAAGCTACCCTGGATTTTGCCTGTTGGCCAAGTCTGTTGCCTAGACTTAATTTTACAAACCAGAGTTGTGTGTGTCTGCAACATACTTCACATGATGTTCCAGGTGAGTGTACCTTTGGGTTTGAGAACAGTTGTGAGTCATCAAATGAGAGTTCAGATAAAAAACTCCTGAGTGGATGAGTTGGTGTCCTGGTTTCGGCAGGGATAGAGTTAATTTCCTTTTTAGTAGCTGGTACAGTGCTGTGTTTTGGATTTAGGAGAACAATGTTGATAACACACCGATGTTTTAGTTGTTGCTAGGTAATGCTTACACTAGTCAAGGACTTTTCAGCTTCCCATGCTCTACCGACTGAGAAGGCTGCAGGTGCACAAGAAGCTGCATCACTTGCTTTGCATATTATTATTATTGCTATTATTATTTTATTTCAATTATTAAACTGTTTTTATCTCAACCCATGAGTTTTTCTCACTTCTACTCTTCCAATTCTCTCCCCCATCCCAAGCGGCTGTGTGGTACTCAGTTGCCGACTGAGGTTAAACCACAACAGTTGGTTTTGTAGTTTGTTGTTGTTTTTTAATGAACTTCATCTGCCCCAAATTTGTCTCTACATAGTGTCTAGCAAAAGTGTGTGCGCCACTGAAAGTTTCAAGCTAAGGCTAATGAGAGCCTCATAAAAACTTACGCATCATCTCCTGAATAGGAAAATTTCACCTTCAGAGTCCTGGATCAAAAATGCCATCGAAATCATTGCTCTGATGTCTCTATTGAAAAGACAGTATCATTAGTACATTTTTCTAAGTGCTATTTCTCTCTAGTGTGCATTACCATTAAAACTTCCAGTACTAAAATCTATATTACTTTCCTTTTTAAATGAGGTTTCATTCAGTGCCTTCCCTGGTTGCCTGAACTATGAATGATTGGCTCTGCATGAAGCACTTTGTAACCCTCCTTATGGAGGAAGCCATATAAAAATAAATGTTACCATTAGGTATATTTTGCATACTGTAGCTGTGTGTAATTACTGAGCCTGGGATTCACCATTCTGCTGACCCTGACTTCCCCAATGTGCTTTGGGCAGGTTTTGTGACAGTTGAAACAAATGTAGTTTCAAAGGATTACAGAGGTTGCAGTTGTTATTTCTGTTATGCAAGATAGAAGAATAGGCAACTAGTATATAATATATCCAAAGTTATTAAAGTATGTCCTTCTTTGAAGGGCAATCGCTTAAGGGTCTGTCCTTACAAGGTTATTAACTCATCATTTTCAGATTATGCTCTATGGATCCCTGGAGGTCTATTAGCTGCTTCTAAGAGATCTGAGAAAGGTAATTAAGAAAGGCAAGGATATTACTAGTATGCTGACATTAGAGGATCCAAAGGGAAATGCTTAAGGGTCTGCAAATCAGCAGAGAGAAAAAAAAGCTGAAAGCCACTGAACGAGAATTTCTAGGGAGTACATGGGCATACCCTGTATTTTGCAGGTCATTCTAATAGGAAATGTTTAATCTGCCTCAGCAGATTTCAAATTCTGTAATCCCATCTTAGTTTGGAGGCATCTTAAGGGTAGATGCTGTAAAAGGTTATATTAACTTGTATATTTTTTGCAGAAAATAACACTAGATAACTGAAAGACTAGCCTAGTAACTTATATAGGCTTCTGTGAATAATGAAGACTGCTTTTTTAGTAATGATGTCCTTTATAACTGTTATGCAAAACACAGGTTTCTCAAAAGGGTGCTTAGTGTGTCTGTGGTAAGGATGCATAAGGGGAAGAAAGGAACAGTGTCATATGCTCATCTGACATAGATTTACTTAGCTTTAATGGAGCTTTTTAGTGAAGTGTGCAGATATACACTAGCAGGATTTAACCTCGAGGACTTAAACAGCAACTGGAAATTTTTGATTTCTGGTTGTGTCTTGAGAATGTCTGGAAAGGACAGGTCTTATAGATACTTCAGTTACTTCTGTGTACTGGAGTAGGAAACAGGAAAATATCATAACATTGCTGATCTTAGTAATGATCCATGGTGTTGCCTGGGCTCAAAGCAGTTTTCACTGTGAAGTTGTATAATGCTGGCAGTGTGATTCCTAGTAATTCCTGAGAATGACATTGTTATTTCTATAGATGATATATAAGCATCTGCATTCGGTATGTTATGTGTGCATTCCCTGTCTACAGAGGTGAAAACAGCATGGCTGTAGTTGCTACCCTGTTCAGCACTGTTCATGTTAATGAATGGCAGAAATGGTCTGGACTTCTCCAAATCAGCATCTGTCTGGGCTCCTTTGTGGCCTTGGGAAAATTGTAGATGAAAGTACAATACTCAGAGAATCACAGAATCATAGAATAGTTTGGGTTGGAAGGGACCTCTAAAGGTCATCTAGTCCAACCCCCCTGCCCTGGGCAGGGACATCTTCAACTGGATCAGGTTGCTCAGAGCCCCGTCCAACCT
>NW_008794080.1:221613-236002 GCF_000699145.1 Aptenodytes forsteri
AGGATCTTGAACTCCACCATTTTGTGGTCACTGCAGCCCAGGCTGCCCTTGAGCTTCACATTCCCCACCAGCCCCTCCTTGTTGGTGAGAACAAGGTCCAGCATAGCACCTCTCCTCGTTGGCTCCTCTACCACTTCTAGAAGGAAGTTATCATCGACGCATTCCAGGAACCTCCCAGTTTCCTTATGCCCTGCCATGTTGTCCCTCCAAGAGATGTCAGGGTGGTTGAAGTCCCCCATGAGGACCAGGGCTTGTGAGCGTGAGGCTGCTCCTATCTGTCTATAGAGGGCCTCATCCGCTCGGTCTTCCTGGTCTGGTGGCCTGTAGCAGACCCCTACCGTAGTGTCACCTGTCCCTGCCTTCCCTTTTATTCCTGACGCACAAGCTCTCGGTCGGCTCCTCATCCATCCCCAGGCAGAGCTCCATGCACTCCAGCTGGTCATTAACATCGAGGGTGACACCCCCCCCTCATCTCCCCCCCCTGTCCTTCCTAGAGAGCCTGGAACCATCTGTTCCCAGATTTAGAAAAGACTCCCTCCCCCTCTAAAGTTACTCTTTTTGTTCAAGTGAGGCTGAGGAGTTTGTGTAGCCCCAGAGTGTGCTTTACTGTTGCAGATGAACACTTCTCAGATTTTTCCTCTTTGTATTTGCTGTTCTGCATAGGACAAATTTACCAAGAAGCTCAGCTGAGGCTGAGAGTAGCTCTTCTGACTTAAAAAATGCCTCTGAATAAATTATCCACTGTGAAAGAATGATACATATGCTACCTAAGAGCCAGAAAGGTGAAACAATAAAGGATGTTCTTAGAATAGTTCCTAAGAATCTGGGCTTCCTAGAGGAAAATGAGGCTTCTGGAGTGTGATACAGAGAACACATTTTAGGAACCTGCCCCTCTTCAGTAACTGTATATGGAAGTGAGGTATCAAACTAGGAATGCCTAAAGTTAAATGGTGTGAATGCCCCTCGGTCAGCAGCTTTCAGGATGTTGAGCAGCACAGGTACAGCATGGCAGTTGTGGCTGAGTGGGTGGCTGCACCAAGGCTGCAGCCTGAAATTGCACTGGGGCAGAGAGAAACAGGACACACAGATGTTGCTGCATGCAAATCTGGAGAGGAGCTAGTGTTTCCCATTGTAGGCTTTCTAGCCAGCAATTAAATGGATAGTTATTTACGTTCTTTAATTTTTGATGATTTTTGGATGATTTTCATCTCTTCTCATTCCCTGTCTTTTGGTGTACAATTCCTGAGAACAAGAGTGCTCCCATAAACTCAACACTTTTTCCACTGCATGAACAATGTGAAAGGGCTATGATATCTCATTCATTTCCCTCTGTTGTTGTTACAATATATAGGTAGCTGGATTCAAACTTGTTTCCATGCTGAACATGTATTTGTATTTCTATTCAGAAATCAATAAATGTTCTGAGGAACACAAAAAATTGTGGATACTTGGGAGAAATTCGTAGCATTTTTATACAGGAAACAAGATTAGATGTTCACAGGACCATCTTTAGGCCCTGCAGCCCACAGATTCATAGGATTCTCAATATGTCCCTGCAAATGAAGAGTTAATTTTTGGAGACAAAGCAAAACACATTGATACTGCAAACCGTAAATTAAGATGCTGAAAACAAGGTCTTTATTTTGGGCTGATTAGAAGCCTGCCTCACAGAAAGCTGGCTATTGCCAAATGTCATGGGAATGAGGGACTTAAACATGTCACTGAAATATGTACTGCAAGTTCCTTCATGATGAAGTCTCAGATAAATAAGAAACACCTCCAACTTACATCTTGAGAAAGCCAAATAAATTACAGATGGAAATGAATGGAAATTAATTCAGGGTATAGACTTAAACCTGGCCTCTAGGGACACAGTAATTGTGCCTTTTAGAAAATGGTCTCCTGCTCTTTGCATTTTAACTGTCCGTAATTACTTTTGTGGTTTGTTGGTTGTTGAGGAGCTTGACAAGCTGGGAATTGGCAGATTCGGTGTTGCCTTTATTTACAGTGCTTTTGCCAAGTCATTAAGTCAGCAATAGGAGGCTTTGTTCTGACAAAACTAATCCCTCAGTGTGGCCGGACACCACATTTTCCTTTTAACTCTGTGCTACTGTTTAAAACTATTTTGGCCGAGATTTAGGTTGGCATGAATTGTCAGAACACCACCAAAATCAGTGTAGACAAGCCAAGCTTTTTTCCCTCCATCCCTGTCGTGTTTTGTTTTTTCTCACAATGAGCTGTGCAAAGCTGATTATGGCTAGGGCATTCTGTAGACCTAGCTGACTTCTGTTGCTCCAGCGAGGGTATTTTTGTACTACCGAAGGAACAGGGGATAGGAAGTTGTTCCTGCGGGAGGCATGGAGAATGCCAGATAGCCCCAGGAGCTTTCAGAGTCTGTTGGATTTGCTTGCTTCATAAATGCAACAACATTGCTTGCTGCTCACTTAGTCGTATTTGCTTGGCTCTGCCAGTGTTGTCCGGCTCTGTCAGTAGCTGCCTTGAACGAGGATGAAGGGCTGGTGCATAATGAAGTTGTGCTGCTAACCTCAAGGACTGTTGAATAACCATCATGGGGCAGAGTCCAGAGATGTGCTTTGTAAAGTGCTCAGGGATACTTGGACACTAAGTGTGATACAAATGCTAATAGTTGTTATTATTCTTTCTTAAGAAATCAGGGCATGTTTTTATCATTATTCTGCAGGTCTCAGTGTCCTTGTACAGTTAGGCCCTGATCTCATCAGGATAACATTTGAATTGGAAAAGAGCAAATATGTAAGATCTTTACACTGAAATTTCCTCAATTTTATTAGCCCTGGATGTATTAAAAACTGACGTTAATGGTGACTTTCTGGCACCAGCAGAGTCTTAAAGTGCTTTATACTTTCTGCAAAGTGACTTGTAAACTCTGGGATAAAACCTGCTCTGGCTGCTGCAACTCTGCCTCTTGTCCTTTCTGCCATAAATCATAGAATCATAGAATCATTTAGGTTGAAAAAGACCGTTAAGATTGAGTCCAAGATGAATTAGGGAAAGAGGAACTTGCTGAGGAACTTTCCTGTCTTAGAATCATAGAATCGTTTAGGTTGGAAAAGACCTCTAAGATCATCAAGTCCAACCAGTAACCTAGCACTGACAAGTCCACCACTAAACCATGTCCCTAAGTGCCACATCTACACGTCTTTTAAATGGTGATGGTGACTTTTAAACAGGGATGGTGACTCAACCACTTCCCTGGGCAGCCTGTTCCAGTGCTCGACAACCCTTTCGGTGAAGACATTTTTCCTAATATCCAATCTAAACCTCCCCTGGCACAACTTGAGGCCATTTCCTCTCATCCTATCACTTGCTACTTGGGAGAAGAGACCGACACCCACCTTGCTACAACCTCCTTTCAGGTAGTTGTAGAGAGCGATAAGGTCATTTCTCTTCTTTCAATAAAAAAAATGTTTCAGTGAATTCCAGGCTCTGACCCTGATGCACCTTGCTGGTGTACTGGTTTTACAAGGGTGCAACCCATCTGAGCTAGCCTGGGATCAAATCTGGCCTCCTGAGAAGTCTTCGCTTCTCCTTTATCTATTAAAACAAGCTGTTTGCAACTCAGACTTTTGTAACATTGTAAGATTTGATAAATGAGCTTTAACCCCAGGTCTCTTGTTAATTGGGGTATCTGAAACTTCTTGTTGCAGTTAAAGTAGCCATCTTCTGAAGGCATTTGGGGACCAAGTCTCATTCCAGGAAATATTAATTAATTCAGTGCCTAACTACTTGGAGGACAGAGTCCACTGGCCATATGATGGAAGTACAACAACTCTTCGCATGAAAAACCCCTGTCCTTTAGCATAGTAGAAGCTGACTCAAACTCCTAATGAGCTTACTCTTTTATCAGTACATTTCTTTACAAATCCTTGGTACCATTCAAACTGCATTATTGATCAGAAACACTTTAGTTTAGGGGCATGGTATTCCACAAGAGCTGCTGGGCGCAGGCTGGACCCGTGGTGGGAGGAGGGAGATCCTTGTGTGCTCTGGGGTGGGTGGTGGCACGCTTCTCAGGGGACATCTGGGGCAGGGGACAACAAGCGGTGCTGACGGCAGGGTGCTGGCAGTGGGGCAAAGCCTAAGGATTAGGCAAACGGAGACAGCTTCTTGCCCTCGGTGCTAAGCTTTCCCATTGGATCTCCACCCTTACCCAAGAGTAAATGGGAGGGTGAAGGGTTCCCTTTCTTTGCTGGGGAAGAACCAACTCAAATCACCCTGTATTTTATTCTGAGCACGTACAGATGCAGTTGCGATGGAGTGGTTGCTGCACTGGAAGTTCACAGGAAAGTCTACCTGGTGATAATTTATTCATACACTCAGGTGTTCAGTCGTCAGCATCCTGAAGGTGAAGATCAAAACAGCTTAACGCTGTAAGTGTAATGCTTCCATCAAGTTAAACGTGCATTTTGGGCTGTGTAAGATCCTTGCTTTATTTATTTGTTTATTTACCTAGTCACTGTCGATTAGTGTTATTAAGTTAATCAACAGAGGTCCCATAGACCTGTGTGTGTCTAAGTGGTGTAGCAGGTCGCTAACTATTTCCCCTTGGATTATGGGGTCTTCATTCTGCTCTCTGTCCCTGTCTCCCAGCTCAGGGGGCTGGGCACCCAGAGAACAACTGGTCTTACTATTAAAGACTGAGGCAAAGAAGGCATTAAGTACCTCAGCCTTTTCCTCATCCTTTGTTGCTATGTTTCCCCCCTGCATCCAATAAAGGACGGAGATTCTCCTTAGCCCTCCTTCTGGGCACAATGGATAATTTGAAAGTAAATGCCTCCAACCTTCTCTAGCAGCCAAAGGGAGGAGGCTTGTATACTCAGATACATCTTGGTTATTTCCCTTAATGTTTGGATTTTCTCTTGGATTCTCTTTCAGGCATATGGTTCTGAGCCATTATCAGCCTTTTATTTCTGTTTTCCTTTTTTGGTCTAGGAGGACCCTCTCAGAGATTTAGATGTCTTTCTACTTTGGACATCTCAGATGGTGCTATTCAGTGGGAACCTTTTGCCTGCACAATGGCTGGAGTATTGCTTAGAATGTCTGACATTTGCTAGTATTGCTGAAAGGACAGGATTCTTGTTGAAGGAAGCAGAAAAAAAATTGCATAGCAAAAGGCACAATTTTAGTAGAAAGCATGTAGCAAAAAAGTTGTTCTGCTAAACTTAATGCTGTTAAATCAGTCAATTCATAAGTTACCACAGAGTACAAATTCTTTAGACTTTACTATTTCACAGAGAAAATTAACAATTGATAAATGTAATTTCAGGCTTAAGACTTCCAAAGTGAGTTGAATTCTGTGTGGAATATGTTTGACTCTGATTGTCGTGACTGTTGTTGATCTTCAGTCGTTTGTTCACTCCGGAAATAAGAGTCAGGTTTAATCTAGATTTGGCACACAGGGAAAGCTAAATGTTATGAGGGAAAGTGTGAAGTTCCAATAGCATGCTTTGGTGGTGTGGAAGGGAAGCTGATTTCCTTTAAAAAAAAGAGAGGATGAGGGTAAACGATCAGGTCCTTAAACAGAGCATTAACTGATCTGCATACTGATTTTACCAAAGAAATGTTGTTTTGATATCTAAGATGCAATAGAAAATTTGTCTTTTCTAATCTTATTTTTGCTTATACTCACTAAGATTTTTCTTTCTCAATTTTAACAGGGAACAGCCTACAAAGCACTGGAGATAGAGGAGAAGATTCCTGATGGAAAATATTCAGTAAATCTGATATTTTCTGAAGTATAGAGGTTAGTTAATGCCTTCAAGACACTACAGATCTGAAAGAAACTCTGAAGTCCAAAATTGACCTTATAAAGCAAGAGGAGAGGGTTGTTTTGAGAAGTATTTTTCTTTTTTGATTCCGTGAAACAGGATGCTAGCCATTGTGTAACACTGTGAAGAAAATAACAGTGATTAGAAAATTAAAAGTTCAGAGTTGGTAGTGTTGGTGGTAAAGGTGTTTTATAATCTTAAAGAAACTGCTCCAATTTCCTTCTCACCTGCAAGATTTGCTGCTTTTATTTCTATGAATTATTTCATTGAATAAGAAAAAAAATCACATTTGTTTGGAGTGAAAACAAGCAACAATCTTCATCTGAGCAACAAAAATACTTATTTGTAATTTGTCTTTTACACACATATGGCATTACTTCTGCAAGATTCTTGTAAAATAATCTCTTTAATTGCAAGATTATGTTCTTAGCATTGTCAGGGTTCAATTTCCTGACATTCAATTTTTCTGTTGGAAAATAGGGACTATTATAAGTGGTAAATGGAAAGTTTTTTGTCTTATTCCTATTAAGCATAGTGCAAAAGAGTAACTAAGGTGACAGAGCTACCTGCAATATTAGTAGAAAAAAGAAAAAGCTGGACTTGCCTGAGATAATAAATGGGAATAAATAGGTAGGATAAGCTGCCAGTTTGCAAGGGATCCAGGCCAGAAAGGTTCAGAGTAGTGGATAGGACTGGGCTGGAAACAAGATGCAGTCTCAGAGTCAGTATGTGAGAACAGAAACCAGGGTACAAACCAAAGGACTGGAGCTGCGCACGGAGTGGAATTCAACCATCAGTCTGCTGTAAAGTAATTACAGAAAACCACCATCATATGGTGCAGCCGTACTCGGTGTCACCAGGGCCCAGCTGAAGGGACCATTCGTCCAGCACACACTAGCAGGACTCAGCTGGTCAAAACTGGGAGCCAACCTGATCAATACTGATGCACTGAGTTTTGAGGGGAGAGAATTGGTGGTATGTGAATGAGGAGATGTACTAAATATGATGGGATCTAGAAATATCTGGAAGGTGTGTTTAATAGTGTGGTGCTAGGTAAAAATGACCAACTTAATACTGCTGACTTTACTGTAGCTGTTTTTCACCTGTTCCAGGGGCAGAATGAGAGCAGCTGATGCAGACTATAAGAGGCATGGCTTCCAACGAACCCTCAAATGGAGCAACATGCAGAAAAGTAGAAGTCCAAGGGGGTAAGCGGAGGATAAGGATGAACTAACTCATTCCTTGTAAATGAAAAATGTCTCCTGGCATGTCAGGTGACCAGAAAGAAAGTTGGTATATATGTATTTAAAGAGAGGCAGGTACACACCCCTACTGGACATCATGGTTTTGCATGCATCAGACATTAGGTTGTTTGTTGCTAAACAATGGTAATTTTGACAGCACTCTGAGTGAATCAGTTAAGAAACAAATTTATCTCATTGGGCTATGAAAAATTAGTATACCTTGATTTCTTTTACTTGAAAACAAACTGAATGGTAAAAACATTGACATGATTTGAAATTCACCTTCAGTGAGTAGATGTTCTTTTATTATTGCTATTGTATTACTATATAAATTAAATGGTTGCTGTACTGATTTTAAATCAACAGAAAGATTTCCATGTTCTATGGAAAACAAGTGTTTAAGAACAAATTTAATCTGGTATTTAAATAACCCACAATTTCATCTGTGACTCAGGGGTATTACACTGCTTTTATTATCTATTGTATTACTATATAAATTAAATGGTTGCTGTACTGATTTTAAATCAACAGAAAGATTTCCATGTTCTATGGAAAACAAGTGTTTAAGAACAAATTTAATCTGGTATTTAAATAACCCACAATTTCATCTGTGACTCAGGGGTATTACACTGTAGGGTAGATTACTTCTGTGAATATTTGATCTATATTTTCTCAGTGAAATAAAGCTTTGTTCATGCAGTTATGAAGCATTATTAGGTTGTAATCACACACAGAGTAGTCTTCATTATAGAGCACTGTTAATTACAAATGCTGTGCAATTTGCAGGCCATCTATTCTGACTGTAATTATGTCACTTGCACACCTGTGTCAGAGTATTTTCCTCTCTAACTAGGGCTCATTCTTTTGACTCAGCAAGGAGCTTCTTTTGATGGTGGAAATAGCTTGTTTGTTGTCTCGATGGGTATACAATAAGACAGAAGGGAGTGAAAACTTGGGAAACAGCCAGCAATTGAAGCAGGCAGTAAGCCCTAAGTGACTGTGTGGGCCTACCCAACAGAGGGAGCATGTTTTGAATGTAATGTGATTAAAAAATAGGCTTAAAACAGGCCGGTTTGCTGGCATGCTTTTTGCTCAGTGCAATACATATTAATTAGAGCTTTAGCACAGCTTCTCAGCAAACACAATTTTCACTCAAAGAGAAAGAAACAAGGAGAGGGAGAATTCTGATGCTGGGAATAAGGTACTATGAATAAGAATCAGCACCAATGGATTTAGTTTAAGATGGACTAGAAATTGTTGCAGCTTTATTTTATGTTTTTATAAAGGAAACCTGTGTGTCAGCTTCTAAGAGTGACAGAGATGCTGAGAATTGGCATGTGAGGATAATGTGATAATATAGAGACACCAGGGATTATGTGTACATAAAAATGCATCTCAGTCAGCCAGAAGGCCATGCTGTAATTTCAGTAAAAAGCTACGACAGAAAATCAATAGCTTTGAGAAGGGCCCACAGTAAGGCAACAGCATTATCTGCACTTTCTTCATTCTGCTTCTCTCTTCCCCTCCTTCCCTCCCTTCATAAAGACAGAGAGCTGCATGATCTTGTATTTGAGTTTTGTTAACTCTGTGCCTCCGAGTAGCTCAAGCAGGGAGGCAAGTCAGGGAATACAAAGTATGTCCAAACCAGACCCTAGGGATGGAGAATGAGTCGCGCAGGGTGTTGGGTTTATTGACAGGCTCTGATTACCTTGCAGGCAGTCTGTGTAGACTGCAGTCTCCTACACAGTGCTTCCATCACAACTGTATTCTGATCTTTAGAAAAACTTCTTAATGTATCATAGTGCAGCCTTCACTCAGCTGTGTATTTTCTGATGTGTGGATCAACAGTAAGTCCCTCTTCCAGGCTTCCACATAGGTCAGGATGTTCTGGCAGGATGATCTAGCCATGTCGTCCCAGATTATGGAGTTTACATTAGGCACTGACTTTGCAGAGCTTCAAAGACTTAAAGAGAGGTTTTCCAGGATGTCTTTTTTTTCTCCAACTTCTTTTTGCCTAAAAAGGTAGAATAGGAATTGTTAATGAAAAGTAGAGCAAAGGGTGGACTGCTTAGCATTAGCTGACACATAGTTTGTGATCATATTACTGTATTTCAATTTGTGATATTACCTCTGTATTTTGTACATAGACATGCAGTAGGTTCAGAAGTGACGTTGCATATGCATGGTTATACATTTTACTGTTTCCTGACATTTGAATTATTAATCATTCTGTGCTAATGTGCATGTCAGCTTACAGACTCTGAAACATGGTGGGGGGAAAGACTGTAAGATGTTCCTTGAATGCCCTATCCTGTTAGGGAGGATATGGAGTCAATGAGGGCCCTGTGAAGCTGTGTTACATTACACAAAACACTTTCATTGCGCACTGGACAGTGAAATGGGGGAAAGGGATGACTGCAGACAGGTAAAACTCCTCCTTCCCCATTAATCCATACTTTGTGTCCATATGCAGGTTTGGGTGCATATATGTATATGGCTTTGGTTCTATGAAAAAAAAGATAGACACATTGGAAAGGAATACAGTTTTAGGTCAGACATACTCTTTAGGCAAAAAAGTCCACCAATAACATTCAAATGGTGGACACTTTTATTTAAATTTACACTTATATTTATGTATGGAAGACAGAAAAGTTATGTAAGGAAAGTTTGCAGGAGAGGAGAGGGTGAGTGGGAGAGGTGAGTCTATTATCTGATTGGTGAACAGGGTATTATTGGGATTCTTTCTTCTTTTTTTTTATTGAAGACGATATGATATCTTACTTGCAGATTATGTTATAAAGCCAGGAACTCTCTAGGGCTTCATTGTTCTTAAATATACCCATGTGCTTGGGTGTATAAGCATTTTGGAATTGAGAGACCTTTTCCATGTTGGCATGGAGAGGTAATGTCAGCAATCCAGTGACATTAAATAATAATCCACTTGGTTTCTTTTGCTAACTGATAGCACTGAGAAATGTATGATTTTCTAGCATAGAATTAGACTGACACAGCAGCTAGGAGAAAGTGTGTTCTTTTTGCTGACGCTTCTGATTTCTTCTCACCTTATCCAAGAACTCGGTTCTTTGTGGAAAACTACGAGAAACAGCCATAGATTTGGGTCATTAATGAGAGACGATTCTAATTTGATTTTTTCCATGAAGTCTTCCTTTTATCAGAGCTCAATATTTCAATACACCAGTGCATAAAAGATTATTCAAAAGTTATTCAGTGAAAAATTCAGATGAAGAAGAGGGCATTCTCTAGCATCTAGGAAAATCTTCCATAAACAAATAAAATTTAATGACTGCTTTTCCTATGCTGTGAATATTTAAGTTCTGGCAGGCATTGGTTAGCTGGAAAACATGCTTATAAGGGAAAGTCTGTTAGGGTTTTGTCCTTAACAGCAGCTGAGCTGCATAAAATACATGAAGTACATAAAAGTAAGAACATACTATCTATCTAATCATTAAACTTTCAGGGGTGCTGGGGCTAGCTGGTATCTTAATTGCCCTCTAGTTATAGTTACACCATACTGTGGGTCACAAATAATTGGAGAAGTGTTTGAAATACAGAAGCGCCTTGACCACAGCAAGGTGCTTGATCATCTTTACAGTACCTATAGGGTAGGGCTGGGCCTGGGTGACTATAAATTAGTGATCGACACCACATTCAGGTTTGCTTGTGCTCTAACTGAACAACTATTCCAGCCTTCCAAATGCACTGAATTGCCACTGCATCCTAGGTGGAAGGCTGGAGCCTGCTAGATCAACTGATGATTTTCTTCCTTAGTCTCTAAACATCATAACTCACTGCTCTTGAGCGCTAGTGACGTGAGGAAATTTAAAACTTGGGAATTATTGTAGCAGGGGAGAACCACTGTGTGAAAAGTTTTCCTCAGAGATCCCATCATCACAGGGTGAGTCACAGCTCAGGTCAATTCTAGCCATAGCAGCCATGAGACCTTCCCTTGGGAAACGGAGAGCTGAGGATTAAATGCATGGAGAAGCAGCATACAGATCTTTGACTTAACTGGCACGAAAGCCTGAGGGCATTGTACCATGGTGTGCCAGGCAGGATTTTGATGTCAGGAGGTACTGTGATGGGACATTGCTCCCTGAGGATGCCCACAGTCCCCTTGAAGATCTGTTGGGTTTGTTTCCCTTGCACATACACACTGTTGAAAATATTTGAAAAGTGTTTCTTCATCTTAAAGAGAAACACATGTTCAAAAGTGGGAATGTTTCATCCTTTCACCCAAGTGTCTGTAATCTGGTCTGTGCTTGTTCATTCATGTTAATGGCTGAAAGCAGGGACTATTCATACTGCTTGCAAACAATCATATCTTCTGTAAGCTGTCCTAAAATTTAATCTTTTAGTTCTCTTCTTATTTCTCCTCTTTCTGGATTCCTAAAAATCCTGCAGTTCTTATCATTGTCCCTGCTTCCTTGCTTCTTCAGGCTTAAAGTATCCTGCTGTTGATGTATGAGGTATGTGTATTCTTGGGTTGTGTTACACTGTTGTTCACTTAAATAATATGTTCTTGTATATTTCAAGGCAAATAATTTCAAAACAAGGAATGTCAAGCTGAAATCGGAGACTGGTGCTTTTAAAAAACCCCAAAACATTAGGAGTCAGTGGCAGTTCTGAAATACTGGTTATTTTCTTCAAAATAGAAAATATATCAAAGTGGATTATGACCTTCAGGGAAAATTATTTTTGGCAATTTGGTTTCTGCCAGCTCACCAGAAAGCTCTCAAACAAATATAATCTATTTTAAAAGAAGAAAGCTTGAGAGAAATCAGGGGCATCAGTGAACACGACCTAGAACAGTGCTAAACAGTATTGGTAGGAGTTGCAAAATCTTGTACTGACTGGCTTGCCAAGGCCCCACCTAAGTCAGTAGAGAAAACTTACTTTCATTAGGTAGGCATAGCACTTCATTAATACTTAAAAGGAAGGTGAGTCTGTTCATAAACTGCAGGTTGGAACAGAAAGGCTGTCATTTCTGTAGCTGCAGAAACCATCTGTGCGTTATGAGGTAATGTACACACTGGCTGAATACCAATATTGTCTAAGATGCCAATGTCCTTCATTTGTAATGGTTACATTGACAGCAGGATCACCATAGTTTGTATTTTTTTAAACTGTATTATGAATGTAGAGGCAGAGCCACAACACTGCCATCCTCGCTGACTGCTGACGTTTAAAAATAGAAGTCAAGAGGTGCGTGGGCATTTCTAGCACCTTCTCTTGAAATGCCACCCCATTTGACTTGACATCAAGAGCAGGCCAAACACAACTAGACGGATCTGCCCCACCATTGCCCCACGTCAGTTATGTAGCAGTCAGAAAGAGTCATGCATGGTAATCACTCTTGTTTTATTACAGACATGGAGGTTTCTTAGGAGGTGAAATCTTCGGGCCACTTATGCCAAGTTCACCACTTGCTGAAGTTAACTGCTGAGCTGCAGTTTTCTAGAACTGTACTGTCTTTGCTAATTTGATACTCTGCCTCTTAGAGGAGACATAGATTTTCTGTCAACGTTGGTATTATATATTCAGCAGAACTCACCTTTCTTCTGGATGATTCACAAATTCTTCTGTGCAAAACAATCTCTTCAAGGATGTCGTCATTTTATGCTATAACTGGCACGTTTTGGATGAAATATGTTTTAGGGGAAAAAAAAAAATTACAGGCTGTCCCATGCTTTATCAGCCTGAGGAAGCGGAAGATCCCAACCTGAAATGTACAGCCAACAGAAAGTGGGTCTATGCTGTTTGCCAGTATGCCTACAAATTTTTGATTGTACTTACAGTCACTATCTGATGTCAGACATACAGTTGTGCTGTTCAAATGGAGGACTTTTAGCCATAGCAAAATGATTGAGTAAAAGTCCTATAACTGAATACATGCTGAAATCTTCAACTTGACACTGAATTTGCATTATGATGGTGAAAAATGTTGCTTAGAAACCTACAATGCAAAAGCAAATCTTTTAACTTATGCAATTTACCAAAGGTCATTTCAGTGTCTGACTGCAGGAAAAATCAGCCACTTCCTCACAAACAAGAGTAGACTTATTAAACCATATAAATCCAGTGGTCTAAAGTAAGTCTCTCTCCCTCAGAGTTCAGTGATGCAGGTCTTAATCCATGCTTTGCAAAAGTTGTTAGTTTTAATTGCAATATAATCTGCTTGTAACGATCTTTATTTTAAGTCAAGCAGTCAAAAAATAATAAACAGAGTAGTTTATATTAGAAAAATCCTGTTGAGTTAAAAAGACCTGTCAGAAGGTGTCTGCTTTCAAAGAAATTAAATTTTTCAAACAAATTATTTGGAATACTAACCGAACTAACTATGGCTTTCTCATTTCTGTAATTCCTTCCTTTTTTGTTCTGAAATATTTCATTTTGATTCATTATATTGTACCATAAAATGAAAATTGGTATGGTGGATTTTCATATACAGTGTATTTTAAATTATGAAGAGCAGAAATAAGGAGAAGTAAGTACTTCAAGAAGTTTATGCTGATATTTCTGACTCATGGAATTTTTATTGTCAGGCATTTTTAAGACCCGGAAGTTGAAGACAGATTTTAAAATCCTAGAATTTCTCCTGAATAAAACTTCTATTTTTCACACTGGTTTAATCACAAGCTTTTGCTACAGCATGGAAATACTGGAAAAACTTCCTGCTTTAGTAATATAGGGAGTATCTGTTTTAGTCAAATTGTTTCCTGTACATACTGTTTTCAGCTCTGCATGCAGTAACTGAGGGCAGATTTACCAGCATCAGCCAAGACCACTGGGGGTTGTAGCCCCATCTGTTTGTATTTTCTAGTAGGCTATATGGAATGTAATGGAGGAAATTATACCAAACCACAGCCCATCTTCCCTGACCTCATCATCACTGCAACTTCATCCAGTCTGAATATAATAATCCCACGTGGGTGAAGCACTCACTTTTTTACATTGGTTGCTACTTTTGTCTAGTGCTTTAAGATCCCCTGAACCAATATAAAGAAAAGTGGCAATATGAATGGCAAATCCATAGAATCATAGAATAGTTTGGGTTGGAAGGGACCTCTAAAGGTCATCTAGTCCAACACCCCTGCCCTGGGCAGGGACATCTTCAACTGGATCAGGTTGCTCAGAGCCCCGTCCAACCTGACCTGGAATGTTTCCAGGGATGGGGCATCCACCACCTCTCTGGGCAACCTGGGCCAGTGCTTCACCACCCTCAGCGTAAAACATTTCTTCCTTAGATCTAGTCTAAATCTACCCCCCTTTAGTTTAAAGCCATTCCCCCTTGTCCTGTCGCAACAGGCCCTGCTAAAA
>NW_008794080.1:238067-254727 GCF_000699145.1 Aptenodytes forsteri
AGCACTTGCCGGTGAAGACTGAGGCAAAAAAGTCATTGAGTACCTCTGCCTTCTCTGTGTCCTGGGTAACCAGGTCTCCCATTTTGTTCCAGAGAGGGCCCACATTTTCCCTTGTCTTCCTTTTATCCCTGACGTGCCTATAGAATCTTTTCTTGCTGCCCTTGCTGTCCCTGGCCAGACTGAATTCTGTCAGGGCTTTAGCTTTCCTAACCTGATCCCTGGCTGCTCGGACAACTTCTCTGTATTCCTCCCAGGCTACCTGTCCTTGCTTCCACCCTCTGTAGGCTTCCTTTTTGTGTTTGAGTTTGTCCAGGAGCTCCTTGTTCATCCATGCAGGTCTCCTAGCATGTTTAATCCAGTCATGATTCAGTGAAGCAAAAATTTCAAACATTTCCTTTGCGTTTCAGTGGACTTTTGAGAACTGTTGGGGGGCTTATTGGCATATATTTTTTTAATTAAAGTTAATTTTTACATTAGCATATTCGTTCTCTAACCAAGAAAAAGGGCTGTACACATTAGATCCTTTGCATGCACAATGAAATTTTCTCTGTACCCTTCCTAGTCCCATCAGGTGTGTATGCTCGTGTGTTGCTTTGTTTATACCATGATTTCAGTTGGTGTGTCTTTATTTATGTTGTTACCTACATGTTCTGGACCCTGTTTCCTTCCACTTCTCCCTAAATAGCAAAGATCATCTTATTTGTTTATATATTTTAAAATTCAGAACTTAGCCTGAGGCTTTTAGATGAAAATACTGTTTTCTAATAGGAGCTTCCTAAATAAATTTTAGTTCCTGTCCATGCTACCATAAACCAATGCACAAATACCTAGAATTGCTCACTGATAATATTAAGGACTTTGGTGTAGTTTGCATTGATTGTATGTGTGATGGCTAGTGACTTCTTGACTTGTTTGCTCTGTAATTCAACTGTGAATTACATCCCTTTGAAAAGGAGGTGACCAGCCAGCAGAGAAAATATTTGCCTGTTTTCCTTCTTCAGCTGCTGCACTTTCAGCTCACTGAGGCCTCTGAAAGGAGGAGACTGCTCTTCCATCAAGAACAGATTTTGGTGGCTGGTGGGAGAAGATTGTGGAGTACAGGGTAGGTCAGGGAGACTCAGCCAGCAGCCTGCCAGATACTGAGATCATGGTGCGAAAAGCAAAGAGCAAAGCCAGTCTTGGAAGAAATGGAAAAAGGATGACTTCTCCTTGGGAACTCATGATGAAGTGTTAATCATCACCCAACTAAAGGTTGGGCTGGATCAAGCCTGACTGCAAGGACATAATGGATAGGGAAGAGATTTGTTTCCATGTCCCTTTTACTTCTTACTGTGACTCATTCTGGGTTCTGCCTCTTAAAATGCCTTCAGTTTTTCCTAGCTCCTCTGGAGTTTTATAAGCTCTTTTGGAGTCTCCGGGAGTGCTTGTTGTTAAGGAGAGATGTGTGGATAGATCCACTTAAGAGCTCTTATCTACTTCTGCTATTGTGCTGTGTTTTGGTGGCTGGATTGCAGTAGTGTCTGATGTGAAAGAAGGGCCCAAGCATCATTAAAAACATCCACCCACTAGTGTGTGCTGAGGGGCTTGCATGGTATGAGACAATGTCAGCCCTGAGAGGACATCCCATCTACCACCCTCTCCAAATCCCACATACTTGTCAAACCTGTTCCCTTTGGCTAACCCAGCTTTTCTGACTGAAACAAAAGGTGATCTTTGAAACAGCTCTGCCAGAATAGTGAGGCCTTCCCAATTTGGTAACAGCTGTCAGAGAGATGGTGGCAAGCAGCTGAGTGCCGAGAGCCGTAGATGAAATATCCTCTCTCATGATAGCTGAAGCTGGAAGAGGATTGTTGCTAGAAAAGCCTAATGCAGCATAAAGCATGTATGTTCAGGGTACAAGCCACCTGAGTATTTACAAAACATCTGCAAATAAAATAATGGTACAAAACAAAAACATGTCTGGATCACAGAGTTGTCACACATTTTGACTGTTCCTGTGCAGATGATGACCAGGACTAGTGTGAATGGATCAGTTGTAGGTGAAACAGGTTCAGAACAAGAGAGAGCCTGCCATGATTTTGCAAGTTTGGTTTGAAGCAAAATGCTGTGCTTTTGCACTAGGAGTGACTCCTTTGTTTATTGTCAGACCCTGCACTTCCATGCACAATCAACTCACTCAAACTTAAATAAAATACTAGAATGAGTGGTTAATAAGTCATTCAAGTGTTGACTTAGCAGAATCTTTTAACATGCTCATTTTAACAAACTGTCATACTGGTGTTCCTGGATTTGACACCTTGATGACAAGTAATTCCGGAAGATAGATTTGTGAGTCCAGGGACCTTAGAGCAGTTAAGTTTCTGCTGGTGTGTTATAAATATAGAAATTTCCAGTACTAAATAGCTCTAATGTGAAATACTGCAGGAGTGAATTCACCCCAACACACACAACTCTAGTTCATTGGCGTCAGGGGATCTGCATGAATGTAGCTGCAGGGCAAGCTTTAGATATAGGCAAAATCTAGAGTTGCCCAGGGCAGTGGTCTATCTTCCCTGTCTTAGCTGGGGCATGGAGGATAGCTGTGAGAGCAGTGTGCAGAGAGGAGCAGCTCATCCGTGCCTACCACTGCTCAGGAAGGGCTTGGTGTGCATGGGCTAGGTCATACCTGCAGTACCAATTTCTTCTCCCCTTGCACACAGCTGGCAATGGCAGAGTCAACTTGTCCCCTCATGTGGTGTGAGAGTGAGTCTATATTAACTTGGGGGCAGAGGGGAGGATTCAATGTCTGGAAGGGACCAGGGGAGGAAAAAGGGGTCCGTAGGAGAAGCTGGGCTGTGGGAAACCAAAAAGATTCTTTTGTCCTGCTTGCACCCATAGATCTTTTGAAATCTTTATCCTTCTGTGAGAGTTTACAGAGTTCAGTCTGTTCAGAGTATTAAAGAGACAATAACAAGGTATCTTTTATCAAGTACGTATGCAGTGTGGAAAGAAAACTGCTGAAAATTAAAGAGCTTTTATATTTATGAGAGAAAGATATCTCTGCACCACAGCATGAAGGTATGATGGTAGCATGTGTTGGGACTCCTAGACTAGAGTTAACCTGGCCAGGGCAGATAATGGTTATGATTAAAGATGCTTTGGCACGAGTTGTGACACACGCTAGCAACTACAACACAAACCCTCCGGATACCAGCCACTAGGATAAATTGGAGTACAAGTAATGCTTGTGCCTTCTTTTTTATGGTATAGATGTATCAGGCAGTGTACCAGAAAGGTTGCTTCCAGTTTCTATCAATTTGTCTAGAAAAAAATTATTGCCAGACCTTACAAACTTTGCCTGGATGTATTGTAAGATAAAACAAAATTGGCTATGTAGAAGTTGGATGCCAAAGAAAACTGAACATAAGGGACAAATTTTAATTAACTGCTACAGTAATTTATTGAGGAAAGTGATTTGTTGATCACTACTTTTGGTCTTTAAATAAGAATTTGTTTTCTAAGAGAGGTGCTTTTAATTCAGCTGCATTTTATTGCTTTTGGTATAGAAATTATATACATACATGCTTTTGGTATAGAAATTGCTGGGGAGCATTCCTCAAGCAGATCTGGTTAGGTGATTGCTAGAGTTCTTCCTGCCCTTAAAAATACCCTTCGGATATCTCTGTATGTCCTGTATGCCTTTGAATTTCCTGCTTTTGCTTGGGATAAGAATTGTTAACACCTCCTGCTCATCTATTTCTGGAGAAAATTAAAAAATAAAGGATGGCATGTGTAATGAGGTACTGTATTTCATTTTAGTTTTTTTTGTTCACTTTCTGTTGGAGAGGCAGGTAAGGCATCTCCTAGTTTAAGTAATGAGCTGAGCTTCTCAGTTAAAACTAGAACTTTTTGATCTTTTTGCATCAGGAATAAAAACTGGTAGGACCAGTTTTTACATCTCTGACCTCTTTGGTTCCTCAACACTGAACTTGTATTTCTAAAATCTCTTTCTAATGCAACTAGGGTGGTGGAAATGGATGTGGATGTCTAGAAAAAAAGATGCTAATGACTGGCTGATGATGTCATCTAGACTTACCCAGAGCAATCTCTGGTGTTCATGTCATCAGAACAATTGAGACTATTTCACTAGTATTTTTTTTCTTGTTCTGTCTCCTGCAGAATGATGCCAGGTTAAGTGGCTAGTATAGATGACATATTAATAGGTTATTGAACAGGGATTGCTGTTCCTCAGACCATTTATTTCATTTTTACTGCTTCAATTATGTTATCACTGTAAGCTTTCTTATTGATTAGCTTAGAAGCAGTAATTTCCCAACAGATTATACAAGCCAGAATATAATGAATGTTTCTGACATTAAAAAAACTTATTCATGGAAAGTAATATTAGATATTATCTAGAATAACATATAGGTATTATATATTACATATATATATGTGGGTCAGCTTGTAATAAAGAATAAAAAATATTTTTATCATGTCCTGTCACTATTATCTGCATAAGTTTGTTTAAAATCATATAAAAGTTTGTCTCCATATGCTCTAAACAAACTTGACTGGTTTGAGGTGAACTATTTTTTGCTGAGCCAAGACAAAAAAAAAAAAAAAAAAGAAAGGTTTCTAAAATTTATTCTTATGAGAAATAGAAATTCAAATTATTTTTATATTATTCTGTGAAAAAGATCTGGATTTGGATGGATTTGAGAAAAGAGAAGGCTGCTCTATATTAGTTAAACTCTATGCAAGCTGGTGGTGTTATTGCATATGGATTTTGCTAATAGGTAGGTTTGATTTTTTGGGTTGCATGGATTGCCTTTTCATGAATTCTGATTTGAATTTTTGGGTTGAGTGAGCCTGCAGAGGTTTTCAAACCTGTGACTGGAAGCTTTTCCAAACAGTTTTCTTCTCAGCTGGAGAAAATTGTTCAACATTATTACAAAGTCTTACTGGCAAGGCATTTTGGTCAGTACAGCATAATTTTCTTCTACTTTTAAAGATCATTTTTCACCAGATGGGAGCATACTTGTCATTTAAATCTTTCTAGCTCTTTTTGGATTTCCAAGGCAGCTAATATACAAACTCAGGGATGCACAGCTTACATGAATTTGGTTAGCTATTAGAGACTTCCATTTCTAGCCTTCTCCCACCTGTCTCTATCAGTATCTCCAGGTTATCTCTGTACATGATTAGGGGGCATGTTCAAGCTGTTTGGCTGCCTGCGTGCCTGGCGCAAGCAGATGGCCTGTGAAGCAGTTTGGCTGCCCAGACGTGCAGTAGGTGAAGGCTAATGTGCAGTGGACCGTGACCTGAAGTAGTGAATGCATCTAAAAAAGTGAAAACGGACGATAATGGAAATGTATGAGCAATGGATGCTGCTACATCTCCATTGCATGACTAGAGCCCAAATTATTGGGAAGTGTCATGTCCATTGCAGTTTTGCACTGTTGAAGTTCTGAATAGTGAGAGTATTTGGCATAAGAAGGTAGAAGAGAGCTGCTACGTGCATCACATGCAGCTGATTATGGAATGATTACACATTGCATTGGGGGTTGCACTGGTATCAGCAGTGGCTGTGGTTTAGCAACTGTATATCTATTGTTGCCATCCTTGTTCAGCTATCATTTTGCTCTCTGTCCCCACGCAACTCCCTAGATAGGCAGTATAGCACAATCCTCTGGATCCCTTCAGTGTGGTCATTTGCACAGTTGTTTGAAGCAGAGGTTTGAGGAAAATTTTGGAGAGGGTTTCTGAGGCAGGATAGAAAGTGCAGATCTTTTAATTTCACTGTGAAGCACAACTGTTTTGCTATGTAGTTTCAAAATGACGATGAGGCTGAATGGGTTGGCATCATACTTAGTACGTTGACAACTTTCACTTGAAAGCTTGAAAATTCACTGTGTCACAAATCTCATATTGCTCAGTCTCCCTCATCTCCCTTACTGCTTATTAACTGTTTTGTTAGTGTATTACCAGACCAATAGGGTTCAGGGTACTGTGATCTTAACCATGTGAGGAAACTGGTTTTAGGTTTTTTTATGTATCAAAAGTATCTCACTGGATTTTCTTACAGTAGTCACCATTTAGAAGAGACTAGAATTAGAAGTTGTCATCTAAAAAAAAAAAAAAATGCCTTCTCCCTGAATCATTTGGAATAATTCAGTATAGTAGAAACCACTTTGTAGTTATAGTTTCACAAACAATCAAGACCATATTTATAATCTAATATTTCCTGGTGTAGGCTTCATTTATTTTCATAAAAAAAAGGGTTGACAACTAAGCAAGAAGTCCTGTGCTGATAATGTGGATGGGGACTTATAGTTAACCATCTCAATCTGACTTTGCAAATCAGTTTGTGTATACTACCCACTTTACGAATCTGTTAATGAGCCAAGATAGCTTCAGATACAGCAACATATGTTTTACATTATTTTTTTATATTATTTACATAATATATATTTTTATAGCTATAGCTGTGACTGTTTATTTAGCTGACGCTTGTTTATATCATAAATGCCAAATGTGCTCTCAGGTTCTTGAATATTAAAGGTATGTGTATGTCAAATACTGCATAAGCTTTGTAGTCAGCTAGAGGATGTGTAGTGTGGTCTGTTAGTATGCTTTGGACTGTGCTGGAGAGAGAGGATCTGTGATTTATTGTTTGGCCACTGAAATGTCAGTGCTGTAGTGCTTTGCTGCTGACCTGTTCTGGTATTACGCTGTATTTGTTACAGTGGTCTAGAGATGTCACTGGTTTGGGAGAGGCAGGGGCTGGAAGAAATGCCAACACTTAGAAAGCAGCTGGTACTGTTAGGGAGAAATTAGGGTAAAAACATAAAGTCAAAATGGAGTTTGGATTATGTAAAAATCAAAATTGTGTATGGAACATGTATATGGGACTTAGACTGTGTATCGATTCCATGAAGCAGAAGTGCTGCTTCTTGCCAGTATACACTTTCTGGCATCTGTCTTGAAATAGAAGGGCTACTTTCTGTGTTACGTCATCCCAATGTTGTTACCAGAGGCATAGATTATACTTCTATGTAATCACTGCAAGGTGAAGGTCTGTATTTATGGCTTATGTTTCCTAATGTGAATGTGTTGAAGTGTGCTTTGCTTGAGTTTGCACTGTCTGTGTAAAAGACTAGCGTGTGCAAAAGTAAACATGAAATTAAGGAAATGTATTTTTATATCTTGGCATTCTAGAGACTTGCATATCGATTACAAGCAACTCATAAATGCAATGATGATCTTCCTAGCTGTTGACCTGTAAATGTATGGTATCTGAGAAGCAAGATGTATTAAGTTGGACCTGTCAAGAGTTGTAAAGGCTGTGCAGGCCAAATTCTGCCTTCATCTATTTGTGAGCAAGATGCAGAAAATGCATTTGCTAAAATCATAACTGAGATCAGAGTTTGGCCTTGCAGTGAGAGTAACCTAATGCTGCTGTTGCTAACTCTTACAGCGGGATGCAATCTCTTTTCATTGCTGTGTTGACTCTGCAAGCAAATAAAAGTATTCCTAGTGCTGTTTTTAATGGTACAATGTAATTAGTTTTGCCATCACAATGAAAGATTGGAGAAGTTTCTACTGAAAAAGGAGGAATAATTTTAATTTTTTTTTTTTTTTTTTAGGTAAGCTGGACATTAGGCAGGTGAAATGTTTCCCATGTTTATTATTTCAGAGTATTGTCATCTCTTTGGACTTTAAGACTGTAAATATGTACTGGCTGGCTAGATGAAAAGATAATGTGGAAGAGAGAGCATTAGTGATCTTAGTCATGCTAAAGGGCATTTCTGCATCTGTTGCACACTGAGACTTAGATGCGTATAAGTAGGCAGCGTCTAGAATATGAGAGGGAAGAACTAGAATAATGGAATATGATGTTCTCACATCCTAAAAGTCAGTGAGGCTGGATCTTTCCCTTCATTCCCTCCTGACTATGAAGAAGGGTGTCTCCACTCTCACTGCCTTTGTTCTGAGGTTCCCTTTCCCTAAGGTGGCCTGGATGAAGAAGGAACTTTACCTAAAACTTCACACATTCACGTGTGAAGTAAACCCAAACTATTGAAATGCAGAGGGAAAGGTGTGAAACTAAACCATACCTCTGCAGCAACTTAGACTGATCCTAAGCAAAAGCTGAGGTGTTTGATGCCCTCTGAGATTCTGTAACCTGCTGTTATAAATCTCTCAGTTGCATAGAAGTCCACCTATATTGAAAGAGGGGACCAGAGCACAGTCCTGACACTCCCCTGTTTACAGGTCACTCTCCCTGTCTTTTTAGCAAGTTTTTTTAACTTTTTTTTTTTTTTTTTTTAATCAGATCTTGAGAAATTGTTGTTCTCCCTTGTGATATCCAAGTCATTTCACCTAAGTTTGGAGAATGGTGGTTTAGGTGAGGGCAGCACTATTCTGTTTTAGTGGAAACTGAGGAAGGTGCTATTTTTCCTTAATTTCATCTGAGTGGTGTATCTGTCCAGAGACATCACTGACTCCTTCCAGCAATGGTGAATGATGTATGCAATAGAAATTGGGTCTCATGTCCTTTTACAAAGGTATAGGAATTTGTAAACACCCTATTTTGCCAGGTATGTGGTGAAGAGTGGACTTGTTGCTGTGCTTTGTGAACACTGACTCTCATTACACACTTCATAACCTTCACACCTAGTTCATAGGATCCACGTTCTCCCTGCATTAGAAAGATGGAACAGTTTTCTGCAGTTGTGGATTACTTACAAAGCAACCCTTAAAACAATAAATCTAACATCAGCAAGGATAAATAATCTCTTTGGGCTGCTTGCTCAAGGATTGTGTGCTATTTCAGGCATATTGTAGCTGTTGTTAATAATAATCATTGTATCACAGCTGTCAGTGGTTACAGCAGTACCCACAATCTGGAACTCTTCATTCTTGTGGCAAGATGTTGAATCTAATTAGAGGAGCTTTTGTTTTGTTTATACTTTATATCTGTGGCCAAAGGAGGTAGAGGAATGAAAAGCAGTATGAATCCATATGATCCTGGAATGGCAAACAGGAACTCTTCTCCTCTGGACATTCCAGTGGCTTTATTTTGACCTTGGGAGAGCAGCCTTGTGAAACAGGTAGGGTCTGGCAAAGCTGTCTCCTGTGTTAGTCAAAGTCCAGTTTTGATATAAGTCCAAAGTCCAGCTGGTTGTTATAAGCAGCTGCAATATAAAGTTCCCAAAAAATGCCTTTTAGCGATTTCAGACTTTGTATTTAGTGTAAAACAGGAGCTGGGGTGGGGGGGAGGGTTGGTGTTTATTCATGCAGAGGTTTTTGGTGGTGTTCCACCACTGAGCTTACTTGAGGCTTAAACTGAGCAAATCTGTATGCAGTCCCATACGATAACACCGACAAAATTCTTTGGGCCGTTCTGTTAATACAGTTCTCATCAACCATCACCACTTTTCTTGATGATGTTCAAACAGCTTATTCACATGTGGGGCCTTCAGCTGGGAGAACAACAACAATAAAGTAGGTTAAAAAATGTTTGTTCATTTTTAGTTAAGAAGAAGGTGGAAAGAATGAGAGAGGTTGAAGTATTATGGGTTGGCAGAAACTCAGCAGGAACCTCTGGAAGGAAGGGAGGAGGATGTGGATTGAAGAAACTGGAGCCCTGAGGGCAATCCTCTCAAAATATATTAGAACAGCACTGTCAGTAATATTATTCTCAAGACACGCAAGTCTCGCACTCTTAGTTGAAAAGTGCCAGGGGTAAGGTGCTCACCTTGAAACTCATTATCTACTTAAAATAATTTATTTCATTTGCTACCGCTAAGGACTTGTTTTAAACTGAAGTAAGAGTTAGAGCCTGAAATACCATTTTCTTGTTCTGAGAGACAGTTCTCTCAAAGGGAATGGTAAAGTCCAGCTAATAAGGCCTGGTTTATTTGGGATATGTATTTATGATTTACCAATTATTTAGTGCCTCTGAGTTTGATAGTATTCATCCTCTCACCCCAAAATATTGCAATATGGGAGGTTTAATCATAACTCTAGTTTGAAGTACCTGTCTATATGATATGCATGTATGTATGTATGTATTTATCATTACATGTATCTTTGGACACTACTGTGGTTCAGTGGGCTGCTTTAGAGACCTTGTCCTGAAGTAGTTGCAGTCTAACTAAACAAAAGAAGCAGAAAGAAGAGCGAACTATAATTTCTCAGAACAGACTGGGAACAGAAGCATAAAAAATTCAGTGACTTATGTAAAGTCATGTGCAGAATCTTATACACACACAAGGTTTATTGAATATGATTATAGATTACTACCTTTTTTCCTGATTATTATAAAATGAGAGAAGAATTTGTGCTATGATTAGGAATCTGATATCCTGTCCTTAAAGTTCAGTGCAAATAGTTGAAACACTAGGAGAAAGAAACAGGAAAACTTACAAACAGGACACAAATAAGCTCTTCTCTGTCAGTTGAAAGCTGAACCCCAGGGGAGGTAGTGATTATTCCTGAGTAACTCATATCAATTTGTTGCAGAGGAGGCAAGAAAGAGAAATTGAAGACTGGGATGGGCAGTAGGGTGTTACATCTTTAAGGGCTACTTTACTTATCTCCAGGGTTCACATTTAATCCAGAGTTTAGTTCAGCAGTTTGCAAAATCGATGTGTCTGTTCCCGATTCACCTTCAGACTCAGGCGTGTCTTCATTAATCCTGTGATTCAGGAGTAAGGCAGCCACGTGTGTCTGGAGACACCCACCCACAGCACAAACAGCATATTTCTCTAATTTCTTCTGGGATCTATTTGCATAGTTATCTTAGCCACACAAAACAGGAGCTGAGTGAGCGATGAGCTAAGTGACCCTTCTCTAGCTCTGCAGCTTCCTTACACTGCTGGGAGTAGCAGCACTCATCTAACAGGTTGCTATTGAGAGTGGCAAAGTAATTGGCTCGCTCAAGCTGATAAATACTTCATGCTTCCTGAGCAGTGCAGCAGCAACAGGAATTAGTCTTGCCTTTTCTTGCCTTCCCTTCAGACTTGCCAGAATGCAGAAATGTAACTGCCCCAACAAAAGTGGTGGATGGTGAGTCAGGCTGCTCTGTGCTTGGCGGGGGGACCAAAACCTGACAGCATGCAGCCATGAGCTCACCAAGGATGAGGGCTGTGGCAAACCAGTGAACACTGAGCATCTTTGATGTTTTTTTTACACCTCTATTGCTTTTGTAGGAAGATTAACAGCAACACTCAAAAGTTGAAGCAAATGGAGTGGCTTGCTGTTCCCTCTAGCTTTTCCCATGTTTCATTTCAGTATTTAAGTTGCAAATCCAAAGTATGATTATTTGTTTATTTTTTTCCTGCTCTTAGTGGTGTGGCAGTGTCTGACCATGTGAAACAAACAAACAAACAAATTCCTGACTCATTCTGGGAGGAAGGGGGATGACGGCTGCTTGATTTCACCAGCAGGAGCTCCGCTCCAGAATTCATCAATCCTTAGTCCTGTCAGCCTGAGACAGAAGGGACCATGCAGCTCTTTTAGGAACACAAAAGTCATGTAATCCATCATCTGAATACCAGATGTTGGGTTGCTGAAAAGGGTTGATTATTGGTCCAGAACTTACTAAATTCAATGGCAGTGTTTCTTTCACCTCAGCAGTCTCTGGGTCATGGTCCTCACTGTATCAGCAGTTTTAGGAACAAAGCCTGTCCCTGACACTGAATTACAGGTCTCAGTCCAGTACATTTCTGGAATACTAAGGTTCATTTCTCCCCAGCTCACTACACTTCTTCATTGTCCTTGTGATTTGTTCATGGCAGGATGAAGTTATTCTTTAAGGCCACTTTCACGAGCAACTTCAAGCTACGCTCACTAAAAGTTACCATTCAAGTCTGTGTTATGTGACTGCTTTATACTTCAAAATCAGTCCTCAGTGTGTCCTTTGAAATCTGTTTTTATGCAAAAATTTCCAGTATCCTTGAAAGCTGGCAGGCAGCCCTGGAAAGACCTGATTTTGTGGGATGTAGAGTTGCATCAGGTAAGTGCTGAAGAAAGTTTCAGGCACTATCTGTATTCCTTCTTGGAACAAGTGCTCCTTGTATTTTGGCTCTTCTATATTCAGGTTGCATGTTTCTTTAGCTTATATTCTTGTCAAAATATTTTGTGTAGTTTATGTAGTTTTTTCTGAAGAACAAAACAATCTAACTGTTTTGTTTGGTGGTGAGGCACTGGAACAGGTTGCCCAGAGAAGTTGTGGATGCCCTCTCCCTGGAAGCGTTCAAGGCCAGGTTGGATGGCGCTTTGAGCAACCTGGTCTAGTGGAAGGTGTCCCTGCCCATGGCAGGGGTGTTGGAACTAGATGATCTTTAAGGTCCCTTCCAACTCAAACTGTTCTATGATTCTATGATTCTACTTGAAATATTTAAATAAGCTTCTACATGCTTGCTTCCAAGGGCTTGAAGGTAAATAACTCTTGGCAGCACTTTCTAGAGCATTGCCTATTCAGCAAAGGGTGACTGTAGCAAGGACTGTCTTTGGTGCTTGTTGGGCTGCACAGAGAGCCAGGGCTTGTCTGTAGTGTGTGACAGGCTTTAGCACGAAGATACACACGGTGGTATGTTAGTGACACAGCAGAGTACTGCCTGGGGATAAGAAACCCAGTCCAAAATGAGCTGCAGACAAGCTACATCCATGCCACTTCTTAGGTAGTAAGCTTTATCTTTTAGGTTATGCTACATATGTAAGGGATGTGCCAGCGCTCAGACATATAACAGGACTAAAGCACTCAGACATATAACAGGACTAAATACTGAATAATGGATATGTCTGTGCGGTTGGGTGCAGACATATACGTCTTTTGCCCATGCTTAAAGCTGGCTGCGTGCTGGTGTGGAGGCTTAGCAGCTGCGGTAGCTTGGTGGTGTGCCTGAGGTAATAGATCTGCCTCTCAGCAAGGCTTATTACCACTGGTATAGTGCCATAGCAATGCAGCTATATGGACCCTGAACTGGAGCTGCCTTGCTTCAATTAGGAGCATGCAGAGAGGGAGATCGCAAGTGTCTGCACTGGTCTGCATATGCACACCCTCTGATTTCCCAAGTTGTGGCCTGTGTAGTCAACAGAGAGTGCTATTGTCCAGTCTGCTGTACCGTCCACCTGGCTCTGGTGTGGGACACGCTGTTCTTCAGTTCGCTCGGGGGTGCCCACACTACGAAATGCATTTCCATCCTATTGCCAAAACACCTCAAGAACACTTAGCCTGATATGCTTAGACATTGCTCTGGAGGTATATAAAAAGCCACCCTAATTAAATCTGCCCTCTCCATCTAGTTTATCTGTTTAAAGAAAAAAAAAAAGAAAGAAAGAAAAAAGAGAAAGAAGATTGACTTAGTTTTAGGAGCATGAAGAAAGCAAGAACAGTGCTATGTCCTGTGTCGTTGCTACTTTGAACAAGCTAATTGCAGTCACTATACAGTGAAAATAAAAATGACAGAATAATCAATTTACATTTCAAATTAAAGTAATGATTTTCTTCTTCTGTTAAAGAGAAAGGTTAAAAGGTTTGACCAGAGGTATTTATAGGGAACCTCACATGTCTTTAGTGGAGTAATAGGAATGTGATTGACATAATTTTCAAATTATATAGTTTACCTTGGGGCAAGCAGTGTGAGAAAGGAAGCAGCAGGGAACTGGCATAGTGAAAACTTGTCAATACTTGTCTTCTGTGATGAAGAACAAACGTTCATTTAGTCCCACACATTTTTAATTGCTCATCCCAGGTTCTGGGGGCTGGTGGACTGGGGCGCATCCTATTTGCAGCCTCATGATAAGCAGCTGTTTCCCTGGCAAATTCATTTCTGAAAGTGAGATAATCCGATTTGAATGGAGCTGCAGACACCCACTCATTCTGCCAAGCGAGGAAAAAGGGGGGAAAAGATTTTTCTCTGCTTCTTCCTTTGCACCCTGTCATGATTCAAGGACAGATAAAAATCTTGGCCTTGTTTTTCTCCTTCTTGTTTGTGGGCCTTGATAGCTTTGTAAGCTTGGTTATTTTTGCTGGAAATTACAAACTCCCTTCATTATACTCCTTGGTGTAATTCTGGAATCTGTAAAACTGAGGCTGTGCCAACACACAGCATTTTGATTGTGATTCAGCGAGGAATGTAAGAAAGTGTTTGACTGAAAGCATATTTTAAGCCCACCTGTATTCAGCAGAGCTCTCAAGCTATATGTATTGAGGACTTGCAGTGCCCAAGAGTGCGCAAAGCTCCTCATAATATTGAGGATGTATGGGCATCTCTGCTCTGTACACCTCCAGGAGTCCACCTCGTATTTATCAGATGCCACAGTTGTTCAGCAATTTCACAGTAAATTTTTGAAAGTTTTTCACCTTCACTTTAGAAGAAAAAATACTTCTGTATTTCACTGTGACTTTCTTCCTAATCCTCTTCTCTATTTTTACGTTTTCTCAAATTGTTGTAATGTGCTAGAACTTGGATGAATCTTTCTCTGGGCGCACATGTCTCTTACGAACTGCCTGAACAGTATGGTGTGCAAGCCACATTGCTCTTTCATCAGCTTCCCTCAGGCCCTGATCCATCAGAGACTAATCAACAGTCACTGAGTTGTCATGTTTTCTCCTCTCTGCACTTCCACACAGTGCTGTGCATGAATGTACCAAGGTATGAGTGAGTCTAAGCCTTACACTGTGTGAATTTGGAAATATCCAGTGAAGTGAGGAACAAGCATGGACAAGGTGCTAAAGAATGGGCCAGAGGTAGCGGGGCTTTCTGGAAGGCAGGCAGAAGAAATTCCTTTTTTTTTTTTTTTTTTTAATTTTCTGAGGGAGCTTGTACCTAATGGCTCAGAAGGTTGTTTGGCTTCCTGGACAGGCTGCATAGTAGAGAGAGTGGGAAGCAGGGGAGGCAGGTGGCAGGGGTGGCAGCTGGTAGGGCTCAGCTGCATTACACTGAGAACAGAAGGAGCACAGGATCAAGGAGCACTGACAAAATATTGAGGCCCAGTCTGGGGAATGCACATCCTGATAAAGTGTTTGAAAAAGTTCATATCTAACACTTGGTTTACTGTGTGATGACTTGCTGAAGAGGGGCAGTAACTGCAGCAAGACCCATCTGAGACAGACTCTGCCAAGTGACTTGCAGAGATTTGCTCCTCCAGAGACCCATTTTGCGGGGGGATAGTCTAGGTCATCATGAGGGCAGTGCTTATGGGTGCTTCCTCTCTGTGCTGGTAGCCTTGTCAGAGCCTTTGTGGCTGCCATTCCTAAATAACCTTTATCTCTCTGATTTTAGTGTTATAAGCTCTATTCTGTCATAGACACTTTTTTTTTTTTTAGATTAAATAACATTTCACCCTCCCTGCAGCTGTGTACAGTATATTTACCATTAGACAATGACATCCTTAAGGCAGGATTCACCTAAGCCTGTATGTCTGTAAAATTACATCCCAGCCTCCCCAGAACATGTCTCCACTATGAAAAAGAAGTTACCTCAGTAATATGAACCCATGTCAGGAGCAGTGAGTATTGCTACAATAGAAAAATACATTCGTACTGCCTGCTTAGATGAGGAACTGTCTGCCTTAGAAAAAGTATCATTTTCATATTTAGAAATATGCTTATTTTTTGTATCTGTGAAGTATTTATTGGCTGTAATTGATGAATCCTCTGTCTGGGAAATCTTCTGGCACTGTGAGTGGGACAGACTTCATGGTAGTAGAATAGGTCTCTCCCAACTCTAAATTCTATCATTTAAAGGTTTCACATGGATGCCTTTGTAAGTTGTGTAGCAGTGGCAGTCCAAAGGTTAAATGGCTGCCTTTCAGCTTCTGCACAGCAGTTATATGGGATTAGGTTTTCTCAGTGGGTCTCTAGGTACTCATAACTCAGAGAGATCCCTTGCTATGATTTCTTCCTTTTTCTGTAATCTTTCCTAGGAAGCAAATGACCTCTTCTCACTGGCATAGTGCAGATGATATTTTCCCCTGTAGCAAGCCACAAAACTTTTTTGTTCTGTTCTTGGAAGGTTATTGTTGGGGGGCACAAAAATTCAAATCCAATCTCATGAGAGAGAAAAGTGGTAACTCACTGCTAATAGATTTATAACAAGATCTTTGTTGCTCCCATGTTCTGGTGGCTCACATGTCCCTTTGATGCATTTGGCTGAACCCCTCAGCCCAGCATGATTTCTTTGTTTACTTCTTGAATTTCCTTCTGGAAATACCAGAGTTTCTTTTTGCATAATAAAAAAGATTTGGGAGTTTATGTGTGTATGGGAAGGAACATGGAAAAAGGGCACTGACTAAAATGTCTGCCTTTAGCCAGCAGCTGGTGTGACTCTGTTGTGTGCTGGATGGTCTGGCTGCACTTCATTTATTACGCTCCTATGTAAATATTAGCAGATTTAATACTTAGTAGTTCATAGTTATACTTCTTACAGGACATTTCTCAGTATCTGTCAGTAGGTGGTATTAAAGTGTAATACACTAGGCTGAGTCCAGCCAGTTTACAAGATGTTTTTTTATGTTCAGCCCATCCCTTCCTCTCAGAGCATTATTAATCTGGTAATGGTGATGTCTATGATACTAGAAGGAGATCCTGAAAGAGAATATTGCTTCCTTGTAATATGTCACCGGGTGGAGTGGCCGCAGTGCATGTCGCCGGGGTCTGAGTGGC